>NC_139350.1:134853301-135158301 GCF_055883805.1 Amblyomma maculatum
GCCATATCGTCGCTCCGTTGCAGGCGCGCAGCTTCTCTGGTGTGGACGACGGCTATCAGATTTTAATCCTGCCGTGCTGCTGAATTTCGCCCGACTCCTCGCATCGTCCGCGGTGATGGACGCATACCAGAAGCTAGTAAGGTACCCTCTGTCCCCATATGAACCTCCCACCATGCGAGCAGCGAACTCCGTATCCCTCCACCCATGCTCCACTGGGGGTGGAAAACCACCCTTCACACCACCTTCCCTCAAAGAAACCTGTACAAGTATTGTGCGACTTAAGGGAGGTCTTTCCATCCGCACCACTCAGGGCCACCTTCTCCATACTCTCATCTCCCAAGCTATGGCACTGTGATGACAAGAATTCAGTGCAAGTGCTCAAGCTTCGAGCAACGTAGAACCTCATAGCAGCAGATGTTTAAACCCGCTTCGCCAAATGCAAGCTGCCAAAGCTTAAACAGATCAAGCTTCCGAACAATACCTCTGTCCCCGTAACTACCCAAGCTGACTAAAGACACAACACCAGTCGGGTGGGAACCATGGGATCAGCGAAGCCAGCTGCAACCGACCACAGCTACAAGCAATGTCGCTGGTAGAAAGTACATTCGATGCCCAAATAGATGGGCCGGACGAACACTGTGAAGGTCAACATTCAAGAAAAAGCGATTGCAAGCCATATATTACTCAATAGGTGCCCACATCGATGCTATCCCTATCAACCAAAAAGCCAGCTTCCAAGCACTGTTTTAAATTCAGACATCGGCTGCATGTTTACCCGAGTGGTATACTGCCACCCATCTGCGCCGTTTGCAGTCAGACCATAGATGAAGGCTCTAACCTACGCTTTTGTGATCCGCACTGCCGTCAGTGTGGAGAAGATGCAATAATGAAGACCTAAAGAAATACCAAGACAACTCTAAGACACCACATGATCCTCCCACCTTGTTGCACCTCCTTCCGCACCAGCAACCGTTTTTCTGCCTGAAGCGCAAAAAATAGGAAGTCCGACAAACGCTATGCAAGCACATATCCTGGCTCTGCCCCTACACACCATCCACGTTATCTTGCCACTCAACGGTTCCGCCGTCGCCCTCGTCGTCTCCAGCCTGGCAGCCATTCAAGCCCGACCTTACGCCTAAGCCGCCTGCTGCTACCCCCTATCTCGGCGCATTATGGGCAGGCCGCAGCACGACAGAACAGGTGAGCAAGCCTGTATTATTCGCCAGTCCCGAAACGCTCTTCAAGCTACACTATACCACCCCCTTACCCATAGTCACCCCGATACAACCCTCACCTCCTCCAGTCACTCCCAACATGGAGGTCGGAACATCTTCTACATTATCCACTGTTCTTGCCGCCATTTAGCTGCCCCCTTCCATCGCGTAAGCACGCCTGAAACCCGAATGGAAGAAGTCATTCGGGAGCACCGCGCGAGACAGATTTACGCTGCTCTAGGACACACCAGTATACGGTACAAGCTCGATTTCAAACACAAATATATATAATCATGGGGCTAATGCACTCAGTTTCCTCCCAGTCACCTATAACCGCGCCGCACACGTCACTTATCATAGGTAGCCTATGCAGCAATCAGGAATTGCGATGGCCTCAGATGATTTTCGCTTCGACGGTAGAGTGCCTTCTGAGAATTCTTACATCTCACTGAGAAGCCCCACTCCCCCCACAAACTCCCCCATACAAACTCGCATTGCAAGCCGGACAAATCGGTGAAGCCAGCCCAGCATGCACTAGGCCGCTGTCCACGCTCGTGCTCGCAAGGCCGCTACGCATGTCTTTCAGGGCTTCACCAATTTCTCCAGCCCAAAAAATCTAGTGACGATACCGAGGGCATCGTAGAAGTCATGGTGACACATCCTTCAAGTGTCCTATGAGCTATAGATTCCACTGAATACCCATTTACACAAAAAATAGGGGAGGGGTTAGGGGAGGGGCGAGAGGCGTCAATGTCACTTCGACATTACGAAACGGCAGCGGTACGGCCTCTCAATCTCACGCACCGCCAAGCAGGATAAGCGTGTCGTATATTCGGCCGGATTGGCTCGCCGCTATGAGGAGGAGCACAAGCACACTGCACTAACGGCGAATCGCTGTTTCCCCGCCGGCGTTGCCCAAGACGAGGTAAGAGGCAAATCTAACCGAAACGCGCACAGAAAGCAGAAGTACACAAATGCACCGCTGCGAGCGGTGTTCGAGCTGACAGACTATGTGCTGGACAGCAGTAGAGGACACAGCAAGGCCTCAGCTGATTCGCGTAAAACTATCCGAAGGAAAAGGCATAGTAAGGCTCATGTAGTGGTAACGGGGGGACCGAGGGCACTCGGGCATTGTGTTGCTACTGGAGAAGCAAAATGTTAACGTGCATGGCGCTACCCAACGGACAGCAGGGTTAGATGTGGCTCGAGGCCACATCGGAAGCCTTGCGGCTCGGTTGCTCGACGGAAGGCATTAGCAGTCCCGGCAAAGACGAGGAACCGACTAGGAAAAACAGCGTTTAATACTGCATCACGTAAGAACGGGCAGAGAAGCAGGCCCGCAGAGAAAACTGACACGTTGACAAACCAAATGTGTCGACGTCGTCTCGTCGTTGTCTCTGCGCACTCTCTCAGCGGAAAGAGCTGCTGCTTTTTATACACTCGGCATTTCAGATGGAAAGAGAGAAGGACTCATGTCAGAGCAAGATCTAATGACTAAGTCACTCAGTCACTGTGGCTTGAAGGAACCTCCTGTAAACGGGCAAGGGCGATGCTCTCTCCCTCGAGCGCTGGGCTTGGGCAGCGTTTGCACACACACACACACATACGCACACACATGACGACACGTGTAGATTGAACACGTTGGAGCATGTCCACGGGAGGAAGCGCTGGGCGGCGAATTGCATGGCGCTGAAATGGCCGAAATGCTCACTGCTTTGACTGATGCTTTTGCTTTCGCTGCATTATACTGCAGCCGCGTCAGCTGTCGCACATGACGGTGGCAAATCGTAACAGTAGGAAAACATGGAGCTGAAGAAAAAGGACCAAGTACTCTGATGTCAAAAAGACGCCTGATGGGAAGATAAAGCGTTTTCATCGCCAGTGGAGCACTCAAAGTACTTCTAGACATCAAGGTTGTCGAACTCGCCTCCTTCGAACTTCATTTTTGCTTAAGGCAAAAGAAGTTTCGAAGGGTAGCGAACTGAGCGGAAAAACAGGGGAAAGGAAAGGCAACAGACAAGAATCGATTGTTCACAACTGAGCTTGCTTTGGTAAGAGGAGAGAGATCGAAAGAATAAAAAAAATTGTTCAGAGACACCTAGGACTGCTTGCCTACGTGTCGTACCTGCCGACGTACCGCGACGGCCGCTCTCCACGATTCCTTCTATGGCGTGCGTCACCACGCGAATGATAGCGGGATGCCCTCTGTATACCCCTCCTGATTTTCTGACGGAGCCCTCTCCACTGCTCATCTTGACGGTGCTGGCTGCACAAGGCCAAGTGGTGTGTTGAGATGAGTAAGGTCTACCATTAGAAGTACATATGTCATCGGTACGAATTCCTGTCGCAAACTAGCCTCCAAATTGACCACAAAATGCATAATAAATGGCAAACGAAATGGTTTCCCCCCCCCCCATACCACCCAGAATCTGCATCCTATGATGCATCCTAAAAAGAAAGAATGCGTCACAATTTTGATACCTAAGTTGAGAAACTGGCATCAGCCCTTTAATGAAGCCTTACGCTGACGCTGTCTTTATGAATACGGGCATTACAAGAAACAATTATGGATATAAGAACGCCACACGAATTTTCGCGCGGTGTGACTAGTAATGATTTCACCGCAAAAATACTTTCCTGCAGTAAATTAGCTTTTTACTGCCCACAGGCAGAACACGTGACATAGATTCATGGGGTAGAAAGAAAAGGCGATATAGGGATGTAGAGCAGCCCGCGCGAAGTATGTACAAATAAATTTAGCTACAAGATCCACAACGGTATACACGGACGCGGATCCGTATACAGGAAGCCCACATAACAGCGCAGTGGAGGGTAGCTATTGATTCCAACCTAAAGGAAATAGCTAGCGCCTCAGTCAGGGATTGCACGGTAACCGAAGGGGAGGAGCTGGCGGTTGCTCTAATGGTGGTAGCCGGGTATCGAAGCAACACGTCCCTTACCATTCTTACAGATTCGACCCCGCAGGGGGCACCTGTTAAAGCAGGTGTTTGTGTGTTTTGTGCGACACCACAGACCCCGAGCACCCACGCTTAGCCGTGCGCGGCATCGTCGTGTCTGGGGAAAAGGGGATCCTGGTGGTTGAGCCGATGCCGAGTGTTTGGACCTTTGGCCCCTCGGCGGAGGCAACACACCACTTTGGCCCACGCTTCCCATAGACGGCACCTCCGGGCTGACCCACCCGGTGGAAATCGGCAGTCGCCTTTTCCTGTTCTCCCCTCCATCTTTCACTTTCCTATTTTCTTTCTTAGAACTGTCCTGTCCTCTCTTACCTTCATCATTCCTTCCAGGTTCCAGGCGGCGAGGGTTAACCTTGTGTGGCTAGCTACCCTGAGTTACGCCATATTGGGTTATAGTTACGGTGTATAGCTGGCGTGGGCAGGAATTGACAATTTCTGTCCCGTCCCCTCGTTGGGCTCCACGGTGGGTGGCTGGCACTGCAGCCGAACAATATACTTTTTTATGGCATCTAAACTCCTTAACCCCGATCGTCCTCCTTCTAAAAGGGGGCGCACCGAGACCACCATGTTCTTCTCAAAGAACATAAACTTTCCTCGTTTCCACGTGGTCCACAGTGACCACGAGGAAATCACTGCACGACTTGTGTCCCCATTTGTTGTTTCTCGAACGTTGACTGAGGCCATTGGCCAGGGCTATAAGATAAAGAAACTTGGAAACGGTGACCTGCTACTAGAATTAATATACAATCATCAGTATCAGAAGCTAAGTGCAGTCGAATCATTTGGAGAAATACCGGTACAGATTAGCCCGCACCGATCACTAAACACTGCCCGAGGAGTCATCTCTGATGGTGACCTTAGGTACGTGAGTGAAAAGAACTTCTTGAAGGCCTGAAGGAACAAAATGTCACAGATGTTTACCGGATAAAGATCAGACGAGATAACAAAGAGATAGAAACAAAGCACATTGTACTCACCTTTGCTGCAAGCACTCTTCCAGAATCTGTCGAAGTAGGCTACACAAAGATAAAACTGAGGCCCTACATCCCTAACCCACGCCGCTGCTTCAAATGTCAGAAATATGGCCATGGCTCTCAGAGTTGCCGTGGCCAACTCACATGTGCAAAGTGTGCCTCGCACGAACACCCTACAGACAACTGCGAAGAACAGCTGCTTCTCTGCTCAAACTGTGAAGGTAACCACCCAGCTTATTCACGCTCATGCCCATACTGGAAAAAAGAAAAAGAAATAATTACACTGAAAGTCACCGAAAACATATCTTACGGAGAGGCACGAAAGCGGCTTTCTCTTCCTTAAAAGCCACACTACTCCGTTGTGACGCAGCAGGGCGCGGCATCACAGCGGTCGTCGGCACCTGCCCAGGAAGCACACAGTTCTTCCAGGGCAGCGCCACCTGCGCCCTCGGTGGAGTGAGCTAGCGCTACTCCACCACCACCCGCAAAGCTGGCTGCGCGGACCCCCAGGTCAGCCGGCCCAAAGGCCTCGACCCATGAGTCGAGGCCTAAAACTGACAATCCTGTGCTTTCTGCACAGTCGTCCACCGCATCTGAAAATGCGATGGACACAACTTCTTCACCCCAGCTGCCTAGGCGGCAAAGCTCACTGGAGCGGAAAAGAAGGGGAAAAGTCCCAATAACAGGTCCCAAGGACCTACAAACATAAGTTTACACTTGTCCCCTAAAAAACTTTTAATTATGGCGCTCCTCATTTATTGGAACTGCCCCGCAGGGGGCACCTGTTAAAGCAGGTGTTTGTGTGTTTTGTGCGACACCACGGACCCCGAGCACCCACGCTTAGCCGTGCGTGGCATCGTCGTGTCTGGGGAAAAGGGGATCCTGGTGGTTGAGCCGATGCCGAGTGTTTGGACCTTTAAGGCCCCTCGGCGGAGGCAACACACCACTTTGGCCCACGCTTCCCATAGACGACACCTCCGGGCTGACCCACCCGGGGGAAATCGGCAGTCGCCTTTTCCTGTTCTCCCCTCCATCTTTCACTTTCCTATTTTCTTTCTTAGAACTGTCCTGCCCTCTCTTACCTTCTTCATTTCTTCCTACTTCCAGGCGGCGAGGGTTAACCTTGTGTGGCTAGCTACCCTGAGTTACGCCATATTGGGTTATAGTTGCGGTGTACAGCTGGCGTGGGCAGGAATAGACAATTTCTGTCCCGTCCCCTCGTTGGGCTCCATGGTGGGTGGCTGGAACTGCAGCCGAAAAATACACTTTTTATGGCATCTAAACACCTTAACCCCGATCGTCCTCCTTCTAAAAGGGGGCGCACCGAGACCACCATGTTCTTCTCAAAGAACATAAACAACTTTCCTCGTTTCCACGTGGTCCACAGTGACCACGAGGAAATCACTGCACGACTTGTGTCCCCATTTGTTGTTTCTCGAACGTTGACTGAGGCCATTGGCCAGGGCTATAAGATAAAGAAACTTGGAAACGGTGACCTGCTACTAGAATTAATATACAACCATCAGTATCAGAAGCTAAGTGCAGTCGAATCATTTGGAGAAATACCGGTACAGATTAGCCCGCACCGATCACTAAACACTGCCCGAGGAGTCATCTCTGATGATGACCTTAGGTACGTCAGTGAACAAGAACTTCTTGAAGGCCTGAAGGAACAAAATGTCACAGATGTTTACCGGATAAAGATCAGACGAGATAACAAAGAGATAGAAACAAAGCACATTGTACTCACCTTTGCTGCAAGCACTCTCCCAGAATCAGTCGAAGTAGGCTACACAAAGATAAAACTGAGGCCCTACATCCCTAACCCACGCCGCTGCTTCAAATGTCAGAAATATGGCCATGGCTCTCAGAGTTGCCGTGGCCAACTCACATGTGCAAAGTGTGCCTCGCACGAACACCCTACAGACAACTGCGAAGAACAGCTGCTTCTCTGCTCAAACTGTGAAGGTAACCACCCAGCTTATTCACGCTCATGCCCATACTGGAAAAAAGAAAAAGAAATAATTACACTGAAAGTCACCGAAAACATATCTTACGGAGAGGCACGAAAGCGGCTTTCTCTCCCTCAAAAGCCACACTACTCCGTTGTGACGCAGCAGGGCGCGGCATCACAGCGGTCGTTGGCACCTGCCCAGGAAGCACACAGTTCTTCCAGGGCAGCGCCACCTGCGCCCTCGGTGGAGTCAGCTAGCGCTACTCCACCACCACACGCAAAGCTGGCTGCGCGGACCCCCAGGTCAGCCGGCCCAAAGGCCTCGACCCATGAGTCGAGGCCTAAAACTGACAATCCTGTGCTTTCTGCACAGTCGTCCACCGCATCTGAAGATGCGATGGACACAACTTCTTCACCCCAGCTGCCTAGGCGGCAAAGCTCACTGGAGCGAAAAAGAAAGGGAAAAGTCCCAATAACAGGTCCCAAGGACCTACAAACCTAAATTTAAACTTGTCCCTTAAATAACTTTTAATTATGGCGCTCCTCATTTATTGGAACTGCCGAGGACTCTTTAAAAATTTAGATGATATATATGAAATTCTTGCGGACTATCAGCCAAACATACTTTGTCTGCAAGAAACCCATTTAAAACCAGCAGACTCAAATTTCCTTAAGCAATATAATGTATTCAGGAACGACAGGCAAGGCAGCTCTCACTCCTCTGGTGGCGTTGCCATTGTAACACAAAAATCAATCCCCTCTCGAAACATCTCACTCAACACAGACTTAGAGGCAGTGGCAATCAGAAGCTTAGTTTATGGCAAAATAACAACCGTATGTTCCCTGTATATTGCTCCAACTTATAAGCTAAGTAGCGAAAGTTTTGAAAAATTGATTGATCAACTTCCGGAACCTTGGTTGCTGGTCGGAGACTTTAATGCTCACCACCCATTATGGGGATGTACAAGAACGGACTCCCGAGGTGTTCTAATCGAAAAATTCTTATTGTCCTCGGGATCATGCTTACTAAACACGAAACAGCCAACTTACTACAATATAGCTTATAACTCTTACACATCCATAGACCTAGCCATTGGCTCCTCGATGTTCCTGGCAGCTACAGAGTGGACTGTCATTAACAATCTATACGGAAGTGACCATTTTCCGATCTTAATAAAATATACTGGGAACGGAAATGAAAATGTGTCGAATCCCAGAAAATTCAAAGAAAATGCAGCCAACTGGAAGATGTTCAGGGAACAGTCATCATTGGCCAGTTCATCAGTTACTGACTTAGGCGTTGATGAAACTCAACGCTTAATCACGCTGCACATCATAGAGGCAGCAGAAAAATACATTCCACAGACGTCAAGTAAGCCACGAAATAAACGAAGACCCTGGTGGAATGCAGAATGTAAGACTGCTCGTGAAACTCAAAACAGGGCATGGTCGAAACTACGCCGATACCCCACAGCCGAAAACCTAATAGCCTTTAAGCGTGCAAAGGCAAATGGCAGGCGTATTCGACGCATCTCCAAGCGAGAAAGCTGGTCATCATTCCTTTCTTCAGTGAACTCCTATTCTGACGCACACAAAGTTCACAACAGGATAAGAGCACTTAAAGGATATAGCACAGTCCCAACGCCCCTTGTCAGCACCAGTGGTGACTCTCTTGAACATCAAGCAGACACACTAGGGCAACACTTTGAATACATATTCAGCTCAGCACACTATACAGATTCCTTTTTGCGGCACAAGGCAAGAGAGGAGAGGAAGCACATACATGATAAAAGGCCATCCTCAGGAGGATACAATAGCCCATTCACCATGCAGGAGCTGAAGATTGCACTAGACACATGTGGTAACACAGCTCCAGGTCCTGACAGGATCACATATGGAATGCTCAGGCATCTGCATGTGAACACTGTTGAAACCCTACTCTACCTGTATAATAAAGTATGGGCCACAGGACGCTTTCCTAAAGCATGGAAGGAAGCGGTCATCATCCCAATATTAAAACCCGGAAAAGAACCCACACTTGCTGCTAGTTATCGGCCTATCGCACTAACCAGCTGTCTATGCAAGCTTTTTGAGAAAATGCCACTTGGCGCTATGGTATCATCCGCGACCTCTTCTCTCTTGGCATCACAGGAAACATGTTGAGCACAATTCGAAGTTACTTGTCTGAACGGACCTTCAAAGTTCGTGTTGGCAATGCATATTCAAAGCAGTACATTCAAGAAAATGGTGTCCCTCAAGGTGGTGTTCTCAGTTGCACACTTTTTGTAGTCAAAATGAACTCTTTAAAAAGCGTGCTGCCAAAAACTATTTCTTGTTCTGTATATGTTGATGACGTCCAGATAAGCTTCAAATCTTGCAACTTGGCCATCTGTGAACGACAAATTCAGCTAGGTGTAAACAAATTGTCCAGGTGGGCTGATGACAATGGGTTTAAATTTAACTCTGGAAAGAGTGTTTGTGTACTTTTCTCTAAGCAGCGTGGCATCAGGCCTGACCCCAACATTACACTGAATGGCCAGAGCCTTGCCTTTAAAAAAGAACATAAATTTCTTGGCGTAGTTGTTGACGAAAAACTTTCCTTCATTCCCCACATAAAACAGTTGCGACTGAAGTGTCTCAAAGCGATGAATTTGCTAAAAATTCTCTCTCACCGGTCATGGGGCACAGACCGCGACTGCCTTCTGAACCTTCTGAATAGTGTAGTTCTATCACGCATTGACTATTGCTCGATGGTTTATGGGTCAGCATCATCCTCTGCGCTAAAATTGCTTGATCCCGTGCACCACCTCGGCCTTCGCCTCGCTACGGGCGCTTTCCGAACTAGCCCAATTGCTAGCCTCTATGTCGAGGCGAACCGATGGTCACTGTAACGAAGGAGACAATTTACTTCTCTAACTTATGCTATGAAGGTACTATGCCAACTGGACCATCCATGTCGTCGGCTCCTGCTTGACAAAACTGGCACAGCACTTTTCTCAAAAAAAACCATCTCTAACACCACCATATCCAATCAGAGTTGCCACGCACATTGAATATCTGAATGTTTCGGTTACCAGTCTTCATACAACTTCCATAAAAGACCTAATTGCTCCTTGGGAAATGCACGGTGTTAATTGCGACCTGTCGTTTCTTGGAGCGGGCAAACATGCATCCCCTATTGCCATACAGCAGCATTTCATGTCACTTCAGGAGAAGTACACTTGTGATGAATATTACACTGATGCTTCGAAGTCTGCTCAAGTCTCCTGTGCAGCACATGGGCCACAGTTTTCACAGTCAAAAACCCTGAACAGAAATACTAGTATATTTACCGCTGAATGCAATGGTATCCTTTTAGCTGTGAGACACATTATAGAAAATAAAATACAGACGTCGATCATCTACACAGACTCCCTCAGTGTTTTAAAGTCCCTATCCTTTTGGAAATGGCAAAATAAGAACCCAGTACTGAACTCTCTTTATAACACCCTTATGTTTGCCCATGAACAAGAAATTAAAATTACACTGTGTTGGGTGCCAGGCCACCGCTGTATACCTGGTAATGAGGCAGCTGATAGGCTAGCTGCTTCAGCTGCCCTTCGAAATGACACAGACATTGATAAGATAACTTATCATGACCTCAAACCACACATAAAAAACATGATTCGACAACAATGGCAAGAGGAATGGGACGCAGCATCAGAAAATAAACTACACACAATAAAGGCAAAAATAGGCAGGTACACCACAGAAAAACAACACAGATTTAAAGAAGTAGCCCTGTGCAGGCTGAGAATTGGCCACACATACATAACCCATACATATCTTTTAACCAACTCTCCTGCACCACACTGCTCGAGATGTGGTGATCGACTCACTGTCATACATGTTTTAATCATATGTGCACAACTGGAACCAGAAAGAAGACGTCATTTTCCCTCCTTGTTCACTCATCAAATACCTGCACACCCATCCATTTTTATTGGCGACAACCCAATGTTTCCTTTAGAACAGGTGCTTAAATTTTTATCACAAGTAGGCTTTTTACATGAAATTTTTTATCGACGTGGGTCTCAGCCCGCTCCTCCTTGAGAGGACGGATGAGATATTTTAATACATCTACTTATACATTGCGAATCCATTATATATCACAAATGAATTTTAGGCCCTATACACCATTGTTTTTAGCGATATCACAGAGCGAATACATTTTTAGGCCCTATACACCAGTTTTTTATCCCTTCATGAAAAATCACAACTATTCCATCATATAAACTTGAGTGCACCATTAACCTTGAGTTTGGCGCTCTTTGGCCTGAGTCGCCCTTGCGCCATTAAAATCCATCATCATCATTTATTGGAACTGCCGAGGACTCTTTAAAAATTTAGATGATATATATGAAATTCTTGCGGACTATCAACCAAACATACTTTGTCTGCAAGAAACCCATTTAAAACCAGCAGACTCAAATTTCCTTAAGCAATATAATGTATTCAGGAACGACAGGCAAGGCAGCTCTCACTCCTCTGGTGGCGTTGCCATTGTAACACAAAAATCAATCCCTCTCGAAACATCTCACTCAACACAGATTTAGAGGCAGTGACAATCAGAAGCTTAGTTTATGGTAAAATAACAACGGTATGTTCCCTGTATATTGCTCCAACTTATAAGCTAAGTAGCGAAAGTTTTGAAAAGTTGATTGATCAACTTCCGGAACCTTGGTTGCTGGTCGGAGACTTTAATGCTCACCACCCATTATGGGGATGTACAAGAACGGACTCCCGAGATGTTCTAATCAAAAAATTCTTATTGTCCTCGGGATCATGCTTACTAAACACGAAACAGCCAACTTACTACAATATAGCACATAACTCTTACACATCCATAGATCTAGCCATTGGCTCCTCGATGTTCCTGGCAGCTACAGAGTGGACTGTCATTAACAATCTATACGGAAGTGACCATTTTCCGATCTTAATAAAATATACTGGGAACGGAAATGAAAATGTGTCGAATCCCAGAAAATTAAAAAAAAATGCAGCCAAGTGGAAGATGTTCAGGGAACACTCTTCACTGCCTTGTTCATCCATTAGTGGTCTAGATGTAGATGAAACTCAGCGCTTGATCACACTGCACATTATAGAAGCTGCAGAAAAATGCATCAGACAAACGTCAAGTAAGCAACGGAACAAACGAAGACCCTGGTGGAATGCAGAATGTAAGACTGCTCGTGAAGCTCAGAACAAGGCATGGTCGAACTTGCGAAGACACCCCACAGCTGAAAACTTAATTGCCTTTAAGCGAGCAAACGCAAATGGCAGGCGTGTTCGACGCATCTCCAAGCGAGAAAGCTGGTCATCATTCCTTTCTTCTGTGAACTCTTATTCTGATGCACACAAAGTTCACAACAGGATAAGAGCACTTAAAGGATATAGCACAATCCCAACGCCCCTTGTCAGCACCAGTGGTGACTCTCTTGAACATCAAGCAGACACACTAGGGCAACACTTCGAATATGTATTCAGCTCAGCGCACTATACAGATTCTTTTTTGCGGCGCAAGGTAACTGAGGAGAGGAAGCCTATATGTGATAAAAGACCGTGCGCAGGAGGGTACAATAGCCCTTTCACCATGCAGGAGCTGAAGATTGCACTTGGCACATGTGGGAACACAGCACCAGGTCCTGACAGGATTACATATGGAATGCTCAGGCATCTCCATGTGAACACTCTTGAAACCCTACTCTCCCTGTATAATAAAGTATGGAACACAGGACGCTTTCCTAAAGCATGGAAGGAAGCGATCATCATCCCAATATTAAAACCCGGAAAAGAACCCACACTTGCTGCTAGTTATCGGCCTATCGCACTAACCAGCTGTCTATGCAAGCTCTTTTTGAGAAAATGGTAAATCGTCGCCTTCTTCATTTCCTTGAATACAACGTTTGTTCCCTGTATATTGCTCCAACTTATAAGCTAAGTAGCGAAAGTTTTGAAAAGTTGATTGATCAACTTCCGGAACCTTGGTTGCTGGTCGGAGACTTTAATGCTCACCACCCATTATGGGGATGTACAAGAACGGACTCCCGAGATGTTCTAATCAAAAAATTCTTATTGTCCTCGGGATCATGCTTACTAAACACGAAACAGCCAACTTACTACAATATAGCACATAACTCTTACACATCCATAGATCTAGCCATTGGCTCCTCGATGTTCCTGGCAGCTACAGAGTGGACTGTCATTAACAATCTATACGGAAGTGACCATTTTCCGATCTTAATAAAATATACTGGGAACGGAAATGAAAATGTGTCGAATCCCAGAAAATTAAAAAAAAATGCAGCCAAGTGGAAGATGTTCAGGGAACACTCTTCACTGCCTTGTTCATCCATTAGTGGTCTAGATGTAGATGAAACTCAGCGCTTGATCACACTGCACATTATAGAAGCTGCAGAAAAATGCATCAGACAAACGTCAAGTAAGCAACGGAACAAACGAAGACCCTGGTGGAATGCAGAATGTAAGACTGCTCGTGAAGCTCAGAACAAGGCATGGTCGAACTTGCGAAGACACCCCACAGCTGAAAACTTAATTGCCTTTAAGCGAGCAAACGCAAATGGCAGGCGTGTTCGACGCATCTCCAAGCGAGAAAGCTGGTCATCATTCCTTTCTTCTGTGAACTCTTATTCTGATGCACACAAAGTTCACAACAGGATAAGAGCACTTAAAGGATATAGCACAATCCCAACGCCCCTTGTCAGCACCAGTGGTGACTCTCTTGAACATCAAGCAGACACACTAGGGCAACACTTCGAATATGTATTCAGCTCAGCGCACTATACAGATTCTTTTTTGCGGCGCAAGGTAACTGAGGAGAGGAAGCCTATATGTGATAAAAGACCGTGCGCAGGAGGGTACAATAGCCTTTTCACCATGCAGGAGCTGAAGATTGCACTTGGCACATGTGGGAACACAGCACCAGGTCCTGACAGGATTACATATGGAATGCTCAGGCATCTCCATGTGAACACTCTTGAAACCCTACTCTCCCTGTATAATAAAGTATGGAACACAGGACGCTTTCCTAAAGCATGGAAGGAAGCGATCATCATCCCAATATTAAAACCCGGAAAAGAACCCACACTTGCTGCTAGTTATCGGCCTATCGCACTAACCAGCTGTCTATGCAAGCTTTTTGAGAAAATGGTAAATCGTCGCCTTCTTCATTTCCTTGAACCAAGCTGGTTTTAGAGCTGGGCGATCAACAGCTGATCAGCTCATTGCCTTTGAGTCTTATGCAAGGGATGCTTTTGTACATAAACAACATTGTTTATCTGTCTTTTTCGATCTTGAAAAAGCATATGATACCACTTGGCGCTATGGTATCATCCGCGACCTCTCCTCTGTTGGCATCACAGGAAACATGTTGAACACAATTCGAAGTTACTTGTCTGAACGGACCTTCAAAGTTCGTGTTAGCAATGCATATTCAAAGCAGTACATTAAGGAAAATGGTGTCCCTCAAGGTGGTGTTCTCAGTTGCACACTTTTCGTAGTCAAAATGAACTCTTTAAAAAGCGTGCTGCCAAAAACTATTTCTTGTTCTGTATATGTTGATGACGTCCAGATAAGCTTCAAATCTTGCAACTTGGCCATCTGTGAACGACATATTCAGCTAGGTGTAAACAAATTGTCCAGGTGGGCTGATGACAAAGGGTTTAAATTTAACTCTGGAAAGAGTGTTTGTGTACTTTTCTCTAAGCAGCATGGCATCAGGCCTGACTTCAACATTACACTGAATGGTCAGAGCCTTGCCTTTAAAAAAGAACATAAATTTCTTGGCATAGTTGTTGACGAAAAACATTCCTTCATTCCCCACATAAAACAGTTGCAACTTAAGTGTCTCAAAGCAATGAATTTGCTAAAAATTCTCTCTCACCGGTCATGGGGCACAGACCGCGACTGCCTTCTGAACCTTCTGAATAGTGTAGTTCTATCACGCATTGACTATTGCTCGATGGTTTATGGGTCAGCATCATCCTCTGCGCTAAAATTGCTTGATCCCGTGCACCACCTCGGCCTTCGCCTCGCTACGGGCGCTTTCCGAACTAGCCCAATTGCTAGCCTCTATGTCGAGGCGAACCGATGGTCACTGTAACGAAGGAGACAATTTACTTCTCTAACTTATGCTATGAAGGTACTATGCCAACTGGACCATCCATGTCGTCGGCTCCTGCTTGACAAAACTGGCACAGCACTTTTCTCAAAAAAAACCATCTCTAACACCACCATATCCAATCAGAGTTGCCACGCATATTGAATATCTGAATGTTTCGGTTACCAGTCTTCATACAACTTCCATAAAAGACCTAATTGCTCCTTGGAAAATGCACGGTGTTAATTGTGACCTGTCGTTTCTTGAAGTGGGCAAACATGCATCCCCTATTGCCATACAGCAGCACTTCATGTCACTTCAGGAGAAGTACACTTGTGATGAATATTACACTGATGCTTCGAAGTTTGCTCAAGTCTCCTGTGCAGCACATGGACCACAGTTTTCACAGTCAAAAACCTTGAACAGACACACTAGTATATTTACCGCTGAATGCCATGGTATCCTTTTAGCTGTGAGACACATTATAGAAAATAAAATACAGACATCAGTCATCTACACAGACTCCCTCAGTGTTTTAACGTCCCTATCCTTTTGGAAATTGCATAATAAGAACCCAGTCCTAAACTCTCTTTATAACACCCTTATGTTTGCCCATGAACTAGAAATTAAAATTACACTGTGTTGGGTGCCAGGCCACCGCTGTATACCGGGTAATGAGGCAGCTGATAGGCTAGCTGCGTCAGTTGCCCTTCGAAATGGCACAGACATTGATAAGATAACTTATCATGACCTCAAACCACACATAAAAAATATGATTCGACAACAATGGCAAGAGGAATGGGACGCAGCGTCAGAAAATAAACTACACACAATAAAGCCAAGGATAGGCAGATACACCACAGAAAAACAAGACAGATTTAAAGAAGTAGCCCTGTGCAGGCTGAGAATTGGTCACACATACATAACCCATACATATCTTTTAACCAACTCTCCTGCACCGCACTGCTCGAGATGTGGTGATCGGCTCACTGTCATTCATGTTTTAATCATATGTGTACAACTGGAACAAGAAAGAAGACGTCATTTTCCCTCCTTGTTCACTCATCAAATACCTGCACACCCATCGATTTTTATTGGCGACAACCCAATGTTTCCTTTAAAACAGGTGCTTAAATTTTTATCACAAGTAGGCTTTTTACATGAAATTTCTTCTCGACGTGGGTCTCAGCCCGCTCCTCCTTGAGAGGACGGATGAGATCCTTTAAAACATCTACTTATACATTGCACATCCATTATATATCGCAAATGAATTTTAGGCCCTATACACCATTGTTTTTAGCAGTTTTACAGAGCGAATACATTTTTAGGCCCTATACACCACTGTATTTTATTCCTTCATGAAAAATCACTATTCCATTATATAAACTTGAGTACACCGTTAACCTTGAGTCTGGCGCTCTTTGGCCTGAGTCGCCCTTGCGCCATTAAAATCCATCATCATCATCATCTTACAGATTCGAGAGAAGCGTGCCGTAACTACATGAACGGCCGCATAGGTCGCGCCGCGCTCAGGCTCCTCCAGAGCGCGACCCCATCAAAAGTCAAACACAACATCTACTGGGTGCCAGGACACACCGACATAGCGAGGAACGAACACGCCGATGAGGTAGCTCGAGGGTACACGAGCCGAGCTTCCTCCCAATCGGACGATTTACCCGAGCGAGTCGACCCTACGTACTCAGACATTCTGAACTACTATAAGGGGGTACGGATCCGCTATCCGCCGCCTCATCGGGATCTAAAACAACAAGAGGCAGTGTACTGGCGAAGACTGCAGACAGGAACATTCCATAATCTGCATATCCTAAGCAAAGTTTACCCGTCACAATATCGGGACACCTGCCCATGGTGTGGTAGCAAACCTTCGTTATACCACATCACGTGGCAATGTAGAAATATCGATAGCTTTCGTAAAGACCCGAGTGCGGAGCAGTGGGAGAGCCGGCTCTCCAGCGGCGATCTGGATTGCCAACTAGGTCTGATCCAGCACGCCCAGTGAGCAGCGAAGCTCAGCGGAGCCCTGGAATAGGGGCACCGACCCTGTGAGAAGACGCAAGATGGACCTCGTCTGCTACTAGCACAAGACCTTCCTAGAGAGACTAACGTATTTCCTATCCTATCCTATAGGTCTACTACGCGATACAGCAAAGAAGGATAAAAAAGTAGTCAGGGTGGAGACATAGGTTTACGACGCGAAATCAGTATTGGTTCTTTTAAGTGGTTTCCCGTTAGACACGGTGAGTCTTCTCCCCCTCCCTAGTACGTCATACCAGCCTGGTTGGGTAACCAGAGGCGATGAGTTCGAGTTCAGACTGAAGGATAAACATATTTCTCGACGGAATACGAATAACATCATAAACAGAGGTCGATAGACACATTACATTTATTCGCATTACTTCCTCATTTATTTAATTTCGTTCCAGTTCGTCACGTCACGCTTGATATTTCTCGACGCGCCAATTTTGTACACAGAATTGAAGTCCCCATCTAAGTAATTATCAGCCGTGTTGCGTCCATCGCGCGTGAGCTTTTTGATTGCTAGTCCCGTACTCAACAGATTACGAGCAACAATCCCGTTATTATAAGTTAATAACAGCGCACGACAGCACAAAAGAAAGCGACGAGCGCTCCAGAAGTTGTACCGCTCGAAGCATTTTAGGGAGTCTCTGTCTCCATCATCTACAAGGATTTGCCGCAATAGGAAAGAACAGCATGAAATGAACGAGTTGCAGTTTGGCCCCGCCTGTTTCGGAAGTAAGCTCCGTTGACAGACAGCGCTTTGTTTGTGCTTTGTTTCGTTTTTTTTTCAGTATTATCGTCATTCGTGCTTAATTTTTAGCAGTGGAAAAGCAACGACTTCAGCAATGCCCGAGGAGTACTCAACAATATGCCGACCGACAGAGGGGAAACCAGACTGAAAATTTCAGTTCTTTTTCTACTCTGACATACCTCTAACGAAGCTTTTCAAAGCTTCCCCTTGCTGCAGTGGTTGCAGCGCTCACTGCTGGGCCCAAGGGTGCGGGATTGAACTCCGGCTGCGGCGGCCGCTTTACGATGAAGGCGAAAAGTAAGGCACCCGTGAGCTTTGCCATGTCAGTGCGCGTTAAATAACCCCAGGTGGTCGAAATTTCGGAGGCATCCCCACCACATTGTCTCTCATAAAGCATGAGCCGCTTCGGGACGGTAAATCCCATAAACCAAATAAAACGAAACCGTTTCTACTGTCCTATTCGCGCTTCGTTCGACGCGATCTTTACATGACGCTAATGCATTTTCTTTCGCTCAAGCCGCTCTTTTCTTTTTGATGTGAAGCCCGTACTATATCTTATTCAACAATAAACCGTCGGCATGAGCGAGAAACTGAGCGAACGCATAAAGAAAGGAATGGCAGTACTTCCCTTTACCTCTGATTGCAAAACCGGTTGGTCTCGCTCCAACGATGAGTGCAATTAGGATAGCATATATATATATATATATATATATGCAAGCACAGCAGTGCAAGAAGCTTGAAATGGGTTAGAGAATACGAGGTGGCACGCCTGGCCAATTTATCGCGCTAATTAAAATCCTTAGCCGGGCGCAATTATTATTCCCAAGAAAGGCCGCTGCCCCTCTGCCCCTTAATCGAGACACACGAGAAACGGGGCATAGAAAATCGACTTAAATGAAAATGGTGTGAGGGTAAGGTGCTCGCCAGACGCCCAGCAAGGGAACAAAATGAAAATAAAAAGTGCACCTCCTCAGCAGCAACAGCCGCGAGAACGATGTACTGGCGGCTTATCAGTCGGTTTAGGATTTTTTTTTGCTTGATTGATTGATTGATTCTCCCCATGTGGGCGAATTTAGCTTTCTTTTACTAAAATCTGATACCATTCCAAAAATAAGCGGTAAAGTTTGAGTCTCGAGAGATGTCGCTTCTTTCGAGTAAGACTTCCAAGCAAAATAGAATTGTACCTTGAGCCAATGCACACAGCTCATTTCACCGCATCCCTTCTCTCACACACATACAGAAAACGAGACACAGAAAGTGCAACGCGCTTTGGAGATTAAAACGGGAAAAAAGAAACCTCGATCATTCGTGACCTCGCAGCCATTCGTCGGTGCGGCAGAAGGTTTTGCGCATCAAAAATGATGCAAGGAATATCTAGCAATGCCACGACAACATCGTCCAAAGGAATGCAAAGGCCAAAAATGTTAGGATTCTGGTCTATGTCCGCGTATCAAGGCTCCGAGTTCATAAGATGATGTGAACGAAAGATGAATTTATTCACTATTTGCAGTCATAGTACAACGCACGACCGGAACGAAACGGGGCCGAAAGTTACTGGCTTCTCGCGACTGTCTTCGCACAGCGACGGCCAGGGAGACTCCGCCACGCCCGCTCCCGGAGAGCAGCACGGCACTCGGCTACGCTCACGAATGTCTCTCCTGACAAGCGATGGCGCCTTCTTTTATAGGCACGGAAGCCGTTGGCATATGAACTGTCTAATCCAGAGGCAGCTAGGTTCCGCGTTACGAGGGGGACATGAGAGCGCACCTTTACGGCGTCAGCGAGGGAGTTGAGTCGCCGAGCAACCTGCCCTGCTTGCCCAGACTTGCCCGGCGCTGAGGCTTCTCCTCGGTGCGATGAATTCATGCGGCGCAGCACCTTGGCTTGTAAACGGCATCGCGCTCGCCGTCACCCGCTCGGCTCAAGTTGTCGACCACAGCAGGAGCCGCGGGAGCCGCGGCTATAAGCCCGATCATAACAGCTCGTACGTCGCCCGAAGAGGTCTCGAAAGGAGTCCCATATCCTTAGTGTCCCCTGAAGAGGCAGTATCAACTGGGCTGGTCTCCGGTCCTCGGTTCTGTCCAGAAGGGAGACGTCTGCAGGCCGAAGGCCTCAAGTAGAGCATTAGAGAGGAGGTCTGCACAATCTCCCCACTCCGGCAAGGCAAGAGCACCACCCCTCCTAAGTTATGCCAGATACCTAAACAAAACAACATAAACTAGCCTTTGCATAACCTTAAACGAATATGTAAATGAAATATGAAAATTAAAAAATGACACAGTAAAGAAAGTATATAACTTTGAGGCATGGCGGACAAAGCATCTGCTAAGACCCGTCAGCATTCCCATTCTTCTTTGCCTTGCGGTACCGCACTTAAAAATTATGCTCCTGTAGGGCGCGACTCCAACGCAGCAAACGGCCGTTTTTCGGAGACTTGTTCAGGAGCCATGTTAGTGGACAGTGGTCAGCACTTGTCCAGGCTGGCAACTTCCGTCAATAACTCCCGAGTTGGCTATGTCACGTGGTCTCGTGATGCCACCCAAACCACCGGAGTATCAGAGGCCTGCCATGTAGCCTGCCAGCTAATACCACCAGAGCTTCACCTGGCGTGTACGTATCACACTTTCATCCGCCGCATATCCTATACAATGAATACTCATTATTAAAGTATGGGACATTAATGCCGCCACCCGATAGCCATGTGTGATGCACCCGGCCAAGTAATATACATTCAGCACTCGCTCACTATGTCCAAGACCCCTCCCTTCTCATTTTCTCAAGAACTCACAGGCAAAGGAAGCCTGTATGGACTTCCTTTCAAAGGTGCAAGTTGCTCACTCGCGCTCGAAAGAAAAAGGATTGCTAATATACTGGGGGTGAATATTTTTTTTTGCATTCATTTATGACCTGAGGAGAGCATGTTTTCAGAAATTGTCGGCGGTATGCATGACCTTAAAACATCATGCAGTGGTTTCATTATGACTGCAACGGGAAGTACAGCGCGCAGCGTGCTATACACTCGACGAAAACACTCATTCATATTCAGTTCTCGATCCCCGTTAGCGAAGTGGCGAGGCTAAAAGTGAACTGTCTCATTTGTCTCGAGGCGAACCGTTTGGAGCCAGGCTGTGATGAGCTCAGCTGAGCACATGCGCGATGACTGACACAATGATGGCCTTCGAGGCCTGAAAATGCGTATTTCGCAGGCTTCGCAGCGAGCTATTTCAGCTTGGAAAAATGCACCTACTGTCAAAACGTTTCGTGAAATTTTCGCCTTTGAGAAATAGTCCAATCGCGAAGAGGAGGAAAAATAAAGTAGCCGGGTTATCTTCCAAGGAGAAGATTAATTTTCTCTTCTGCGCACGGAAAAGACTTCTGGAACTCCGCTCGCGAAATTACTTCTTGCGAACCTGCCTGTTTTCATAGAACAGCGACGCTCCTTCGGAGAAGGGAAGAAAAACAATTGCTTTTTCTGCGCAGCCTGCAATGCTGTCGGCATCCGTGTACAAAAAGCGGGTACAGCAACTTAACACACAGAAGAAACGTTTCTGGGCGTTTATTCCACTGCAGTGCTTCAAAACTGCCCATCGGCGTTCCCGTTGCAGTGCGGGAGATGTCTGAGAAGCCGGCTACGGGTTCACGGTTGCCTGGCTTTTTGGAAGATAGCAAACGCGCGCTGTGTCATGAGAGTCGAGAGTGCGACACCTTGCTGAAATAAACTACGCTGCTTTTTTTTTTTTTTTAATGCGCCAGCATCTGATGCCACTGTTAGTCTCCAAGCCGGACTCTGTGAATGTGAGGTCACCGCCAGCTGCGCCGTACGGGAAGAACAGCACATCCGCAAGAAAGGGCTGCGACTTTTAAGAGATAAAAAACCACTGCGTCACAAGATTTTGGTACTGCGGCGACGCAAAACAGATTCACTTCACTGGCCACTGCACGCGAGAGCAATGCAGTCGCTGCGCGTTTTACCATACGTACGTAGTAATTATTACGCGCCGTTATGTGCAGTGAGGGCAAAACAGATTCACTTCACTGGCCACTGCACGCGAGAGCAATGCAGTCGCTGCGCGTTTTACCATACGTACGTAGTAATTATTACGCGCCGTTATGTGCAGTGAGGGCTATACATATAGACCGTTTACAACACACTCAGTTAATGGCTTCCCTGCATGAACCTGGCCCAAACAAAAGATAACTAAAACGACGCTGAGGATACACACCGCATCATACTCGTTGAAGGTTATCTTCCTCATAGCTGTCACAGCGAATTATCACGCGTGTTTGACTGCAACTCGCTCACTCGCGCAGTGCAGTGCATGTCGAGATCTTCATCAACTTCCATCCGTGCGTACTGGATTCAAAACATACCACTATCGCTTTCTCCTTCCCTGAATGCCTCATCGTTGTCAGCAGGAGCTGTCGGCAGAGCGTGATTCCATTCTCTACACGGTAGGGTCCTCTGAGCAGCGTCACCTGGCGACAGATAGCGAAAATATTCTAAAAATGAATAAGAGCGCTTGAATAAAGCCTGCCGTACCTGCAGCTTCAGTGGCGCAATTGACTGGCACTACGTACCTGAGAACTGAGCGAATATAACATGTTCGAATCTTGTAAGTGCAAATTTTTCAATTGTTTTTTTAAATCACAACGTTAAATTAAGCTACTAAGGTCTCGCCTGGGTTGTATTCCCCTTTAGGTTGCATTATGTGATGTTTTCAATTCGCAAAAGCCGCAAAACCAGCCATGAAGAGAGCCACGAAGTGAAGACATGACAACGGTATACATTATTCACTTACCTTCGCCGTAATCATTTTCTGCCTTTAGTGAGTGTATGTTACCTTTAGGTTGCGTTCAGAGACACCTCTCGGTAACAATCGCCGTTTAACCCGCTGAGACGCAACCACTGAGGAGAAAGAAGTTGCGGGACACTACCGTAGAGGAGACAGAATTACGTGTCGGTAGAGGGTGTCACACTTTTGAGGGTGCACCATATATGAGCATTGGTAAACAGTAACTAATTGAAAGGTAATAACGGGTTAATTGGTTGAGTAGTAATCCGTAACATGGTAGTTTGGCAGTTAGATAGTTTACTAATGAGTAATTGTAATTGATCAATAGTATTATTTTCGAAATACCTGATTGACTAATTCACCAAATATTTATCTAACTAATCGAAATTATATACTTAAAAACTAACTGACTAAATAACCAATTATTGTCCAAGTACCTAATTGACATTAATAACCAGGTTTCGAAATGCCTCCAGTCAGCCCCGCTGTGGTCAGCGGCGCATTTAACTAGTACTAATTAGTCACGACTGAAGAGTAATGGCAGAGCTGACCGTGACTATCTATGACGTCAACACATGGTGGTATCATCGCCCGGTGACGTCACTATGACGTCACAACCTGTCATGACTAATAACCGGAAGTGGCGTCATACTGACGTCACATCCGGTCATGGCATCACTACTACTGATGACGTCACCAGGAGATTCGCGCATATACGAAACTGACCCCACCGGCCGTTCGATCCAGGCGTTCGCGCGGCGCCTTTCCTTCGGCGCTTCCTCGAACGCTGCCCCACACGTCATATATAGAAGCAGACACAGTACAACAGGCCTCAGCGGTTTTTCAAATTGGTTTACAGGAAAGAAACGGCGCAGTATCTGTCACGATCCTGGCACCTTAACCGAGCCGTAAGAAAAAGGAGGAAGGTGGGAGTGAAAAAAGCGAGAAAGAGGGCCGTAGTGGGGGGCTTCGGACAACCGAGCAACAGACGCCTCATCGCACTTTAGTGGTCCTAGTACCCCCTGAAATAGTACATTAAGTGGTCCCAGAAATTTGCAGTATATGCTACAATTACGATTCCCATTCACTGATTTCATCAATCTTTAAGAACGATATTTAAGCCTTGGCCTGGAAATAAAAGCGAAGTGAAACGTGACATGCTAGCGCATATAATTTGCATTTGGCATCTGTAACAGAATGGGGTCCAATGTTTTTCACTGCCTAACACAAACACACGCACGCATCGGCGCGTTGTTTTCCCTTCCGCTTTGATGATTTTATGGAGAAATGAAATAAATGCACGGTATTAACTCCAGTCAAGATCAACGACAATACATAACAAAAAAAAAATTATTATTATAATAATATTCCCATACGTTGACCTTGGACTCTTATAGACTGTTGAAGGAAAGAAGCCAACAGTCGGCGAGGACAAGGAAAGCATTGGGGATTGTGCTTTATGTATTTTTTTTATTTTTACTTCGATATACACATAAATTAGTAATGTAACCTGTTTAGGGAAAGGATAATTAAACACAAAGTAGAAAGAAAAACAACGTGCCGATGGTGGGAGTCGAACCCACGACCTCCGAATCCAGTGCTCTTGTCCAGTGCTCTTCCAACTGACCTACACCGGCTTTTTCTTTTCTTTATTGCCTGACTTTTGCAAGACAACAAAAACACACACAAGACATTGATATAATAAGCCTGCTAGGGGCAACTGAGCTACACCTACGGCTGTCCAGCCTTCCGCTTTCTTGGATATTTATGCTGCCTAACCGAAACCTGTGAGCGTTCACCAGAACTACCCTCGTCCCTAGCGGCGTATGTGACAAACCCTGTTATACCGCGAGCGTCACGAAGCACGTGATCATTAAGGAGGACGGCAGCTGTGCGACAACCCACTTCCGCTATCTTTTCAACCTCCAGACTGCCAGAACCGAGACCCTCGCAAGCTATTATGCAGACAGTTGAAAGGGAAATGATGAGCTCGTTATTACAAAGTTTAAAGGAGCTGACAGTCTACGAGTCTAAGGCAAACGTTCGGGATTTTTTCTTATGCATCGTTGTTGGTATTTAACAAGAATATATATCGTCAGACTGCATTCGTAACATCCCAGCTACAATTTTATAGCTGTTTATTGGGAGGAGGAAAGGATGGCTTTGTACTAGTAGTGAAATAGGAATATTGGGCGGAATATTTACTCACAAAACGATATCCTAAACTGGTGAACTCAACCGTCGCTCTGAATTCATGCAAAAGTACCTCGTTCGGAGATTTCCACGCGCCATAGAAGTAAATATATAAATGCCACGAATAACTCCTTACCTCGTTTTTTTTTTTTTCTGAACCAGAGACGCTTTTTGTGAACGAGCAGCGGTGGTTTTTAAAGAACATAGAGTTAAAAAGCTTGAATGGTTATGGTCCAATGGAAATTTGGTTTGGTTTGGTTTGTGGGGTCTAACGTCCCAAAGCGACTAAGGCTATGAGAGACGCCGTAGTAGAGGACTCCAGAAATTCCGGCCACCTGGGGTTCTTTAACGTGCACTGACATCGCACAGCACACGGATGCCACTCCGTTTCGCCTGCATTGAAACACAGTCGCCGAGGCCGGGTTCGAACCCGGGTCCTCCGGCACAGTAGTCGGGCTTCTTACCACTGCCCCACCCCGCCGGGGTGGTGCAGTGGTAAGACGCCCGACTACTGAAAATAAATAAAGAATAGTGCAAACAGCACTGTGTGGCAAACATAGTAGGACTGATAAGGTAAACTGCAAACTAAACCAATAAGCACAAAAAAAAAACGCCGGAAGTGTCCCGCGGGTAATGCTAGTTAACATTCCCACACTCGTCGGCTGCAAAACGTGAGCGTTGAACAGGAAAGGAACACTACCAAAGGGTGTCTGTGAACATTTTTGGGCGGCCCTCTACATCTAATTTTCGGCGACACATTTCGTCGATTCCTCCGCTGTTCGGAATTTCCAGATGGAGACGGTCGCAAACTAAGCTCCTTTATGTCTTAAATATCACTCCAGATGGAAGTATCTAACTCGCTGAACAATATGTTTTGTCATTCACGTAAGAATTAGATACTATGTCAATAGAAAACGCTGGCAACTTTGTTCATTTGAAACGGGAAATAACCGCTGCGCGAATGAAACACGTATAGCGAACAGGCCAAGAAACTCAAAAGGCACTAAATGTTAGAATTTCGCCCGGAATAGGTGGCCGGGCGGGTGTGTCTATCATGTGAAACGCCTAGTACTGCTTAGGATATTTACGTATTCTAAGTAACCAAAATTTATCTGTGCAAATGTCCCGGATGAATTTAAATACGCGAAGGTTAGCCCAGAACACAGAGTGGTACACAAGTAACTAGTTCTTAATGGTCGACCACACTGTCATTGGCATGCGGTAAGACTCTTGATCTTCAGCATTGTTAGCCATATTAGACTCGAGCCGGGTAGTAAAAACAAGGGGTCGTAAAAGCAATGAAAGAAGCGTTAATTAAATGCCCTCAGCAAGGCCCCAACCGCATATCATATTTAATGACATTTAGAACCTCCTAGATTAGAATAACATAACTGATTACATGCACCGCGGGTAGGGCAGCGAGGACTAGGAAGACAACAGCTCATCGAAACTAACAACAAATTCGCAACAGTTTCCGAAAAGAGCAAAATTTTCATTATAATAATTGTGACATTAAAAAATAGTCATCCTAATCTACGTGTATCCATTTCTTATCACGCTAATATTATTACAACTGCTTGAGCGCACTTGGTAAGTGAAGTTGCACTGACGTTTAATAATAAATCATTCCTTCACGTGCACTCAGTCAAACCCTATCAGATAAGTGACCAGATTGCCTGAGGCGTCGGCAAACCAAACTGCTCAGTTGCAAGTGATTCCAACAGAGCTGGGGAACGTTGTTTATAGGGTTGTATGCATCATATTTAAAACCAAGGGCCTCTCTAACCAATATTTGAGGCCAAAGTTTTACTCATCAGAGATTCAAATAGATCCTGAAAGCGTTATAGGTATCTTGTACTTGACCGCGAGAGCTTTGGTAGCCCCATGTCGAAAAAACAATTGCCAGTTGGCGACAGTGTCGACCCTTTGAAGCGTCGCAGCTTCGAAAAATCACGAGGGCATGCCTCTCGCGGGTGGTAGTTGGCAGATGTAAAACACGCAGACTCTTGAACACCCAATTTGAAGCCTGGCATCCTCGACAAGCTGCGAGCGTCACTCTGGCAGGCGCTATTTGGGCAGGTGACGTGGCGAGGCACTGATAGGTCAGAGCTTCATAGCGCGCGGGCACCGCTTCTCTGCCGCTCATGGAGGTCAACGGACGAGTGATTGGTCGGCGGTTTATGTGCCATCACGGGACTAAAAGCAATGGCCGAGTTGGGAAGAAGTCCCTTTCATATGAGCAGCTAAGATGAGAATGGAACACACGATACATTTGTAGCTCCCGTTTGAAGCCTCATCACCTGAAGAAATCACGAACGTACATGGGAGCTGACATAGGAGTGCTCAGTTACGGGAACACGAGGCTGCGATTATGCCACTGAGCTCGAAACCTTCTCCTGAATGATATTTCGATGGCTGCAGAACAACTCACATGGTCCTGATCTTCTATAAAGAAATTGCAAATGCAAAGTAAATTAATCAGAAATTAGCTATAATGCCTGTCATTTTTACATAGAAAAAATGTATAACCGTGTAGTATGCTGCAGGAAAGTAATGCTATTGTGTGTATACCCCATGAATCCAATTCATTATCTGTGATTTTTTTTTTTATCTAGACAATACAAAGCAAGACCTAGAACCCTATTCTAAACAATTCGTCATTTTGATCAAATTGTGAAATACGCGTGACGTGTACACCAGGACGGTGACAGGTTACGTAAGCGCACAATCGTGTTAAGCATTTTTAAGAAAAAGAAAAAAAAATGTTAAAAAAAAGCGCTGTCTTTTTCTGCTATGTGTGGGCGCCAAGTATGAAAAATGGCGACGCTCCAGGAACCGAGCTGCTGCGGTCCATTCCGCAATTCGGACGGCTTTGGTTGCAGTGAGGCCAAGTGAAATGTGTTGCAGCGTTGCGGTCTCAGTGTGCCATCACATACGATTTGCGGTCGGACATTTGGCAGCAGCTACGCACGAAAAGGCTGAGCAAGTTTACGACATGCGAAGAGCGTTACAGCAGAAGAGCAAGAACAACAAAGGAATATTCGAATGGCTTATCGAAGAATCGGGGCAGAAAGTGGCATTGTTCCTTACAAGCGCCGATGAACTCTCACATGCACGTATTAGCGGCATTTGAATACGAGAACTAAAACGTTTAAGGACCTCGTCGTAAACAGAAGGAATCGACATATTAGCGAAGTAGCTCCAGCACTGAAGTAGAGGCGCCCACGCAGCCGGCTTGGTTCATCTCCGAAGACTACGCTCGCAGTCTCAGAGTATTGGTGTTAGCTACTGGCTGTGCTGCCCACCTCTTTCGAACAGCCGCGTTATTACCAGCTATCATCAGGTCAGCAAGTCCGCTTAATTTTCTACCATCCACACACGCAAACACAACCGACTAAGTGCAAAGCACACGTTCGACCTTACAATTGGTGAAATTTTTATAGGCTGGTGCGCGAAAGGCTCGTGCGAAACGCGAAAAATGTCTGAGAAGGAGAGAAAGCGAAAGAGAAGAACGAAATAGCAAGAAAGTTAACTTGGCGATGCCCAGTAGGCTACTGTACGCGTGCAGACGGGGATAAACGAAGTTAAAAGAAAGAAAGCGAAATACGACTAAGGAAATTGTGGCATGAAGTTAGGGCGATGCCGCGTGCGCGTATACCTTACTGTTGAAACGGTAAAATGAAAAAGCAATTAAGGGGGATTATTTTCTGGCTGTATTAAAATAACAAACAACATAGGAAATCTATTAAAACATCAGATGATTAGGGGGTATGGTCATAACATGCTCGAGTATACTTATTTTCGTTTTCTAAAAAATAAGCAAATGATCAGCCTGCGTGCAAATCTGAGCAAAACTTTACATGAAACACATTACATGTGCCAAGCAAACATGTGCCATGTGCATGGAACAAACATTCCTTTATTAAAAAAGAAGCTATCAGTAATTTTGTTTGCTTTTTCCATCTGGAGATGGCTCATTTCATTAAGATTAAACTGACTGCATAGTGCTAGACAAAAAACAAGCAGTGTTTAGGCCCGATGTTAAAGACAGTCTTTGTGATCCGTCACTGCCTGTCGCCTCAAAGGTCCTTGCATAGCCACCTTCTCAGGTAGTCGCACACACGAAACGTCCAGACAGATAATTCGAAAGCATCGCGGTGCTCTCTGAAATGCCTCGTGTCGCGCAGATCAACCGCTTCAGTTAGCATATTGCCATTGCTGCGCTTGGCAACAACTTTTCGGATCGACGGTTTTTCTATGAGGGCAAAGCGTTTCCAACGGGAGGGAGCTCGGGCACTCATGCGGCTGTACGTTTTCATCTTCATTATTAGTCTTCTAAAAATTTGCGCAGTTGAAAAATATCCTTATGCCGTCGTTTCAGTGCAATCTGCCATTTCAACAAGATGTCGCAGTTTACTTAACCACCCAAATTAATTGTCTGCCAAACTGCGGTGAGCTAACCATTCACGATGTTTTTTTGTGGTCTCCTGAATGAGGTCGCAAACGTGGCATCCAACTTCTACCATTTGCGACAATGACAGCACATCATTTACGTCATGAAGCGTCCTTTTGACATCACCATACGATGTGTACGCATGACGTATTTCCCGCTGTACAACATCAGCCAATCAGTTTCCAGGAAGCGCCGCTTGACAGCAAGCAGTACATTTCGCCCCATTCGTAATACAAGCACAAGCGGTTCCCTGCCTGCCACCTATACCTTATTTTGTAGCGAAAGCTAAACTATGCCACCCTTCGCGCATTTCGCGGTGCCTGAAATGCGCGAAGGGTGCCCGTATCTCACTTCCGGTGAGATCCGGCCCGCGCTGACGAAGGATGGGCGCGGACGGGGGCTGAACGTGTTCTCTTCTCTCGTCAGGAAACACCATTTCTCGCAATAAGCGAGATCAACATCGGTCAGGTACTTGACTCAAGACGGAAACGCAACCAAGCGAATTTTCAACTGATCAAACAAAAAATGGAAGATTTGGGCGGCAGCCTTCCGGTTGGCGCGACTGCATCACATAACCTCCACAACGCTTCTGACCTCCTCTGTGGCTGCGAATTACGGCTACGCGTACTGTGACATCACTTGAGATTTCTGGATAATAGCTGCCGGTGAGCTGGCACGCCTGTCTTTCCGGCTGGAGTACGCCAACCGGAACGCTGCCGTGAGATACAGCACGCTTTCGTGATTCGGCGGGCAGACACTTGACACCGGCACGCTTGCCCAGAGCGCTGGAGCGGTGAACTGCCGGTCTAAGAGAAAATATTTTTAAGCTAGCACTGTCTTTTAAAGCTATATTTTAAATATTTTCTAAGCTAGTACTTCGTTTTCTTCGTACAGCCAGGCATTGTTCGATCACTCTGGGCACGCTTATTCAAGCCTGCACTGTATTCCTACCTTGTTTTAAAATCCATTCGTTGGCGGTCCACCTTTAAAACATTCCGCTAGCACGCAAGAGGGCTTTACTGCAAGCTGTTGTATCCGACGGGGCCGATGTTGATATATGCAGTCCTTGGTGTATAAGTAGGACGTGAACATTAGATGGTGTGGGAACGCTACCGGAAGTGTGCGATCGGTTTCGCTCTCCCTCACAAATGCGACGCTGGGTGGCGCCACCAGTTCACGCAGCACATGTAAACGATTGTGCATCGTCTTCTCGAGATGGGCTAGGAAATACGATGCGTTACCGTCGCCTTCATATAAACGCGGCTACAACAACAGACGCGGTAGTGCAGTGGTTACGACACCCGACTACTGTGCCAGAGTACACAGGTTCGATCCCGACCACCGGCGGCTGCGTTTCGGTGGAGGCGAAACGGTGCGGCGTCCGCGTGCTGTGCGATATCAGTGCACGTTAAGGAACCCCCGGTGGTCGAAATTTCCGGAGTCCTCCACTACAGCTTTTCTCATAGCCTGAGTCGCTTTGGGACGTAAACCTTACAAAACCAAACCAAACCGAACTCGTGGGAAGGAAGCGCGCCGCTACAGGTTAATTCATTAGAATTAAAACAGACAACAAAAAATAGCATGCAGCCGCGAATATGATTCGAGCGTACGGCGAAGCCAGAGGTAAGACACTGTCTTTAGTTCCGTTTCAACTACTTCACAGCATCTGGCGACTGAAGGAACCTGATGTCTCTAAAAAGGATTGGCTCTCTGTGCACGCATGCGGCGCGGTTACACGGGGCAGCCGGCCCCATTGTTTAAGACAGCAATATCCGGAAGTACTACTTTTCCCCAGTGGTGGTTCGAATCACTCTCGACTACGAATTTTATCTGCCTGACATTGCTGCCAGGACCACAATGCATTGCTTCAGTATGCTTTCCTCCAATCGCTATGAAGCAATTGACGTGGCAGCAGTGAGGGCAGCTCGAGCAGCTTGACAACGGCAAATTGCTATTGTTCCAGCTTTGGATCAATCCTCCTTTTGCGCGAGTTCTATGCGCATGCGCGAAGTTCCAGCGGCAACTGATGGAAACATATTGGACGGCGTCGACAGTGTTTCTCGTCGCCGCCAGTGCACGGAGGCTAGCGGCATGGTGACCATCGCAGGCCTGGCAAAGCGATGCCAAGCCTGCAATGCCGGGGTGCAAGACGCGGTTTTTCAGGTTCCCTTCGGCGAGCCGCGACCACCAACGACGTGAAGCTTGAATTAGGGTTACCAAGAGTCAAGATTTGAATGGGCGACATCAGCAACTGACTGCGTACTTTCGACTGTGTGAAAAAAACTTCGTTACAGGTATGTATGCATCCAAAGGAAATGTGCATGATGAAAAGTACCCACTGGAGCTAGCCCCAAGCCTGTAACCTAACAACAAGCCGCAATGAGCATTTGTTAGGTGTGTGTTTGGTTTATGAGCGACGGGGCCTGATCGCGATCTATTTTGTTGTTTGTTTTCTTTATGTGCGAAGGGGACGGGTAGCGCAAGGCGGCCATGTGCGCTAGACAGTAATATACATACCTGTAGTATCTGTGTTTTTGCCGCTCGGATCATATGACGCACTTGTCACTCTTGCACGACGAACAGTGTTATTTTTTTTTACCATGCAAGCTCGTCTTCATTCTCGCCAAAGCATTCGGATTTTGTTCCTTCGATGTACGCAATCACCTCACTTTGTTAGGGAGCTTGAAAGTCGTCGTCATCGTCAAAACGTCTGCAACGGCACGAAAACCACCGGGCACAAATGAGTCTCCTGGAGGGTTCATGCTCGTTCACTTGCGGAGTGGAACGCTCTATACGTAGAACAGGTTGGTTCCTGACCGACATGCGCATCCGATGTGTAGGAGATGCGCATGTGTCACCATGGAGTCGTTGATTCCGCAGAAATTGCGGCGGAGGCAGAAAGGTTGTGGATCCTTAACAGAATGACCATTCTCTGTGCATCGAGAACCTTCTCACCACTGCGACCACAACCGTTCTGGGGGGTAGAAACCGTCTACAGCGCTGAATCACCCATAGCCAGAAAAATGCCGCGCGTTTCCTGCAGGTGTGCATTCCGGCCGGGCCAATGCCCTGTTCAGGGGGTATGGATAAGTGTCTCTCTGCCGAGCTTCGTAGATGAAATCCTATAGCTGCACGCTTGTAGATGACGTGAGGAGAAAGCTACGCCCATTGCACCATGAAAGCGACGTGGTGCCCGCGTTGTGCTCGGTAACTCAAGACACCCCGCGCATATGCGCTGCTCGTAAGTCACGGGAGACGATTCCACCTAGCTCTGTAGCATCAACAAACCCCTGGCTGCTTTGCCCTTTGAGATCCCTCCCTCTCTGCATCCGCGCTCTCCTTTCAATTTTTTTTTACAATAAATTTAAGTCTGTCGTGAATCTGCACGCTGAGAGAGTCTCATTCTGTCACGTCGAACACAGCCCGCGTCATGGCCCCCGCTACTCGCTCTTACAGTACGAAGATAGTATATGCATAAGTTATGAGTGGATTGTGAAAACGCTGAAAAATTCCCCCATACTGCGTGAACATGAAACTGCAATCACTGTTACTACTTTCCGCCTCGAAAGCAAAAGAAAAAGGGGAGCTTTCGCTTTCTACCTGCGTTGGCATGGCCATTTCGCATGGTGCGCTTTCGTGTCGTCTCCTACACTGCCGTCCAATGTGTTTTCCACCGCTTCCCGCATGATGGCGCCACATCCTCCTGCAAAAGGCGGATTTCTGCGACACAGCGGTGAGTCCCGCACTATCCCGCCATCAGTCATCCCAAATCGACGCAAGGCGAGTGGAACACTGACCTGACGAAGCAAGTCACTGACGTCACGGCCACCAGGGAAATCGAGCATTATAAAACCAGGAGCATCACCAGCCTACCTTCACTTCTCCGCAGCGAGGGCAGCTCGAGCGACTTGATAACGGCAAATTGCTATCGTTCCAGGTTGGCATTTTGTTTTCTTTCTCTTTTCTGAAGCAGAGAAAACGTTTGCACTTGCTGCTTTGGCTGCTGCCGCAACTACTGTACTGTTACCTTATGTCCTCATCTGATAATTGAAATGGGTGATTTCGTTCGGTTTCGTGAAGAGATTAGAAAGGAAATCAACGCTATCAGATTAAAACTAGAACGTGAGCTATGAACAGAAATCAGAGAGCTTAAGAAAAGCCAAGATTTCTTTAATGAACAGTTGGAAAGCATCAAAAGCGACCACAGTGAGCTGACCAAAAAAAATTAAGCTCTCAAGCAGGAAAATAAAAAATTGCTAGAAGAATGTAACGTCTTGCAAAAGCAAGTGCACCAGCATGAGCTGCTGAACAGTATCACTGCTTCTGAACAGTATTCCAGGAAATGCAACGTTGAGATCAAGGGAGTACCTCACTCGAATGATGAAACCTTCCAAACACTCTTCACGGCTAATAAGTGAGCCTATAGCTGAAACAGAGGTGGAAATTTGTCACCGTGTTCTGTGTAAGGACCAGAAAACTGTTCCTAACATTGTCGTGCAATTTAAAAGCCGCGTCAAACGCGATGCAGTGCTCCAGAAAGCTAGGAAAATAAGGCTTACGACAAAGGATTTTAGCCATAAGACAAGGGCTCCAATAAATATAAACGAGCACCTGTGCCCAACTGTTCAACATTTGCTTGGCAAGACTGTCGCAAGAAAGAAAGAGAAAAAATGGCAGTTCGTATGGACAAGTGGCGGGAAAATCTTTGCGCGGAAGGAAGGAGGCCCAGTCATCATACACATTCGCGATGTGTGGGACGTTGAATAGATTGCCTAAGTTGGACTTGTAGGCGCATAGTCATGCTAGAATGCAGGTGTAAAGATGGCTATGTCTTGTCACGACTTCAACAGTATTGTGCACACTCATCCTAACATAAGCTTCACATGCCTCCGCCTAAACATTTGCTCAGCAAGAAGCAAAGAGGATGAACTTTCTTTTCTGCTAAACGAATTTGAATTTCAATTTGACTCTGTTATGCTTACAGAGACGTGGTACACCTGCCATGACCAAAAATTCAAGCATGAGAGTTATCAAACGTTTTCTTTAAACCGATCAGACAGGAATGGAGGTGGGCTTGCAATTCTAATGAAAAACAGACTGAACTGTGAGATCGCTCATGAGCATTCTTACATAAATAAGGAGACTGGATGTCTGACGCTGGCATTGCGAAACCAGGTGTTCTGTGTTGTGTATCGGCCACCTGATTCAAAGGTAAATAGTTTTATTGAGTGCCTTGATAGCCTGCTTACCTATGTCAATGAAAATAGGTCAACTTTAATTCTTGGAGGCGATTTTAATATTGATCTAGTAACGCCTTCATCTAATCAGGCATTACTTTCATCCGTTGTAGAATCAAATGGTTGCATGATTGTGGCAAGCACGGCGGCGACGCGCATCACAACACACAGCACGGCACTCACTGATTTCTTTATCAGTAACATCTGCGAAAGCGATTGGCAATCTGGAGTCATATGCAGTGACATTAGCGACCACTTTGCCATCTACATGCTTGTTGAACATGCACGTAAAAAGATCGCTAGTGCACCTAGCAATATAATTACGACGCAGATTATCACGCAACAGACGCTCGATGCTCTTCGCTTAAGCATTGTGAGCAGAAACTGGGATGTACAGCAGATTCTGCGTATATCATTCATTCTTATATTTAGACGAATTTATCACGATAATTTTAAAGAAAAGTGCTATACAAAGTGCGGTAGAAGCCGTAAGCCGTGGATCACCAAAAAAGGCTTAAAAATGATAAAGAAAAAAACAAAGCTGTTTCAAAAGTTTATCAAAACCCGGTCACTCAGCGATCTAAAAGAATTCAAGCAATACCGCAACAAGGTGACTGCCTTCTTAAGGAGCGGAAAGGAAAAGTACTTGCATGAAGAGTTTCAAATGAACTGCCGTCGGGGCAGAGACCAAACATGGAAAAACAAATTACTTAACCGCACACCATCAACATTTGGTGTTTGCGAACTTGTTGTGGAGGGCAGAGAACTCCAAGGAGCAGAATTTGCCGAAAGATTTAATAGGTTTTTCCATTGAAGCAGTAAGCAACACGCAATGTTCAGAGTTACAGACGCATATTAGAAAGAATAGCGACACATTTTTTCTTACACCCACTGACGAGCAGGAAGTTTGTAGCAATTATGCCTCACTCAAGAATCGCAAAGCACGTGATGTTGATGGCATACAAATTACACCAGTCAAATATGTCTTAGACGTAATTGCGCCTGTACTGACTCACATCTATAACCTTGCCTTATCAGCAGGATGCTTCCCTAAACTGATTCAGCTGACAAACGTCATCTTAGTTTTCAAAAAGGGAGATAAAAACGACATGTCCAGTTACCGGCCAATATCTATTCTGGCAATCTTTTCTAAAGGCTTAGAAACAATTATTTGTAAAAGGCTGTCAAAGTTTTGCAGCAAATTTAACTTAATATCTTCGTTTCAATATGGGTTTCTTCAGGGGAAGTCTACCGAAACAGCTTTATTAGTACAAGAAGAAATCATTTTCGAGGCCTTTGAAAACAAAGAGATATGGATTGATGTATTCGTAGACTTCCCAAAAGGCTTCGATGGCCTGAAATATTCAAAGTTACTACTGAAACTAGAACGCTAAGGAGTACGCGGAAAACCACTGCTTCTCATAGAATGTTATTTAAAGCATCGCTTTCAGTGCGTAGAAATAAAAAATGACGTTTCCTTTTTTCGCTCAATCTCTACAGGGGTCCGAGAAGGAAGTATTTTAGGGCCTTTACTCTTCGTTCTATATATTAATGACATTATCAGTATTAGTGACCAGCCACAATTTATAATTTATGCGGACGACACTAGTACCTTTTCCAGCGGCAACAGTATTGAATCACTAGCCCCCGTAATAAAAAGCACACTCGATGGACTGAAACACTGGAGTGAAGCGAACTCTTTAATTTTAAACACGAAAAAACAAAAGTCGTAATTTTCCATGCGCGAAATCGGGTGATCATGTCAGGGTTTCAGTTAAGTATAGGTAATTCATGCATCGAAATTGTGGACACTGTTAGAACACTTGGCGTGTATTTCAACAAACATATGAGCTGGGACGCCAACGTTAACGTGGTCTTATGTCGCCTTTCAAAATGTGTTGGTGTACTTGCAAGATTTCGGTCTTTCCTCCCACCATCCATAAAACTTTTAATATACAATAAGTTGTTTTTACCTCATTTGAATTATTGCTTCTTGGTGTGGGGCGATACAACGAAATCGAATTTGGAAAAGCTGCATATGCTTCAAAAGAAAGCTCCCCGACACATAGCGAATGCAGACTACCATGCACACACCAAAGAAGTATTTATTGGTTTCAATATTTCACCAGTTCATAAACTATACGAGTGTTATGTGACAATCAAGTACAAAAAATCTATCCGTAATGGTCAAGAGAAATTCATAGACCTATCCAGTCTCCAAATGAATGTCCCTACATATGCATTTCGTAATCATTTTCATTGGTGCATTCCTTTCTGCCGCACAGAATGCGGACGCTCAATTCTGCGCTTCAATGTTCCGCAGACACTAAATAAATTACTAAGTAGAGGAATATGTGGGGAAGAAAGCAGCCATCGTGACATTCCTAATGCTTTGATGGCTTAATCTTTACGCCTTCCACGTCTGTACTGGTCTGTTGGTTTCCACCAAAGTTAATTTTGTTTTCCTGATTGTAGCATGCCAGTCCGCGAAATCTTGATTGTAGTCTTCTTGTTTATTTACATGTGCATTCTGTATTATTTTATCCTGCAAACAACGTAATTTAACTATTTTATTAGCTCACCTTATGGTGTTCTTACCAAATCAACATCGACGTTGTTATCGAGCATTTTGTGCTGTCCTTGCTTTGTGCTGCATTGTACAGGGGAAGGGGGAGGGAGCTCGGACTGCTTCAAGTGAAATCTTTTTCACCTTTTTGTGCGGGCCTACCTACATCGTTTTGATGTAAATAAAAAATGACTTGACGAGAACGTCTTCTATGGGGGGACAATTTGGCTTCTAGGGAAGTTTCCTACCCCTGGCAGCATCTTCCAACAGGTGTGTCAATCGCTGTATTGTCATACGCTATTCTCCTTGCAGAGCTCAAACATACTCGGTCGAGCAGATATCTGAACTAGGGTCTGCACCGAGCAGCTGTACATCTAAGACGGCAAACGTATCCGTCCAGAACTGTACGCGCCTGCATGGAAAGTCGTCAGGCATTTCCTCGCTGTTCGTCTAATGGAGAGAGAAGCCTGTCGCAGGAATGGCATGCATCGGCTTCTGGTGAATTTCCCAGGTCGTTAGACACAACTTATAAATGTAGATATGTCATTGATTCGGACAGCAGCGCCGGTATGCTTTATGCCATTGTAGCGAACACGTCAAAAACGCGCCGAAGATAGGCACCGGTAGCGTCCTGTGTAGTTGTTACTCTTCTGACGCGACTGGTTAATTGTGGGTGGCAACGTTTAGCCTCATTGACTTTACTCGGGGAGGGAGGGGGGGCGGTACCTAAAACATCGGTCGTCAGAGTTGAGTGGGCCCCTTTTAAGTAAGTGGTCACAAAGATGAGTGAACTTCCCAACCGGTGCCCGCAGGACTCTTGCTCTTAGGAAGCGCCCTCTTGTCAAATCACTTAGTGGGATCCCCTAAGGTGAAGTAGATTAGTAATTATTCATTAACACTCTCACAGGCACAGCCATCCCACCACAAAGAAAAGCTATAGAGATCTTACCGCTCTAGATTTCTGACACAGCTGTATAGCTGTCCTGTGTAACCGTATGGCGGCGCTCGTGTGGATGGTAATGTAAAGCCCCTCGATAATTTGAAAGTAGCGACACTCTCCTCCACTCCGGCACTTTCCTCCTCGAATATCATCACCCGCCGGCTGTGTGAGCTGCACACGGCACGCTTTTTGGGGCAGCGCTCCTTCGCCGTCCGGGAAATTGGCTGGCACGCGCGCGCGCTCTTAAGTTTGCGCTTTTTCCACGCTATGTTATCGAATAAAGACACGAGTAAGACAATTGACTGTACCGCGAGCCACATAAATTAGCGTCTCGCACGCGCAGTGAAAGTGCAAATTACGAGCGCTTGTGGCATAAAAAAAAAACCGCTTGCTGCATGCACCTCACATTCATTTTGACTTTTCATTACCGTGTGTCTCAACACGGCATAATATATTAAGCATAATATTTATTATATATTTGAACATTCCTGAATATTCTCAGCGTAACTACGCTCAGTTAAATTTAGATTCACCTCAAACTAAGTTTAGCGGAAGTAAAGTTTATGCAGTTGTTAACGAGCGGAGTTTCATTAATGAGATGGTTGCTAGCAACAGGCTGGAACAAATGCTTTGACGGTCATCATAAATTTTTTCAATAAGGTTTAGACTGAGTTTGGTACCGCGCAGTGCACATGCAGCTGCTTAATTGTTTCCGTAACTAAGAATTTTCGCGGCTGCTTGAAAACGATCGAACATCAACTTTTTTCTGTTAAGCATGAAACGGATCTAGCTCCTGCTGTCGGCGGCCTTGAAGTGACGTCGAGCTGAAACCGAGAGCCAAGATCAAGGCACGGATTTCCCGTCGTCCGAGGGAAATGTCGTCCGTACCCCAAAATTTGGTCACCACTTAATTCACAATAAGCAAATTAGGTTGGACACCAATTTTGGTCAAATTCGGGCGAGGTCAAACTTCGGGGGTTCAGAGAGCTCAATTTTGGCAATGGCCCACCTAGGTTCGGAGGTAACCACTGAATTCGCCATCCGCAAATGAGGTTGGTCATCAATTTTGCCACCTTTGGATAAGGTCAAATTTAAGGGGTTCCTGGGGCTACATTCTGAGGGAGGCCCGCCGAAATTTGGACGTAGCCAGTAAATTCGCCATATTCAAATTAGGTTCGACACCAATTTTTGCCATATGAGGACGAGGTCTAATTTCGAGGGTCTAAAGAGACAAAATTTTGATGTGTGGATATATATACACTCTGTGGACAAGTTCTGCGGAAGAGTCCATCTACACGCTCCTGCAACATAAGCTTATTAATGAATTAACAATCTCCCTCATTGCACCGTTGAAAAGCGAGACCTTTAGTTCAGAAATTAAAGTGGCTATTGTATGCGCATTGTATGCATCAGCAGTCGTCATTATAGAGCACGTTGAGCGGAACCCTGAAGTCCAAACAATAAAGCGCATAACGGCGCAAAATGATCAGTGAATTAGGTGAGATTATCAGCTTTGTGATGCGCTTGCAAGCAGTTTCATGTCGCTTGGAATAAATGCACAGTACGGCGCAGAGGCAGCAGAGGTGACTAGTCTTCGTCGGGGTGAAGTTCTTGCGGCCGATGTTGTTGAACCACTTTTTTATTCGAATGGTGTCCTTTCCGCTCGGAATTGCGAAAACAATGAAGCCTTTTTCATGACAGCTTCTGCAATTAAATATGCAGCAACTCGGCATAGCGCAGAACTCAAACAGCGCGAATAGCGCGAAGTGTAAGCGCGGAAGGCTAGGGAGCTCGATCCTACAAACGGCGGCTGCCTAAAAAATGGTACAGGCTAAAAATGAAAACGCAAAAATGGCGAAATTTTCGAGTGCTTTTCCCGGCGACGGCCCGCGGCGCCAATCACCGTTGAGAAGAGCGCCGATGGGGGAGTTGAGAGAGGAGGGTCTGCGAGGGGGGCGGTTCGGCGGCAAAGTTCACAGAAAGTCGCTACTTTCGTATTATCAAGGGACTTTATGGTAATGCAGAACCCATCTAAGGAAAATAGCACCAACCATTTCTCCTCACCTCTGACACCCTCTCCCACGCAGCGCGGCTTCGACGGTGGTGCCGTCTATGACCGACCTCACGAATTAGGCGACGGCTGACGCGCTACCGGAGCAAAAACACGGAAAACTTTGTTGAAGCCCCGTGCAGACGTTTTTGAAGCGAAATTTTATTCGTCTGGCCTTAATGATACCTTGTTAGAATTACGCAAGAAAAATTGTGAAAAGGACATTCATTTAAGGCGTAAAGCGTCCTCAAATTCAAAGTGCGTGTTGCTGAAGCACGGAGCATAGCCCTTGGTGTGCTGAAACACGAGCGTAATGTCGAAAATTACCAGAGTTTCAAGTTTTGACTGCACGAAGTATGTAAATGTGATTGAGAAGGCTTATTTGCGTACCTGTTGTACAAGCAGAATTTGACTCGCCCGGCGCGTGAAAGGTTCCGACTTTCCTCGGTCAGCAATGCGTATTCGCCTCGAGTTTGTCCGAGAGGTGGCGCCACCACCACTCCAATAGTGTGGATCGGCAGTTGGCGGCGCTGGCAGAAACGCACGCAGCATAGATCTGCTTCCAAGTTTACGGCAGGTTTGTTGGCCAAGAAAACGTGTCTTCTGCAATGCATTAGTGATTTACTGTTTAGAGTGTTCCAATATTGCAAACAAATACACGTGGATTTCGCCAATGCCGCGGAAAAGAAGTGCGGATTTTCGGAAAACAAGGCATGCAACCACCCGTCTTTTATATTTACTGGTGTCTTTTTTGCGTTGTACCGCTTTTTGTGCGCTTTTTGCGTTGTACTGCGCCAATGGGCCTGAAAATTTTGTTGTGTACCATTTGCCCAATGACAAACTTGTATTTCTCATCGCTTTTTCAACAGTGTGCGCATGTCCTAAACGAGCGTCAGACAGGCAAAGTGTCAAGCCCACGCAGACGCAAGGCTCGTGTTCTGACTTACAGTACTTTAGAATGATCGAGACTTAACCTGGTTTATTATATCGTATTACCTGACTTGAGAATTAAGCTGACTAAATGTAGCCCTGACAGCGTACTGCCGGCGGATTGCCGTGAGTGAGCATCAACTCTGGCACAAGTATTCCCCAAAAACGAGATTACACCGACACAGTAATCAGGAAATCTCACACCACGGGAAAGCTGACTGTTCACGTGTAGAGAGCTGAGTGGATTGAGTTTGCCGTGCTTACAACAAGCGGATGCTTCTTGCGGCCAATGTCAGAGAATGACTAAAAGATTTCCTGAAACCGAGGAAGTATGTAAAGGGTATTGTGAGGCACGTGATTTGGGTGAATAGCGTAAGATTATTTTGATAATGCCAATAAATTTCACTGTGCGAGAAACGTTTTACACACTTGTGAAAATCAGCAATTAATTTTCAATAATATGCAAGTGCAAAAGCTATACGAGTCTGTCCCAGCGAAGACCTCACAAAAAAGCTGCGAATGGGCGGTGTCATGTTCTGGCAAGGAGAGGCTGAAAATTTTTTTATCACTGTGATTACTGAGAAGTGACTCAATCTTATGGGAAGCAAACTTTAGGGTTACTTGCAAACCAGGTGCCGGGTATAAAACTGTCCCGGAAGAAATGTAGTTTATCTTATCGTGCGACTATAAAGATGTTTCAATTTCCGAAATAAACTCTGATAGGCTCGTATGAAGCTATTTTGATTCCCTTCTCAGAAACAGCCATTATGTTTGTTCGGGAGACAGCAATAGCACTTAGACGAAAAGGGATTTTAATGGGCTATCATGCAGTGAAGTACATTGAACTAGGTGTATGCAATATACAGTGTAACAATTAGGTGCAGGGAAGATATGTTTCTCAAACGTTCGAGCATTTCTATAAACTAAAATTTGCTGCCCCTGTTACGGATGCACAGAAGCATTCAACAAAAAAAAAAAAAGCGGCCGTCATTGAACCCCCCGTCCTCGATCCCAGCAGTCGAGCGCCCCACCACTGAGTTACCGCGACGGAGGCTTAATAAAAACAAGGCACTCAGACAACTCGATCGAGCATACGAAGAGTGGGCTGTTCAAACTGCATTTTGCTAAGCAGCAGTCTGCGGTCGCATGCTTCAGTAGCTTTGGTATTCCCAACAGAAACGGGAATGGATGATTTCTGAGCGTTTGCATTGAGTGGTATTGACGGCAGCGACCTGTTTCCATTTGACATTGCGCCTAACAACAGCATCGCTTCGTTTGAGACGCCGTACGTCAGAGAATCTCAAGCGCCGAAGACCGACTGATGATGTCCTTATTCAGCATGACATGCTCGATATAGACAAGTATTTTTTTTTAGGATAGCCTGTTCATGTTTCAAGAGGAAGATAGGTAAGCAAAAACGCACCGGAACCGCCAAACAATCAAAACACGCTTGTATCCGCCGCACGCGCGCACGTAAATCACATGTTGGCTGGCATACGACGCGAACACGCATTCGCACTGAGTAGCGTTCGCCGCTGAGCCCCAAGATGGCGACTCAGCTCGTTTTCGAGGCCAATAGCAGCTGGGCCGCTGCTGCTCTGTGACTTTTAAAGATGCGTAATTGGTGCGTGAGTTCTGGTGACCATGAGCAATGTTTTCACTAGTGGACGGTACCGATAATGCGAACAATATATAGGTTGTTTACGCAGCGCATGATATCGCTTATCTATTACATTCAAGAGATTAGAATTTGATGGCAAGGACGAACTTGGTGACCTAACTGGACGGAAGTTATAGAAAAAAAATATCTCCCCATTAACACCACTAACGCTTTTGTTGAAGTGCTAATTCTACATCTGTACACTGCGTGCACATGCATTCTTTTGAAATGTAAATTTTCGCCAAGAAGCAGCGTCACCATAATTGAAACACCATTTCGGAAATAATAGAGACAAAAATGGTTTTAATTAAAGGAAAAATTACCCACTAAATTATTTATCGCGCTAACCACCACGGCACCTGGAAGCGCAGCGTGCGTTCGAAACATTGCCATCTGAAACGTACGACGACTCAAAACAAGTAGCAGTCAATATGAAAACTGATAGGCTTGTGATAGAAAATAAGTCACAGATAACTAATAAATGTATCGTTATCTTTTATTGTTTGTGAAAGAGGCAAATGATAAAGATGAGAAATCGCAGCAAGTGAGTTAATAAAAGATGATATTTTTTAATAGCAAAAGTTAGAGTAGACGCTGAAATTTTTATAAGGGTTGGTCTGCCCTTGTAAGCATTAAACTTGACTGCCAATATAGCTACCTGAACAGCGAAGGACCCAGGAAATGAAGAACAATGCTCGAGGCATCATCATGCCTGAGATGAGAATATAATGATTCAGACATGACCTGCAGGGAAGCCTGACCGATAGCCAACTCTCAGTGCGGAAATTGGGACGAAAGAAAAAGTGGACATGTGGACAGCAGTGCACTGCATTGAAAATCATGCTATATTCAAACGAAATCGTGAAACGAAATCATGCAACACAAAAGGAACACATAGAGGAAAACCATGTTAGAAACAACTATACCTTAAAGCAAGACAACAAGAAGGTTTCTCAGTTTAGGCTGCTCTCTGTAAAGAAATACGCAGGAAACGGCATCCGACGTCAACTTTTTAATGCTGCTGTTTTGAAGGATTAGTGGTCCAAACTGATCTTAACTAAAATGGTCCAAAGAAAACAGAAAATTTGAATACTGCGTTGAAAAAACTAGTTACATGACTTCTGTGTGCGCAGCTTCCACAGTGACTCTCTCCGCACACCATAATAAAAAAAAACGTAAATTAACTGTGGCAAGCTATCACAGTGAGAGAATTCACCCCATGATACAAGAGAACATAAGCGCATATGGCGCATACGAAACCCATTTGCCTGACCAGGCGCAATCTCAAGTAATGTGTTTGTCAAAAGAAAAAGAAACGAGTGAAATGAAAGCTGCAGAGAGAGAGAGAGAGAGAGAAAAGTTTTAATGAGCATATAATCAGTAAAAATTCGCAGGAGCTGGGTGGTTGGAGCCCCTAGTCCAGGGCTCCGCTGGCAGCAGCTGACTTGCGGACTAGCTGGATAATCCAGGCTTGCTGGTCCAGGTTGTCGCTGGTCAGGGCCGCCTCCCACTGCTCGTGTGTCGGGCATGGCACTATTAACGTTGGGTCAGGTTTGTCCTGGCATTCCCAAGAGATGTGATAGAGTGTGGGGCTTGCACCGCACCAAGGACAGTAACTCGTGTATTTTGTTGGGCTTATCTTATTTAAAATTTGAAGATTAGGGAATGTGTTTGTTTGTATTTTTCTCCAGTCTATAGCGTCCGAGGAAGGAAGTTGTTTGTGTGGTGGTGAGAAAATTCTTCTTTCCAACCGTAGGTGTTCCAGCCTGTCGCCGTAGGGTCCTAGGAGAGGGGTGAGGTAGGGATGGGGATCCGCCCGGTTTGTGAGAGCTCGGGCTAGATCATTCGCTACCTCATTTCCTTCTAGGCCTTCGTGTCCAGGTGTCCATGTAATTGTGTGCGTCTGGTAGATGGAACGTAATATTGCACACGCTCTTTTGTGAGGTTTTCCGGCCAGATAGTCCCTGCAGGCTGGTTGGGAGTTGGTTGTCTTGTGTTTTGGTTGTCTTGTGTTTTTATGGTGATGGCTATTGCCAGTGATTCCGCTTCCACAGGATCCTTGGCATAGATCGAAGCCTGAATAATTGGCCTCTTCTTGTGGTCAACTGCAGCTATTGTGAACTTGCCAGGTTCGCCGTAAGCCCCTATGTCCACGTAGACAACTTCCGCGTCTTTAGACAATTGTTTTTCCAATGATTTGACTCTGGCTTTCCTTCGACCCTTCTGTAACTCATGGTGCATGTGCTTGGGTATCGGGTTCACATAGATGTTGTTTCTTGTGGATGTCGGAATTTGTGATTTGATCTCAGAAGTTCTTAGTGCCTGCCATAGCCCTAGTTTTGACAGGATTTCCCTACCCGCCTGCGTTGTTGTTAGGCGTTGTTTCTGACTCTCTAGAACCGCCTCCTTGAGCTCCTCGAAGTTGTTGTGTACTTCGAGTGCCCAAAGACGTTCCGTTGATGTTGTTGGCGGGAGGTTTAGGGCCGTTTTAGGGCAGAAGTTTTAGATTACAGCAAAGCTATTATTCTACACCAGGGGCCTGCAGTATTTTACCGCCTTTCTCTGTTATAATAAACCAGCACACAAAACATCAAAACATGCGATCAGCCGCTCATCCCTCCGATTCAAGGTCGCGCCACGAAGTAGTGGGATAGAACGAAATGCAAGATACCCACGTACTATATACGATCAAAGTTCCCGTGAAACACCCCAGGTGACCTAAATAATTTGGAGCCGTCCACTACAGCCTCCCTCATAGCTTAAGTTTCAGCCGGGTACAAATTTGGAGAAGTCTGTACTGATCCATACCATACGAGAAGCGCTTAAGTTTCTTCAGGACCACAAACTAAATTAATACGCGCGCGCGTACGCGGAAGCTAACCGAGTGCGTTCATAAGCCGAGCCTTGTAAAAGTGTCGATAATGGAGCGGAAATCATGGCCTGAATAAAGACGCTCTTACCTCACAGTTCTCGCGAGAAAAAGGTCAACTACAATGCGCTAAAACCTGAGTACAGCATAGACACACGCAAACGCTTTTTTAAAGAGGCAGGAGTCCACAAGATTATAAAAATAAAAATGAACCATGGCACCTACTTCACAAAGCCGTGCGATTTCTGCAACTTCCTTGAAGTCAGCCCGTCCGATTCTGTGTAGCCAAACTTTTCTTCTTTTTGCGTTGCGTAGGCCGGATGGGAAACAAAGAAAAAAAAAACATTTTCCCTTCGCCGTGAGGGTTGCGACAACTGAAGGCGCAGCAGCAGCACGGCATCGCGATGAAGCTTCCAAGCGCAGCTGTTTCGTCGCGCTGGTGCGAAAATGACGACCAGTGTGCCCAGGAAAAGAAAAATATACAAAAGCGCAACGAGCAATTACACATGACACGCATTGACGAATGGGAGAGCGGAGGAGGCTGGGGAGGCAGGAGGTGGCGAGGAGAGTGGTGAGCGAGGTTGCGTAAAGATCTAACAGTGGCAGTACATTTCGAAGGATACAGGGTTTTTTTGGCAATGCGTAGATACTTTCTCATTCTGCCTGCCTTGAAGATAAGATGGCAGGAGGCGATGCGCAGACAGTCGCACTGGGTCCTACATCGGTCGATCCCATAACCCTGCCGCGCCGCCAGCGCTACCGAAATTTCAGACTGCTTTATATCGTGCCGCTGGACAAGAGCAAGGATAGCGAGCAAAACCTGGCACCTGCCTTCCCGAACTAGATCCGGAGTATCTCAGTTCACTTCAGTCCTATCCGACTCTTTGTGACCCTATGGACCATATCACGCCACGCTTTCCGGTTTCTCACTATCTTTCCAACATCATATAACTTTATTTGCAGCGCCTCGATGATGCCATCTAAGCATCGCGTTCGCAGCCTACCCCTTCTCTGTTGACCTTCAACCTTTCCCAACATCAAATCTTTCTCCAGCGACTCCTCTCTTCTCATCAGATGACCAAAGTAGCTGAGCTTTAACTTTAGAATTTGACCCTCCAATGAGCAGTCAGGGTTTATGGTCGACAATACCGACTGAATTGATTTTCTGGCCGCCCAAGGAACACTCAAGAGTCTCCGTCAGCACCACAATTCAAACGCGTCAATTCTTCGGTGGTCAGCCTTCTTCACAGTCCAACTCTCGTATCCATACATCACAACTGGAAAGACCATAGCACGAGTTATGCGGATCTTGGTTGGCAGTGTAATGTATCTGCTCTTTACTAGGCGGTCAAGGCTAGCCATGGCTCTCTTTCAAGGAAGCAGGCGTCTCCTAATTTCATGGCTGCAGTCTCCTTCCGAGGTAATCTTGAAGCCCAAGAAGAGAAAATCTGTCACAGCTTCCACTTCTCGTCCCTTGATGCTCCATGACTTGATAGGGCAAGATGCCATGATCTTTGTCTTTTTAATGTTCAGTTTAGCCCCAAACTCCTCACTCTCTTCTTGTACGAGCATCAGAAGTCTCTTAAGTTCCACTCGACTTTCTGCCAATAAAGTGATATCATCCGCATATCTAAGGTTATTGATACGTTTCCCAGCAATCTTCACTCCAGCTGAAGACTTGTCCAGACCGGCCTTCCTCATGATGCACTCAGCATATAGGTTAAATGGGCAGGGCGACAGTATGCAGCCTTGTCTCACTCCTTTCTCAATCGGAACCAAGCAGTAAGACCATGCTCAGTTCTGACTGTGGCCTCTTGCCTTTCATACAGGTTTGTTTCTGAGGAGACAGATGAGGTGAATCGGAACTCCCATCTCTTGGAGAGCTTGCCACAATCTGCTGTGATCTACGCAGTCAAATGCTTTCGCATAATCAATACAGTAGAAGTAGATGGGTTTCTGGAACTTTCTTGCTTTTTCCATGATCCAGCGAAGGTTGGCAATTGGTCTCTAGTTCCTCTACCCTTGCGAAACCCAGCTTGCACGTCTGGAAGCTCCCGATCAACATACTGCTGCAGCCTACCTTGGAGGATTTTCAACATCACCTTGCCAGCATGCGAAATAAACGCGATCGTGCGGTAGTTGGAACAATCTTTGGCACTGCCTTTCTTTGGAACGGCGATGTAAACTGACCTCCTCCAATCCTGTGGCCACTGCAGGGTTGTCCAAATTTGCTGACATAATGTATACAGAACGTTCACAGCGTCATGGTTGAGGTTTTGAAGCAACTCAGCTGGAATGCCATCAATTCCGCTAGCTTTGTTCTTAGCAAGGCTGGCTAAGGCCCATTCAACTTCACTCTTCAGGATGCCCGGCTCGAGATCAGTAATCCCAACCGTCTTATGCTGGGTTTGCACATCCGGGTCCTTCTTGTACAAGTCTTCAGTACCACTTCACATATTTTGGGGGATATCGCGCGGGTTAATCCGCTAACCTACAAAGCTTAGCTCATTAATCTTTTTTTTTTTTTTACACCTTCATGGTGGCCGCGTGTAAAATTCGGTTGTGCGGTTTATAGCAGACAAACTCAGGTCTATATATGTTATTTTGTGCTCCGATGAAACACCACGGTCGTGATGAACGCCGACAACCGTGAGCAGAGGCTGCATTAAATAACTGCATAAAGGAATGAAACCAGGCATGCATCTAAATCTAGCTCTAACGGCCCTATGAAACTGGTATGAATGGAAGCTAATGCATTAATTTAATTTTTTCTCAGCTCTGTCAGAGAGAAATGTTTCGGAAAATGAATGTTGGCATAAATTCTATTCGATACCTTGGACGTTCAGAGAAGGCAGCCCTCTCCATGGCCGCGCATTAAATACGCCGTCAATCTGTACCTATCCTTTAAAATACAGGGAGTGCATCTCTGGCGAAAACTGCGATATCTAAACAAATGATGTGAACAAAAAGAAAAAGGATCAGAACCTCATTTTTCTATTGCTGTTATGTTTACTTGTTTTCCAAGTTGAAAGGCTTTGATCACAATATATCAGACCGCCCTGCAATGTAAAAGGGTGGTCCTATACAGTGCCCACCAGCTTCGTTGAAAATTCGGTGAATTTGCAAATCCCCATACAATCCAAATAAAATGCAACATTTTTTAATGGCCCACTCCGCTTTGAACGTTTTTCAGCGCTCGTGAACTTCAAATGGTGCCTCCGATGAATTTGTGGCGCTCACACGGTTACTCAACTCATCACTATGGACACCTCGAATTTAGCCTTTTTGGCGCCAAACCTCTTCTTTACACTGATTTTGCTACTGAGGAACCCACAAACAGTGAATAATTGAAAGGGAAACTGTAAGCCCGCATTCTCCTTCAGTTACCATCTCGCTTCTACGCTGAGCTCACTGGCACGTACTACAAATAGGTGACATAAGCGTGACATAATATAAATGTAACATCCAATCAGTGAGCGGTAAAACTGAATCGACAATGAGCGAAGATACAAGATCGAATTGCCTTCGGTTGAATTCTTGCAGTCTTTGTTAAAAACCGTGTCCTCCAAGGCTCGCGAAGAAAGTGCCGTGAAGTTCATTTTTGTCCATCGCGTCGATGTGAACATGCTTTCGCAGCATGTTTTACTGACTATGGAATGACTGAGTGGCGTTTCAACTACAGGAAATTATAGGCGCTGGAATATTCAGAGAGGTCATACAGTAATGTACTGGTACAGTAAGGCGCTCTCGCCATCACAGAGGCCAACGGGAAACTAAAACCGACGTTGCAGCACAACACGAGAAACCTAAAGCAAGAAAAGATTTTAGGAAACGTTAAAAGCCTCCAAATTATTCTGGATCCGTGTAATGATATTCCAGCGGATTTCCGGCGCTCCTCGCTTCATCTGAAACTGACTCCTTTGCCATAGTCGCAGTTTAAGAAAAAGAAAGTCAGGATGTGGCCATCTGAGTATGGCCTCTGCATCAAGTTCTCCCAGGATGGGCCAAACCTATTGCGGACAATCATGCCGCGGTGATGCACCTGAGCCATTGGACATTGCCGTCGTCAGCGGACAGCTGGGTTCGCCTCCTATGTCATCTCGCTCGTCGCTGCCACCAGTGCGCTCTACAAGCGCGAAGAAGGCACAAGAGGAAAGAAAGTGAAAAAGCGACGACCTGCGGAGATAAAGCGATCATAACGAACTGGCGAAACAAAACCAAAAAAAAGCGCTTTGCTGAACCATAGAGATGTTCTTAGCCTTTTCAGATTTTGCTTCAATGCTCCTCGAAATACCGCGCTCATGCCCGAAATGAACAAACGAAAAAAAAAAAAAAAAAAGAAGGCACCGGCTTCGATGCCCAATCAATTGCGCGGGAAGCGCGAGTCTTATTTTAACGCGCTATGTGGTTTCTTTCCGTAAACACATACCGCGGCAGCGAGAAGATGAGGAGCATCAACGCTGTTGCGCTGTCACTTCATTTTTCCGAGTCCCTGTCGTTCTCAGAAATGGACTCCGCGTCCCCGTCTCTGAGAGCTCTTGCTGACAGAGGAAGGAGAAGAGCTGAAAGAAGGTAAACGAACGGAGAAAACGTGGCCTAAGAAAAGACAAGAAAAGGTCACAACGTGAACATACTGCCGTGTATCCGTGTGTTGTGAAAAGCAAACACTCTCGGCGGTCACTTCAAGCTCTGTAAGAGAACTGAAAAAAAAAAAAAAAAAAAAAAAAAAATCGAAGCACGAATAAGGTGCATCAAACGGTAAAAAAAAAAAAAAAAAAAAAAAAAGCAATAGAGAGAGTCAGTACCCGTAAAAATGCTTCCAGCCTGTCGAGAGACAGAAAACGCCGAGGAGAGAATAAATGAAGCCGAGCTGCCGGTCAGTGCAGCGGGCGTCGGGATCGGGAGCGCTCGAGGAGCACTGCTCGCTGAAGTTTTTTTTTTTTTTTTTTTGCGCCGCGCCTCTCCCGTCGGGAGACGACGTGATAGATGTAAAACGGCGGCCACCCTCAAGGAGAAAAGCCCACAGCTGCGACCAGGGATGTACTAAATAATACACTCGAGGGAGACAGAAATAGAAACGAAAATTCCGGCAGGCGCGTAACGGAGAAAGCAATTTCATCTTCCGGCCCGAGGCGCACGAGCTTCAAGCACGGTGCGCTATTGAAGCGGAAAGAAACAAAATGAGACGTAGAAGTTCATCTAGTAGGCGTGTCAAAAGAGCCGAAGAACTTCCGCACCAAAGACAAGGAGCCTGCAGAGCTCAAATGAAAACTACATACACAAATAATGAGCTGAAGGATTGTCTTTAGGTTGTCAGATACACCGCACGCCATAATGACGCGCAAATAGATGCGATATTTTGTTTTGCACACATAGCTTATTGGAACTCTAACTATTACATAATATTTCTATTACAACTGTACGAATTGCCCATACTGGTTCGCCTAGCTGTACATGATGTCAGCTTCCTGGAATAGCTAAGTATAGTGACTGATATAGAGGAAACAAATTACTTTGATTACTTTGTGATTAAGTGTGACGAGCACGTACATCTGTTTTTGACTCGTTATAGTCTCGGCGTATGATTTCCAAAAGTAATCTCACATTTCTTTGAAAAAGTTTGTTTACTGTATGACGCTGACCTTCTGTGTATACGCCAGGAACGGCACACTATGCCAAGTGGTCATCAACTGAGGGCGTCATACTCCGGTCTTGAATTAGCGGTTTATAGCCAACTGCATGTTCTCAGCGGCTTACTGTTGCCTCATGGTTGAGAGCAGTTATCGTGTGCTTGTGTCTGTTCCCGCTTTTTTTATTACGTCCCAACGTTGGGTGTGATCGCTTCCATCTCTAAACGCACTTTAGCAGGATATACCTTCTCCTAGAAATAGGCCTTGGGACGAGGATCGAATATTCCATGAAAAAAGCTCTTGTTCTCTTTCCCATGGTATGTAGATCCACAAAAACTTGAAAATTTACAATACAGACACGGATCACGCCCATCGCATAATGTGCGAGAAACTTTCCATATGGCAGGGCGTAAGGAGGGAATACCTCAAAAGCCGAGCCAGAGAATGGAAGATTTCGGTTTTTCACTGCAGTGCAATTTCCGCGACAGAATAGACCCCTCTTGTCGTCTAGATGTCCAAAGTCTCGTCCCCTCGTTCGCTGCCTTTGGATCTCCCTAGCCGAGGAAAGCTCCCGGCGCGTTCTTCTGGAGCCTCGGCTGCATCCTGCTTCCTTTCTGTACACGTGCTTCATCTCCAGGCTCAGCCTGGATCAGATATCCACTCGCTTTCAGCAAATTGGTTCGGCCTCCTAAGCCACCGCCCTTGTTCTCATCTTATCCAAGAGGCAGCCGCAGTGCTCGTTCCCATACCAAAGCACGATACGGAGCCGCGGGCATGGGGGAGAAGAAAATGAGGAAATCAATGCTTTCCTTCACAGTCCCACTTCTCTGCGAACATCTCAGCCTGGACCTTGGGGCGAAACAGAACAGACGACTGCGCTGTTCGGAGCCGGAAAAAAAATAGACTATTCTTCCCCAGGGGGATAAAGAGACGGGCCCAGTACAGCCTCCGCTAATTGCTTCCACAGGCATTTCTAATCACGGCCATCCGCCGCCAAGCGTAAGCAGTCTTTACGAGATATGTTGCAAGATATTCCATTCGAAAGAGCAGATAGGCGGCTACAAGGTCACGCAATAATTTGGACATAGCCGGGATAAAACATTTCCGAAGATTCCATCGCGCTGCCTCAATGCCGTTATGTTGCATGCTGATCATGCGATTTACCGCCGCACCATAGCTTCCAAGAGCGAGCGCATGACGACGTGGGGAAAAAAAATTCCTGCAATTTAGGGATCGCCGCCTTTTGCGCGCCCAACTGTCGGAAATAAACTCTGCCCACGTTATCTGGCCCCCCTGAAGTACAGTCTTTGCCAAAACTAGCCGAGGAGCCCCGCCAGCTGGCAGAGCAGGCGCCGCTGTTCTAAGCACTACGATAGCTAGTCGCAGTAAAACTCTCAATAAACGAAAAGTAGCGTCATCCCTTACTTCCTCCTCCGAGCCCGCTCCTCCTCTCGCGTTTCGACCATGGCTCCCCCTATGCCGTGCATGGCTAGCACACGCTCTCAGGGGCAGGCGGTCGTAAAAGCGCTGGAGCCGAGTTTCATCATAGAATTTCAGCTTGTATTTTGTCTCAGTGTGTTCACGCTAAACTTTTACAACCTGCTGAAATATCAATAAAGAATGTCGAAAGGGAGTTTGGGCTAAAATGGTTTCAGCTGCCAGTCTGGTACATAAGTACGCGATATCGACATCGGTTGAACTCGCCTTCACCTCCGTGCGACCGTAGTTCTTCAGCCGTTGACCAAACTGCGCAACATGCTTTAATGAAAATTTGTAACTAAGCGGCAGAGGCGAACAATTTATCAGCAGTCTGTGTAATGGTTTTTTTGCAACCTTGACTGACCTGTGAGCTGTCGGTAAACTTGAAAAGAGTGGCAGCAGTTCTCTTCCATGTATTTTCGACTTCTGCTGCAGATCTATCAGCGCTTGCATGAGTGGAGTGCGAGATCGAGAACTAGCACACCAAACGAAGACAATGCACGAAAGGTGTGGCTTTACCCGGCCGCCTAAGAGCCGTAACTGCTTCGTGAAATGCGGTGACACACTCAAAGTATGCAGTTAGCTTAAATTCATGACAAAGAGAACTCTTCAGAGAGCATGGTTGAGTCGCTAAAAACCAATTGACTCCTTCAATATTTAATAAAGGTCTCACACGAAAACTTAAAAAAGCATCATGCGCGGGCATCTGGCACATGTCAGGCTGAAAACAATGAACGAATCCGTACACAGTGTGCGGCAGCATATTAGATTAGAGATGAGCAATCGGTCACTGAACTCACAGCGCAGTGATCATGGTGTTGAAGTGGTGGTGATAGCGATTTATTGAATAATCAAAAATGGAAGGAAAAGAGTGTTTCCGGCCGCGGCAACTGCTATCTAAAATCTAAAGGACCCGAGCTGCGGCCGGTGAGAAAGAATAGAGACAGGGAGAAAATAGCAAATTACAGAGGGGGGCGAAAATGACAGGGAAAGCTTTGTACATACATTATTTACAGAATACAAAAATTGACCGAGTTTGCGCCGCTCGCGCGCAAGTGTCCGAGCACTGTCCACAAATTATTGTGCGCCAGCGGCCACTGCAGTTATTTAAAATAGTCACAAGGCAGTACACAGACATAACTGTGCACCTGTGGCGACCTGTCTCAGACAGGTCGTCGCATCTTGCCCTATCAAGTCCTGGAGCATCAAGGGAAAAGAAATGGAAGCTGTGACAGATTTTCTCTTCTTGGGCTCCAAGATTACTCCGGAAGGAGACTGCAGCCATGAAATTAGGAGACGCCTGCTTCTGGGAAAGAGAGCCATGGTTAGCCTTGACCACCTAGTGAAGAGCAGACACATTAATCTGCCAACCAAGACCCGTATAACTCGTGCAATGGTCATTCCAGTTGTGATGTATATGGATGCGAGAGTTGGACTGTGAAGAAGGCTGACCGCCGAAGAATTGACGCGTTTGAATTGTGGTGCTGGCGGAGACTCTTGAGAGTTCCTTGGACTGCCAGAAGATCAAACCAGTCGCTATTGTCGACCATAAACCCTGATTGCTCATTGGAGGGTCAAATTCTAAAGTTAAAGCTCGGCTACTTTGGTCATCTGATGAGAAGAGAAGAGTCACTGGAGAAAGATTTGATGTTGGGAAAGGTTGAGGGTCTCCGGAGAAGGGGTAGGCAACGAACGCGATGGTTAGATGGCATCCTCGAGGCGCTGCAGATGAAGTTATGTGATGTTAGGAAGATAGTGAGAGACTGGAAAGCGTGGCGTGACATGGTCCATAGGGTCACGAAGAGTCGGACACGACTAAACGACTGAACTGAACTGAAAGAATTAAAAGTAAATATAATATTCACGCGCACAAGTGAATTCATTTTACGTTTTTTCTTCAAGAAGAAAAATCGTGTCATATTCATAATAATATTTTAACTAGCTTTTAGCGGCCTCTCGGCATTTAGTATCCGCTGCGTATTTAGTGCCCGAAGCACAGATATGGCTCAAACCGAAGCATTTTTTACCCGTGGGGTGGGTGCGTCAGCGGCCCCGGTTAAACGTTGCGTGCTGTCTTTTGCAAGTGTCTGCGTGCAAAGTGGGTTATATGCGTCAAACAGTCAGTATTTCGTTCTGCTTGTCGTGGTAGAGCTTTACAGCCAAGCGAAGACAGTGCCTGCTCCTTTAGAAACTAATTGCCGCTGCGTGTGCGCATTTTCGAACGATGCGACAATTGCTGCGTCACCGCTCGGCGGCTCGGCCAGCACGGCCCCCTAGGCACGTCGCAAAACTGGCGGCTTGTTGTGCGGGTACATGTCTGCACAAACTCACTGCACCTATTTTAATTGAAAGGGTGAATGTGAGACTTTATAGCCCCCTGGACGCATGTCGTATTGCGCAAAGCTTTCGGTCCCGCTCCATATATGCTGCGTGGTTTGCTTACTGCGTCGCATTACCTCACCAACGTTCGCTGAATCTGCTTTAGCTGGTATCACAGGGAGGTTCCTATTGTAAGTGGGATCTTTCTCATGAATATGTTAAATGCTGAAGTTGTAAATTTGGAGCCTCACATTGCCTCCTCTCAGCGACAAATGAAGCGCAAATAAAACAATGGAACCGCAGACAGGGCGAGATTTTAGTTGTAGTGAGCGAAGCTGTATCGCAGTTATTTTCGCTTCTCAGAGGCATTATCTTTTAAATAGTAAAAATTTCCATTTTGCCTGATTTCCATTGATTTCTTACCTAAGCTCTTACAGCTCGGTGTTCTAACTCTAGCGTTACAGTTATCCCGTTCGTTTTTCTTTATTCTTTGACACTGCAATTTGCTTGTTTTAAAGTCTCTTACCCTGCTATAACCTCACCGCGTCTTGTTTGCAGACCTACGCTCAGGTCATTTTGTTATCACGAAGATAATATGGACAGACGAATGAAAGGCAGTGGCCTTCCTACAGTTCAAGAATTGCATTGTCGTGACCTCTATGTACGTAACTATGAGTTAATAAAGCCTGGCGTTCGATGCAACACAGCTTCACTCATTTATGCCCGTAGTGAAATCCCTCAAGTGATGTGCTTCTTATCTATGTGCGTGCTGAATTAACTTGAAGGCCCCTTATATTCATAATTGTGCCCAAAGAAATATGCCACAGCATACGTTATCATAACGAGTGACGAAATACTAGGCAACGCAGACGGATCCAGAACGATGCTATGATAAGGTGGTTGAGGATGCCGTAACATTTCAGTTAACGTAAAACTTGACAGCAGAAATCCATGTCAAGTAAAGTTGGCTAAACTGTTACGGTGTCCATTTTTCCACCTTATTCCAGCATCCTTCTGCTTCCATCGTCGTTAGCCTTGTTTTTCCTCCAAAAGTAAAAAAAGAAGAACAAAAAACAAATTCCCCGCCCATTTTGTACGTGACGTCACGAGCTTTCGTGGCGTCACAACATCACGTGTTTGCTTTGCATCACAGTTTGCAGGGGGCGCCAAGAAACTAAAACCTGGGCGAGCTACAGAAAGGGTTCAGGAGTAGTAGACGCCGAGATAATAGCATTTTTTTTAATAATCCAATGCATAGAAATAGCCAGAACGGAAAACAGACCGCTGCCTTTAGCCTTCCAGGACATAAGCAGTGCATACGACAGCGTAACTAGGGAACTTCTGAGGAGCATACTCAAATCTGAAGGCATCGATAAAGAAGTAATTTAATTAATGAAGTAAAAATACAGAGGCAATAAAGTTGAGATTGCATGGGATTGATTAAGGAGTACGTCTCCTGTCGAGGTATGCAAAGGACTAAGACAAGGATCACCGCTGTTGTTGATGACTTATATGAAGAATAGGAAAAGAGTCTACAAGAAAGCAACCTTGGTTTTAACCTCTTGTATAAAATAGGTGGAACGGAAGTACAACAAACGCTTCCAAGATTAATGGAAACAGACGGCATTGTTCTATTAGTCAATAACCAAGAAAATTTACAAGCATTGGTTGATATATGTGAATACGAAGGAGGTGCAGTCGGCTTTACATTCAGCGTACTTAAGTCGGGTCTAATGGTATTCAACGATTTCAGTGATAAAAAGCTGACAATACTAGGGAGTGAGGTACCAAGACTGGTAGAATACAAGTACCTTGGGGCATGGATAAAACGTATACATGAAAAAGCATGAACAGGCCACCAGGGCGAAGGGATGCCGCCATAATGAAGCACAGGGCATTATGGGGGTACAACAAATATGAAGCACTTAAAGGTATTTGGAAAGGAATAATGGTATCAGGCCTTACCTTCGGGAACGCGGTTCTGTGATTAAGAGAAAAAGTCGAGTTGTGGTTAGAAATAAATCAAACATCTGTGTTAAGGTTCGCATTTGGAGCCCACGGCAAAACTACGAATGAAGCAGTGCAGGGAGACATGGGCTGGGCGTCTTTCCTGGCACGTGAGGCTCAGAGAAAAATATTGTGCTAAGAACGCCTCAGGAAATTGGACGACAATGGGTGGGTAGCTAAAGTATTTAAATATTTATACCGAAAGGGCATTGACTCACAAGGACCAGAAAACTAACCAGTAAGTATGCAGGAAAGCAGAACAGAGAAATAAAGAACATTAAAAGACAGGTAAAGAGCACGGAGGCTAAAAACTGGAAGAATTTAATGGAAAAGCAGGCGACCCCAGATATATACAGAAAATGGAAAACTCCGATTAAGGAGAAAACCTTCTATGACAACTCAAAAGGCAGAGGCATTCTTTTTGAAGCTAGAGCAGGATGTCTTAGAACCTGAAGCTACAGAAGGAAGTTTAGGTTTGGTTTGGTTTATGAGGTTTAACGCACCAAAGTGACTCAGGCTATGAGAGACGCCGTAGTGAAGGACTCCAGAAAATTCGACAAGTTGGGGTTCTTTAACGTGCACTGACATCGCACAGCACACGGGCGCTTTGCTTTTCGCCGCCATCGGAAAACGGCCGCCGAGGCCGGGATTCGATCCCGCATACTTGGGCAGAGCAGTCGAGCGTCTTAATGACTGCACCACCACGGCACCACCACACAGTATATAGTAGCACATTTCGTACTTTCGTGTATTCAGAAGACGAAACCATTGGTGAATGCTTACGCTGGTACATGTGCTTGTTCTAGTTTTTATGTTTTCGCGTGCTTTTTATGTCGTCTTCACTTTTCAACATATCACTGGGTGTCATCATCATAAAAGTTTTGTTTGCCTGTTTTTTGGTGGCACAAGGTGCTTATAGTGCTTAAAACATTGAAGAAGGTTTATGATGTTACATCATTTCTCGGGGTTGGTTTTTTATGCATTTAAGTTCCGCTCACTTATTCATTCCATCATGTTTCTTTGGCCCTTTACACCACGTGTCATTCTGTTCTTAAAGTCGTCGGTGTTTTTATTGGTTTTAGTCCACCCTATGTTAAACATGGAATTTATTGTTTAGTGTTTTATTTTTTATGTTACTTTCGCCATTTACGCACCACGTGTCATTTTGTTTTTAAAAAGCAAGGTGTTTTTATCGGGTTTAGATCACCCTATTTTAAACATCGAATTTAATGTTAGATAATATTGCCTTCTGACGTCTACGGAGCCGATAGCTGCTGTGGCGATGTCCCTATATATTGTGTGTGGATTTCAATAAAAGAATCAGCTGCCAGTAGCGCGTTGTCCTGTCTCCACTCTTGTGTTTGTCTTTTTTTTGCGCTTTCTTTTCCCCGTTCGATCATGAAGCAACTAGCCCAGCAACAAGTTTTACTTCAGTTACATAGCCCTGTTGATAACCTTGCTTGCAACAAGATCTGGACATTATTTCATTATGCTGTGAAAAATCGCAGCTGTTTTTAATCTTTTGAAGTGCAAATCATTGTCCTTCCCTTGCCTTGCCTCATCCTACTTAAAGCATTTCGTTTTTTCCTATCAATTTCGCACAATCGTATGCATATCTAAGCTGGCATGTGACGCCATTACTTTCGCGGGTCACCCACATTCAAACCGTGAGCTCACACTCTTCGAGCTCACTTATTTACTTATCAATTCTCAAGTCTTCTCTTTCATCTCCTGACATTAGACCGCTAGCGTATGAAACGTCTGTACGCCCAAATTCAGGGTACGCATCTTACATCTGGTACCCATGACAATCGTACCTATCCTTCAAATTGGAATCAATTCAAAATGATGACTCGTGGTTCATCACATCTTTTCACTCAAAAGACACAAATATCATTACCCTAAAACAGCCCCTTCATGTACCGAGTCTTTAATCATGCCGAGCCATTTTGTGGCAAATTCTATTTTATACATTCTCTCAAATATAATAACGCTGCTTTTTGCGAACTGCACCGAAAATAAATTTCCTTTGGTTTAAGCGCCGGTTAAACCTAGAGCGTCGCGAATGCTTGTGCACATGATTACACGAAAAAAGTTCTTTATTGTCGCCCATCCTCCATGCGAAGAATGAACACTTCTCAATCTCTTTTCATAAGCGGCTGAGTAATGACATCATCTGTAGTTACTGCGCATGCGCGACGCCCTCAGCGAGCCTGTGGAGTCGCGGGCGGCGCCACTCAGACGTCACGCATGTCGCATCTGCAGCTACCACGCATGCGCGAAGTGCGCAGCTGTGGAGTCAGCCGCAACTCTGCAGCAGCGCAACTCTGACAACACGCGCGGCGCACTTGTTGCTCAGCGCATGCGCAGTAGCGGTAACGGCTCCGCACGGCGACTTTGGGTTTACATGGCGTAGTGAAGCTTTTGCTTCAAATCGTCTTCTCACCTCGACAACAACCCGACAGCCCACGTAAGCGACCGCATTTCTGCTTACAGGTCATTCTTCTCTAATGCAAATGAACGTTGGAAGTTGTTACCGAATGACAGCGGTTCTTGCGCAGATCATAAAGCATTTTGGATCTTTTGTAGCATTCACAACTTCAGCGGTGCAGCGGTGGCGTAGCGGTAGAACATCCGCCTCGCATGCAAGAGGACCGGGGTTGAAATCCCGGTGCCGCGCAATTCTCCACCGGATGAAAAAAAAAAAAAATCCGCGTGTCGATGGAATTGCATACACAGGTTTGGGGTGCGACCTGATGCCGGTGAACACCTCCGGCAACGCACTCCCTCACCAGAACAGGAGTTGGCCACCCTGGTGCAGTAATTGGCCACAACCTCCTATGATAAGCTCCATAAAACCCCGGCCCTCAGTCACCAGCGGCTGCGGAACAACTGACCACGGCGGCGGTCAGATCTGTGACGCAGCAGGGGGTGCTAAGAAAGCCTGGCTCCGCTGGACAGGCCGCCATAGGAAACTGACCCTGGCAACGTTTAATGCTAGAACCCTAGCTAGTGAAGCTAGTTTAGCAGTGCTGTTAGAGGAACTAGAGGGCATGAAATGGGATGTCATAGGGCTTAGTGAGGCTAGGAGGCCGAATGAGGCATATACTGTACTGAAGGATGGGCATGTACTGTGTTATCGAGGTTTACCAGAGAGGCGACAACTAGGAGTAGGTTTCCTTATCAATAAGTATATAGCAGGTAATATAGATGAATTCTATAGTATTAATGAGAGGGTGGCAGGCATCGTAATTAGGCTTAATAAGAGGTATAAACTGAAGGTTGTACAGGCCTATGCACCTACATGTAGTTATGATGACCAGGCAGTTGAAAGCTTCTATGAAGACGTAGAATCGGCAATGCGAAAAGTAAAGACGCAGTATACTGTACTAATGGGCGACTTCAATGCCAAGGTAGGGAAAAAACAGGCAGGAGACAAGGCAGTAGGTGACTATGGCATTGGTTCTAGGAATAGCAGGGGGGAGTTACTAGTTGAGTTTGCAGAGTGCAATAACTTACGAATCATGAATACCTTCTTCAGCAAACGGAAGAACCGGAAATGGACATGGAAAAGTCCTAACGGAGAGACTAAAAATGAAATCGACTTCATAATGTGTTCAACCCCCGCCATTGTGCAGGATGTAGAGGTAATCGGGAAAGTGCGATGCAGTGACCACAGGATGGTGAGGTCCCGAATTAGGCTAAATCTGAAGAAGGAACGCAACAGATTAGTAAGAAAGAAACCCATCAACGAATTAGCGGTGAGGGGGAGGGCAGAAGAGTTCAGGATCTCGGTACAGAATAGGTTTTCAGCTCTAACTGAGGATGACGACATTACCCTAGAGGCAAGGAACAATAATGTCAGAGATATCATTACTGAGTGCGCGGTAGAAGTAGGCGGTAGGACAGTTAGAGAGGATACCGGTAAGCTGTCTAAGGAGACGAAAGATTTGATTAAGAAACGCCAGAGCATGAAAGCTTCCAATCCAACAGACCAGATCGAATTGGCTGAGATATCAAAGCTAATCAATAAGCGCAAGGTGGCCGATATAAGGAAGTATAACATGGACAAAATTGAGCATGCTGTAAAGAACGGGGGAAGCCTTAAAGCGGTAAAGAAGAAATTGGGCATAGGCAAAAACCAGATGTATGCGCTAAGGGACAAGGCGGGCAACGTCATCACTAATATGGACAAGCCAGTCAAAGTAGCCGAGGAGTTCTATACAGATCTCTACAGTAGCCAAAGTAGTCAGGACCGTAATGAGATTGGCGTCAGGAAAAAACAGTCAGACGTTCCACCAGTGACGAAGGACGAGGTCAAGAAAGCACTAGAAACTATGAAAAGGGGGAAATCAGCTGGAGAGGATCAGATAACTACAGATTTGCTAAAGGATGGGGGGATATCGTGCTAGAAAATCTGGCCATCCTGTATACGCAGTGCCTGGTGTCATCGACGGTACCGGAACCATGGAAGAATGCAAACATTATCCTCATTCACAAGAAAGGGGACTCTAAAGACCTTAAAAATTACAGACCAATCAGCTTACTGTCTGTTACGTATAAGGTATTTACTAAGGTAATCGCTAATAGAATCAGGACAACCTTAGACTGCAATCAAGCAAAGGATCAAGCAGGGTTTCGGAAACGGTACTCTACTATCGATCATATCCATACCATCAATCAGGTGATAGAAAAATGCTCGGAATATAACCAGCCCTTATACATAGCATTCATTGATTACGAAAAAGCCTTTGACTCAGTTGAAACCTCGGCGGTGATGCAGGCATTGCGAAATCAGGGGGTAGACGAGCCGCACGTGAAAGTGCTGGAAGATATATATAGTGGCTGCACAGCAACCATAGTTCTGCATAAAGAAAGTAACAAAATTCCCATAAAGAGAGGTGTTAGGCAAGGAGACACAATCTCCCCAGTACTATTCACAGCTTGTTTAGAGGAAGTATTCAGAGACTTGGAATGGGAGCAGTTAGGGATAAGGGTAGATGGAGAATACCTCAGTAATCTGCGGTTTGCTGACGACATTGCCTTGCTAAGCAACTCGGGAGATGAACTGCAAATAATGATTGATGACCTAGACAGTAAAAGTAGAAAGGTAGGCTTGAAAATCAATATGCAGAAGACTAAGGTAATGTTCAACAGCCTCGGGAAGGAACAGCAGTTTACATTAGGTAGCGAAATACTGGAAGTAGTAGGCGAATATGTCTACTTAGGACAGGTAGTAACCGCAGATCCGGACCATGAAAAGGAAATAACAAGAAGAATAAGATTGGGATGGAGCGCATTTGGCAAGCACTCGCAGATTATGACTAGCAGCTTACCGGTATCGCTCAAAAGGAAAGTATACAACAGTTGCATCTTGCCTGTACTCACCTACGGGGCTGAAACGTGGAGGCTAACCAAGAGAGTTCTACTTAAGTTGAGGACAACCCAGAGGGCTATGGAACGAAGAATGGTAGGGGTAACATTAAGAGATAGAAAGCGTGCAGAGTGGGTCAGAGAAATAACTCAAGTTACCGACATTCTAGTGGAAATTAAGAAGAAGAAATGGACATGGGCAGGACATGTAGTGCGAAGAGAGGATAACCGATGGTCGCTGAGGGTAACAAACTGGATTCCAAGGGAAGGAAAGCGTAGCAGGGGGCGGCAGAAAGTTAGGTGGGCGGATGAGATTAAGAAGTTCGCAGGGGTCAAGTGGATGCAGCTAGCACAGAACCGGGTTAAGTGGAGAAATATGGGAGAGGCCTTCGCCCTCCAGTGGGTATAATCAAGCTGATGATGATGATGATGACCACTTCAGCGCGTAATTACACACAAGGTTTGTTACCTGCTTTTTGTAATACTGAGCCGTCCTGAACGGAGCAGTGCCATTGTTACGGGCTTTATCATGTCTACTGTTTTCTGTATTTCGTTTTCAGTTCCTGTTTGTATATTTTTATGTATGCTTTGAACGCAATTTTCCATATGGACACCAATACGCCTCCACCCCGCCGAGGTGAAGCTGTGGTTGCGGCGCTCGACTACTGTTCCCAAGGGCGCGGGATCGAATCCTGGCCTCGGCTGGCCGCTTTTCGATGAAGGCGAAAAGCAAGGCGCTCGTGAACTGTGCGATGTCAGTGCACGTTAAGGAACCCCAGGTGGTCGAAAGTTCCGAAGTCCTCCACTAAGGCGTCTCTCATAGACTGAATCACTTTGGGATATTAAATACCACAAACCACGTCAATACGCCTTATGTAATGGCTTCGGGCGATTCGAAAAACGGTAAGTAAAATTAAATCACTGCATCAGATATTGCACTGATCTGTATGGCACTCCGGGGATATAGCTATCTGAGCCTCGATCCAGCCGCATAGCACAGTCGGACCCACCATATGGACCCACCTAAAACTATAATCAAGTGCTAAGAAAATATCTTTTCAACAGCCAGTCATTATTATAACCGTAATATGCAAAAAAATAGAAATTAAAACTTCGGAGCTTTAATGAGAAGAAAGTAAATTACAATGTGAATTTCCTATAACCAGACGAAATCTGTATCAGTCAGCATTGACCGGTTCACGGAAGATTTCATTCACATTCCCTGCAGCGTGCCTGACTGAATACAGAACTTACCCGATTGGGGGACCTTTATCAAAAATCAAGTTCCAGAGGGGCTCTATCACTTATCAAGACCTCAGTTACGTGGGTTCCTGTTCGTCGCTACTGTCAGCACAGGTGACATTTGGTGAAATGGAGTCCAAAGAGAGACTCCTCCCGCACCACCAGTTGAAATAATCGCTTCGTCGGTGAAGTTTTTCGTTTTACGCTACTGCATCGTAAACAAGCAAGAATTCAATTCTCAAGGCCGCCATGCCCCGCCGAGGTAGCGCAGCGGTTAGAGCGTACGACTACTGTGCCAAAGAATGGGGGATCGAATCCCGGCCTCGGCGGCCGCTTTTCGATGGCGGCGAAAACCAAGGCGCATATGTTCTGTGCGATGTCAGTGCACGTTAAATAATCCCAGGTGGTCGAAATTTCCGGAGTCCTCCACTACGACGTCTATCAGCCTGAATCACTTTGACACGTTAACTCTCCCCCCCTCCTCCCCCCCCCCCCCTTCCCAGCTAGTCAAACCAAACTAAATCATCAAGGCCGCCATCATCATAACATCGGCGGGAACTTCGAGATCCGTCGCGTCACTGCCATTCTAACGAAGCCCGCTTTTCAGAAGTAATTCTTGATTAAAAATCCGATGACCTTGCCGGACCGAGGGAATTGTGACAACGGAAAGAAAAAGGAATACCGCACTCGCAATCTCCGCGCTGCATATATGTAGTGATGCATCAGCGCCGGCGCCCCTGAGCGATTTTTATGAAAGGCACACCCTCAGAAACTTTAATAATGGACTGAGGCATATTACTTTGTATTGTTTTTGGGCAGCCTCACCATAATATATGTTGCACCTAAAGAGATTTCGGAAGGCTTCGGTCTTTTCTCGTCCACTTCTTCTGTAAGCTTGTTCCTGTGCAGCACTTCCCTTACACCAGCGCAGCGGGGCTAGCTTCGCGCTGTCTTCAAAAACTGTTATCCCATCAGAGGGTAGGGTCAACCAAGCGCTCGAACTCCTTTTGGTGAGGGCCACAGAATCATTATCAAGAGCTCCCCTGGCAACAGTATTAGGCCCAAGAGGCTCCCGCAAGACTCGCCACCAACGGCACACTCGGACCATGTTTTTCCCTCTCTGATAATTAGCAAAAGAATGATGGAGGAAACGAGGGCCTCGTAACGATATGCATACAAAAGGCGCCAAAAGCCGCTGGTCCGAAGAAAAGCATAATGAATCTTTTGTTTGTTGGCGCTGTGTGTGAAATCGTAATGTAATCGCGGAGATAATCGATTAGAAATATGAAGGAAAATATGTGTCGTTGGCGGTTCAACCTTCTGCATTCTTAGCTACTTATTTTGCGTGTGGCCTATTTTTGAGATTGTTCGCATTCTCTGACAGCCATTGAATGAAGCTTCTGTCGTTTATACAGATAACATTCACACCAGTACTTTTTCTTACCGGTTGAGATTGTTATCGTTGATCTTCTTTTCTGCCTCAATGAGAAAATAGGTGATTATTATTAGTGCTATTAGGCCGCAATACTAAAGAGGCGAATTGGGGAAACCAATGCGCGCATGTCGTAGAGCTATCAAAAGAGTGCAAGTATTTAAAGTATTTCCAGTAGCGAGTGGTTGTCTTTGCTGCACCTCGCACACTAGTAATGGTCAGGGTAATAGGTAGCAGAAGCAACGGAATAGGCTCGAAGGAAGACGCGACCCACTAAATCACTAAGCCCCGATTGCAGTTCGCAATAACGATCTTGCCGAGGGAAGGGCGCCAGAGAAAGCACAAAACATGTAGAGATTTCGATTACTCGTAATGACCGCTTCGCATTTGCTCGGCTTTCCTGGGGGCACATTACAGAGCAGTGGCTCAACCCCGCGTCGCGAAACTGCGGCTGAGATGTGGGGGACAGACGCCGCAGAATTGGGCGCGTCCGGCCGGAAAGATGGATGGATGCGAATCCCGACAGGGCAGCCGATGTTTCTGCCCACGCCAGCAGGGCTCACCGCCGGAGGGCTCCGACAGAATGAAATTTTCTTCCCCCGTCTTCCACCCTCCCCCCCCCCCCCCCATTCAGGCTACACAAGCGCGGATATGTTAGGGATATGGGAAAAAATAAAAGAAAATCTTGAGCATGGGTGGCCGATGTCCAAAAAGCGGTGGCGGCTGTCCAGCCTCCCTCCCTCCTCACAAGCCGTCCGCTGCTGCTTTTTGTCAGGGCCGTGAAAGCCACCCTTGCCCCCCCCCCCCTAACCCATCCTCCCTCTTACTTCGGCAGCGAGCAGAAAAGCTATTAGGGAAAGGGGTGCCTGGAGGCGAGCGTTTGGGGGTAAGGTCCAGTGCACGTCTTCGCTCAAACGACGAGGCAACAAGTGTGGCTCTGTAGTGTTATTCCAGGGTTAAGGCTTCGTGTACGCAAGCGCAAAGGCGGGACGAGTGCATGGCAAGCAAACTGACTGAGAAAGTTGGTTTTTATTCCGGTGCTGGGAATTTTCATACAATTCCTGTGAGGCTCAACTCGAAATTCCTTTGTACGCCAATGTATCAAGCAGAATGAATACGATTCAACGCGGTGGCATCCATAACATCCCGGCTTATGGCTTGCGGCTCAAGCGGTTCCGATGCAGCCCCATCCTAGATCAGTGCTTTCACATCACTAGACTTGAGAACACCGACCGTTTTTGGTGCTCCTTGAGACATACTGCGCTGAAGTACTGCGCTCAGTTCACGAGCAACCGGAAAATCGGTGGAAGTGCTCGCGAAATCAAGGCTGACAAACGAAAAAAAAGTGCAGGGTGACGCTTGAGTATCCTTCACAGTTGATGCGATGACATTGCCGTTTGGGAATTATGCATGATTTTTAAGTATTGATCTTGATTATTTGTCAGTAAGAAGTCATCATTAACAGGGCAAATTAGTGTAGCAAGTTGAAGGTGAAAGTGGTAGCGATACTTTGCACGATGAAGTGTACGGCTACGTAGTAGCGTAATTTATAGCACGGCTGCTTAGCCTCAGCTAATGAGCGGTGATAATTTTAGACTAAGTGTGGCTGTAGTGTAATGTGTGGCCCGGCGGTCGCATAGGGCCTGTAATCTTTCGTACTTAATGTACGCGTTTAATTGTTTAATTAAGCGTAAGCTGGAGACTTCGGTATGCTTATAAATTTAGCAAACACGTCTGAGAAATAGTTTTTGAATGCAACTATGTCACATATCGTAAAATTGCACCTTCTAGATCCCTATACTCACAGATCCGCCCTTGGCAGGCATTTAGATTTTTGCTCCTTATGTTTGAAAATACAGTCTTTATTTATACTTGAGTGCAGGACCAACTTAGAACCAAAATTTTGTCATGCATCGAAACCAAGCGTGGGCCATTTCTGTGAATATGTTATAAATGTATTTTACAATATTTCACAGTTGACTCAAAAGCATATAAAACGCAGTAAATCTATTTTTATCCAATATTTAGCTATTCGGTGCGATCGCAGGAAAAGCTTTAAGAGCAAATATGCTCCGCGTATCGGATACATAAACTATTCCCAACCATCTGTTCATACTAGCGTCTTATAATATCCCACAGTTGCCTCGCAATTGAAAATTGTCCAACAGAGTGGTGAGTGGTGCTTGGATTATACGGATGCTTAGCGTTTCCGTACCATCTGCAAATGACTCAGCTATGAAACTAAACATGATAATTCGAGCCTGGAAGTGCCACTATGGCTGCCGATGCTAGATAACGTACTTTTCTTGCCCACTTGGTATAAATAATGCACATTAACGCATTACATGTGCGGCTTAAGCAGAAAGAAAAAACGCTGCAGGGAAAAGTTGGCAGTAAAAGAAAAGGGAGATTCTTCAGCGGGCTACTCTGTATAAATGCTTGTTCTGAATACTGGTTTGGCTCACGGTTTGGGCCAAGGACAAAGGTTCAACCAAAATGAAGTAAAGGTGAAAGGTCGGATACATATAAGAGGTACTGAGCATAACGAGACAAGAACGTGAAGGGGGCACAAGTAGCTGCTATAGCAACTGACGGGGAGCCTAGCAGTACAGCTTTGACAACCATGCACTATGTAGCTTAGCCAACCATCTTAGAAAAAAAGTGTGCTTCTCAGCACGCCAAAACGTAAATGGCCGACTCTCGTTGGCTGTCCAGCAGTGATGTTACATTAGGGTGTCACGTGATTTTGAGCGACATGAAACGACATGATGCGCATTCACACAAAACAAGGCAACACTGACAGACGCGCAGATGGTGAGATGCGATGAAATGAGTGAACAGACGCGGTGTCAGGATGATGCTTCCGTACATGATGCTGGTCTAATCATCGTGATTGGCTGATTATTTACAGCACCTCATTGCCTGAATTTCGACCACCTGGGGTTCAGAAGAAATGCTTATAGGGAAATAAAGTTTACACGGGCGTATCCTGCTCGCGCTCTGCTCTCGCACGGATCAACACGAACGGGGACGACGGCGGAGTCTCAGACAAGAGCGCTTAACCCCGCCGGGGTGGCGCAGTGGTTACGGCGCTCGACTACTGTTCCCAAGGACGCGGGATCGATTCCCGGCCTCGGCGGCAGCTTTTCGATGGAGGCGAAAAGCAAGGCGCCCGTGTGCTGTGCGATGTCAGTGCACGTTAAAGAACCCCAGGTGGTCGAAATTTCCAGAGTCCTCCACTACGGCGTCTCTCATAACCTGAGTCGCTTTGGGACGTTAAACTCCACAAACCAAACCAAACAAGAGCGCTTAGAATGTTGGACAGTGAATGCAGTTGAACATCGCAACAACGAGACTGACGGAGCGTACAAAATATTTCGTTAAAACAAATTTCACTGCGGAGAAATATGCCCCGAAACACCATCAGGTTTGAGTACATAGTCTAGAAATATTGTTTATTCACGAAGAAGTTGGTAAGCTCATTCTGCTTGTTTTTCTTTGTTTGGTCATGAGCGCTATGATGCGTTTTTCGGACTCTATGATAATCTGCGTGCCAACATCGTCCGTCGTGGGTACTAGTAAACCTGTGAGTCGCTAAAAATGCGACCATAATGCACATATCTTCGAACTCTATTGAAGTTAATGCACACGATGGTGCTATAAGGTACGGATTGGTTTCTCGGAACGAAACGGTCCCCTACACCTGCGCCTTGTCCCGAGGTTCGACTGTGTGGCTAGCGGGCAATGCGATCTTTCCCAACCAGGCGCCACCGAGTGCAGGTGCCTTTTATTACCTCCACTCTGCGGGGGGCCTGGACAAATAACGAAACGTGGAACGAAAACGAACATCTTTGACTGCGAGATAACCGCGTGTGAAATGACTTTTGCGACGTGCGCACTGTCGGTTCCCTCTGCAGTTGACAATCAGGGCCTGCGCAAGCGGCCTAAGGAAACCGAATAAGAGCATTCAGTTTTTCGAATGAGTAAAGCCAAGGGCGAAAATGGTCACATTTTTCACAAAGACAAAGCGACAAACCAAAATGTACAAACGCGCAAATAAAACAACAAGAAGAAGAGGAGATCAAATAGAGTAACTAGGTTTTACTGATTTTAGTATCAAGACCTTCCTTTGAAGTATGCGGACGCCCATAAGACAAATGTAGAGATTTTAGTACCTTGTATGAACGAATGAATGCCCTAACAGGTAAAGAATAGTTAAACTGAGGCTTTGCAGGGCTGAAGTAAAATTTTTTCTTTCGTCACGCTGACAGTGAGAACCTGTTCAAGTGACTGAAATACGCCCGTAATCAGCCGGTAGCATTTAGCCTTAACTAAAATGTTAAATTATAGGAATGAATACTGTGAGCCTTCTGTGGACCTTCTTTCATTTGTACATGCCATGATCTTCTTCTTTCATTTGTACATACCATCATCATCGTCCCGCGGCGCCGGCTCCGGCGGGCGCCTGGGTTCGTGATCGGATTAAAACGCTAGACAAGGCTTGGCTGTCCTTGCCGTCACGACCTCGCCGTCTCGACCTAGCCTTCTTTTACAAGTGGTGGAGGTGCTGGGTACGATCTGCCAACGCATCGACCAGCTGCAGTCCTCCCGATTGCAGCCCGCCAACGCTACTGGCCCGACCTATGCTGATCTCGACCTGCGGGCACTAATTCGAGCCATCATCCCCGAGGAGCTCCAGGCGCTCAAGCCTGTTTGTCGACACGGGTGCGAACACTCTTCCGCAACATCTAATGACGCAGGTCTTCGCAGCATCATCAAAGAAGAGCTGGCAACAATCACCGAACCTATAACATCTGGCCCTCCGGCACCCCGCTCAGTACCGACTTACGCGCACGTCGCAGCATCCCCCCCTCCTTTAGTTCCCCCGCCTCGACCGGCACCAAACTACAATCACGTCAATGCAATAACGACGGCTCAACCTGCACCACCCTATTACGCACCTTGGCGCCCCTCCCGACCAATTTGCTATTACTGTGGCATTAGAGGACATATATCTCGTGTCTGTCGTCGCCGCCTCCAGAACGAGCGTCGTGTTTACGATACCTTTGAAAGTGACATCCCTCCAACGTCATATTATCAACGCCGGTTTACTCCAAGCCCACCTCGAAGGTCATCCCCACCTCCAGAATCCTCGTCTGAGCCTCGTGGAACCTATGCATCCCGACGTCGGTCCCTATCCCCATACCGCCGCTCAGTTTTCCCTTCTCCGACCCGCAACAACTATCCCTGACCGCCATCCGGAAAACTAAGCGTTGCAGTTTCCGGAGGTCAAACTGCACTCTGCGAACTTACCAAAAGTCCTCCAGATCGCCCGTATAATGTGATTTCTGTTTTCGCTGAAGGATTACCGGTCGAAGCATTGATTGATACAGGAGCTGCAATTTCTGTCATTCACGCTGATTTGTGCTACCGTTTGCGAAAAGTGACGACACCATATGATGGGCCTGAACTCCGTGGAGCCAATGACGTCCCTTTGCGCCCTTTAGCAAAGTGCACCGTACGAATTGTTATTGACGGCGTCCGCCATCATGTGCAGTTTGCTGTGTTCTCACCATGTGCGCATCTGATGATTTTAGGATGGGATTTTTTGTCAACCGCTTCGGCGTTAATTTCTTGTGGCGACCGTGTTATCCATATGACAGACAGCGATTTTTCATCTGAAGTTTCTGAACGACATCATCCCCTAGTTGCCGCCGCTGATACTGTTTTGCCTCCTCAGTGCGGAAAACTACTTACCGTTGTTTCTGACCACATCACTGCCGGGGACGTACTCATCGCACCATCTCCTCGTCATCTTGCACGCGGTATCGCCTTCCCGTCTAGTCTTGTGAGGTTCTGCAACGGCTCAGCGACAGTAGCGGCCACTAACACTTCACTTGAATCCCTCGTGCTCTCAAAAGGAACTTCTCTCCCCTGCATGGTGGATGTTCAACCTTTGTCCTTGATGGTGCTCACCGCCCCTCTGCCTCAGCGCCGCGTTTCGTCAGACGTCTCTCTTTCTGTTCTTACAAAGACTATTAATCCTAACCTCGAGCTGAACCAACGCCAAGAACTGCTGACGTTGCTTCGACACCACCAAGCCATTTTTGATGCCACTTCTCCACCACTGGGACGGACTAGTGTTGCGCACCATCGCATCATTACTGAAGGTAACTCTATCGTTCGCCGACGGCCTTATCGGGTTTCCCTCTCTGAACGAAAAGTAATTGAAGAAAATGTAAATGGCATGCTCCATCGCAATATTATTCGTCCCTCTACAAGCCCATGGTCCTCCCCAGTAGTGTTAGTTAAAAAAAAAGGACGGCTCGGTACGCTTTTGTGTTGATTACCGGGCACTCAACAAAATTACCCGCAAAGATGTATACCCAATGCCAAGAACTGATGACGCCCTTGACTCTCTCCAAGGCGCCGAATATTTCTCGACTTTGGACCTCCGCTCAGGTTATTGGCAAATACCTATGCACGAGGACGATAAAGAAAAAACCGCTTTCTCAACTCCCGATGGCCTTTGCGAATTTAATGTTATGCCTTTCGGACTTTGTAACGCACCAGCGACATTCGAAAGAATGATCGATAGTGTGCTTCGTGGCCTAAAATGGAGAACCTGTTTATGTTACTTGGATGACATTGTCATCTTTTCGTCAACTTTTAACGACCATCTCACGCGCCTGAATGAGGTCCTCACGTGTCTCGCTTCAGCGGGCCTTCAGCTCAACACCAAGAAGTGCCACTTTGCACAGAAGGAAATTAAAATATTGGAACATTTAGTCAGCCATGACGGCATTCGTCCAGACCCTGAAAAAATTATCGCGGTCTTGAACTTTGCTCGTCCACAACGGATTACAGAATTGCGCAGTTTTCTCGGCCTGGTGTCTTATTTCCGGCGTTTTATAAGGCATTTTGCAAGTATTGCTGCTCCACTTCATGAACTACTTAAAGCACGCAGCACTTTCGTGTGGACTGAACAGTGCGAAGCCGCTTTTAATAATCTGAAGCACGCCCTCACATCAGACCCTGTTCTTGGCCACTTCAGTGACAGCGCTCCAACCATCCTGCACACTGATGCTAGTGGTCTCGGTCTTGGAGCTGTACTCCTGCAGCGCGATGCAACTTCGCGTGAGAAAGTGATTGCCTTCGCCAGTCGGACTATGACTCCAGCTGATAAAAACTACACCATTACCGAGCAGGAGTGCCTTGCCGTCGTCTGGGCTGTCCAAAAATTTTGCCCTTACCTATATGGTCGGCATTTCACAGTTGTGACCGATCACCATGCTCTTTGCTGGTTGTCTTCGCTCAAAAATTTGACAGGTCGACTTGGCCGTTGGATTCTACGCCTGCAAGAATACAATTTCGACGTCACTTATAAATCGGGTCGCCAACACCAAGACGCCGACGCTCTTTCTCGCTGTCCACTTTCGGAATCGGCTTGCTGTTTTTCTTCCCAATGCATTTCCACCTATGACCACAGCCGACCATCTCTTTCTCCGACGTATATCACAACAGTTTCATTTGATGACTCTGAAAACAAACACGCTCTCCGCTCACAGCAATTAGCCGATGCCTACTGCCGAACCATCATCGACCGCCTTATTGGCGCTTCGGACCCACCCAATGCTCGGCTTCGCCGACAACTTCGCAATTTTAAGCTCGAAGATGGCATCCTACTCCGCTTCGTGTATTGCCCTGATGGAACTCGCTGGATCCCAGTCGTGCCGCGTGTGCTTCGTCCACGTATACTGACGGCTCTCCACGATGACGCTACTGCAGGTCACCTTGGTGTTGACAAAACCCACGACCGAGTGAAAAAACGATTCTTTTGGCCTGGCCTATCTTCCTGCGTTGCCAAATACGTCGCATCCTGCCCTCTGTGCCAACGTCGCAAACGGCCCACGTCTTCGCCCGCTGGCCTTCTACAACCTGTTCCCTGTCCCGCCACGCCATTCGACGTAGTCGGCATTGACTTATATGGTCCCCTACCTCTCTCCGATGGGGGTAACCATTGGATTATAACAGCTGTCGACCACCTTACACGCTACGCTGAGACAGCACCTGTACCGACCGGTTCCGCTCAAGAAGTAGCCAATTTCTTTTTGCGATCAATTGTATTGCGTCATGGCGCTCCTCGGGTGCTCCTAAGTGACCGCGGGACGGCGTTCTTATCGGCAGTCGTTGCCGAAGTTCTTCACGCGTCATCCACCCTTTATAAGACAACCTCAAGCTACCATCCCCAGACTAACGGGCTGACTGAGCGATTTCACCGCACCTTATCGGATATGATCTCCATGTACATCATACCGGATCATCGAAATTGGGACACTATTCTACCAATCGTCACTTTCGCCTATAACACCGCAGTACAGAGGACTACCGGTTATTATCCATTTTTCCTCGTTTATGACCGTCCTCCCACTACAATTCTCGACGCTTCCTTCTTCTCTACGCCCGACTACTCTACATCAGTACCTACCCAGTTCTTATCTCGTGTGGCCAGATGCCGTCATCTTGCCCGCCTCAACACAGCAGCGTGCCAGGAAGACCGCAAGAGTCGCTACGATTCTACGCATCGCGTGGTCTCTCATCGTCCCGGTGACGAAGTACTGCTGTATACACCACTGCGCACCCCTGGCCTTAGTGACAAATTCCACCACCGATACCTTGGTCCCTACGAGATTATCAGCCAAACTTCTCCAGTTAACTACAAAGTCACGCCTGTTGATCCCCCAGCCGATCGACGCCACCGTGGAACTGAAATTGTTCATGTTTCTCGCTTGAAACCGTTTGTACGCCGCGGTACATCGGTTAATTAGGAGCGACCAGGCTGGCCGCTTCCGACCCCCCGGGCAGATTATGTGAGCCTTCTGTGGACCTTCTTTCATTTGTACATGCCATGATCTTCTTCCTTCATTTGTACATACCATCATCATCGTCCCGCGGCGCCGGCTCCGGCGGGCGCCTGGGTTCGTGATCGGATTAAAACGCTAGACAAGGCTTGGCTGTCCTTGCCGTCACGACCTCGCCGTCTCGACCTAGCCTTCTTTTACAATACGAACAATGTCGTGCGTTCCGGAGATATGAGTTTGTGGACTTCGCAGCCTCTGTTGAAATGCAAGGTTTACTTGCACCACCTGCACACGGCCAATTTTCGCTCCATCAGATTCGACCTGGGGTGAATCGACACCGCGTCACATGAAAATTCTGCAGAAGCTGTCCCGTTGGACAAGGGCGCCGCATGACTGGAGTAACGTAGAACGCCAGAAAGTTCAGACATAACCGACGCCATTCCTATGTCAGGTTGTTTGGAGTAAGCAATAAATGAAGCACGCTGGAATGTGTGGCGTCATTGCTAGCATCAAAACTGCAGTACAAAAATCTACACGCAGTATTGCCAATAAATGAACTCGTTTTATATCTGAATCGTTAGGTATTGAAGAGAACACCGCCGAAAATGAAGTCACCGGCGGAACTTCAATATTAGTTAAAGCGAGCCGATAAATAAGAAATAATTAGGAGAAGATGACTATAATTTTTTGCACGTTGCGCTTTACAACGGCACAAAACGAAATCGATACGAACGAACAGAAACACGCCATAAAGAACAGAACTTAAACTTTTTTTGATCCATGCACTTCGCCTTCAGCTGCATTCAGCTGGAAACGCGCAAGGTTTCCAGCTGAATGCAGCCAAGCTCTTAACGAGTATGAAGTGTTCTATAGCTCTAGTGTAACCATCCGAGGGCTGTCTAAATTTTTTGGCATAATATGCAGCAGCGTTTTATCTTCCAAAATTAATTCATGAGTGAACAATAATCGGCTGCCTCTTTAATTATTGGTTTCGGGAACAAATTTTTTTTTTTTTTGTACGCAAACTTGCCATAAAGCATATTATATAAACTCATGTAAATGGTTTTCCGTGAGGAACCGGAGCAGGCTCCCGCTCTTAGCGTTGTCGGTGAGCCATTTAGAAAAGTCATCTTCCCTTGTTGTGGTTAGACCCACTTCGCGCAGAATCTTTGTCCTTGATTCCCTTGTCCCTGCACAAGTCCATAGCAGGTGGCGAACATCCACTTCTGCAGCTGGTGTGGAACATTTTGGGCATGTGGTTGGTCCGATTTCAGCTTGCGATTCCCATCGGCATTTTACCGACGGGGTAAGGGCCGCCCCAGCTCTTATCCTTCTAAGGGAAACCTCCTCCAATCTCGTTAAGTTACGAGGGAGTGGGAATGTACACGGGGGAATGAGGGCACGTGTACTTTTCCTTAAAGAGGATGCTAAAATGGAAACAGCGGAGCGGGCATCGAAAGGGAGCCTGGTGGGGGGCGCATTAGTATGTGGAACTTCGTGTGTGAGGTGGTTAACTTTTCTCTGCTCAGCGTTCTCAGCATTGTCTTGTGTCCAATGTATCTGGATGCTTATCTTTGTTTTTTTATTGAGTGCGTGGATTTCCTGGGTAACAAATAGCGTCTTCGTCACTTCAACAAAATGTCACTTCAAAATTTCTACGCCGTCCTAAAAACCGCTGACTAAGACAGTTGCAAGAAGGTATCATTTACGTAAAATATAGTTGTTTTTTTTACCTGCTTTAAAACATAATTCTTCGAATGAAAAGGCATCCACCTGACAGGGGAACCAAGTCAGCGTCCGAAGACGCGTCTCTGAGAACACAATGCGCTCTTCTGTGCAATGCTGTACCAAGGTCGATACCAGGATGTCTAGGAAGCGATTCGATTGACGCCTGTCCTGGTGCCAAAGTATTGCCCAGAACATGTACGGTTGCTACGGACGCGCTTGTAAAGTAGTTTTCGCTTGACAACTGCGAAAACAAGAGATACAGATAGACACGTGTACACAATTCGAGTCGTTGGGAACGGTCATTCCTGTCCAAATTAAAATCAGCAGGATAAACGTCCCTTTCCAGCAGGGCTGCGGATTGCATCAGGAATAGCAACTGAATGTCGATGCTGTTGCCCAGGGTAGTCGCTTCGAGACGAGGACTCCACATTGGACGCAATGCTGCCACAATCGTACTACGTTGACAGGTATCCAAGGAAGTTTTCTTTTTCTTTTTTAAAGTGGGACATTAAAGTGCGACTTCAAAGGTACGACGCGATAGCCTTAATGGCGCCTCTCTCTAGGTCCTCTTGAGGATCCTCGTTTACGTATGTGCAGTGTGCTGCTCGCTTAATCACCGACGCCTTAAACTGTGCAGCAGTTAATTTACACGCATTCATTAGCACACTGTAGTGAGGCAGGCAATTACGTGAAAGACCACCCGGGCATAGACGCCTATAAAACTTCGGTCTGACCAAGCCATACAGACGTGGCTGCGTAGAATAGGAGCAGCGTGTCGTACTCATCGCCCATGAGTGCCGGAAGGTGCGATCTCGATCTCGCCCTCCCACTAAAAGCAGAAGCCTGTATGGACAGCGCCTTTCATGTCACGTGGTCTCGTGACGTCACATGATCAACTAACCGAACACTGCCCGGTCATGCCACCTGCCAGCAACCACCTGCCTGAGGCATGCCGGTGATTTTCGCTCACCTGCAGCGCCGGAGTTTCACCAGAACGGGGACTTTAACGCTTTAGCGTTAATCGTATATTATACGGGAGGAAAGGAAAACCAGTCGGAATCTGAAATCCAGTTCTTTAGCAAGATATCGAGTCGTGTTAATTGTTCACAAGTGGTCCGTATTGGACAGAACGGGACATTTGGCCTTAGTGTACAAATTGAAAAATTTAAACAAGCATGACACGGAAAGGGTTAACCGCGAGCAGATCGGAATCAATTTAATTTTCCCTTGGTTCGAATGCGGTCGCTACTTTCGTTCCATCATATGATAGGATACATTTTAGGTTGCCTTAATGATCTGTAATGACTTTACTTAAACCAATTTTCGTAACGTCCGCAAACGAAGTCCTGATGCTGCATAGTCTCTAGCGTGCTATTATAGTTTCAGTGCTGCGTCTGAAATTAACAGCCGAGTAAAGCAGGCGGCAAGGTACCAGTTCTAACATGTGTTTTTGCAGTACTGGTTAAAGAAAACACACTGTGAACAAAAAAAAAAGTGAACAGAGAAGTTCATACCCAGATAAGCCAAGGCGGTCAAATAGCCGTATTGGAGGCTGGTGCAAAATTTTTCCCCGCGCACAGATATCTGTTGTGTTCTACTTTATAGCACATAAGCGATTGCACCCGAAGCAAAGGCAAGTATTTTCTCCATAGATAAGCTATAAATGTTGTTTGGTTATTATACCTTGATAAGAGCACCCCTTTTTATAAGTTAAATGCAGAGAAAAATTGTACAAAGTGCCTATCTCCTAGGAGCAAGCAGGGGTGAAAAGACGTGAGTTCAATGTAACACTACCTAAAATGTTTTTTCTTACATTCTAGACTTTTATACATGAGAGTGAAACGCGACTTATTGTGAGCTCCTCTCCTCACTTTTGGTTTACTGGTTTATTGTCTAACACGAGGACACAACTGTGCGTAAGATGGGCGCCCGATACGGAAGACGATTATCCGTCTATATGAAGCTTTTTTTTTTTTTTTTGGAGACTACATAATTTCCATTCGTCTATGGCTGCCTTCATTGGGTGTAACTATTTATTTTGCTATATTACAAAATCCTAACACTTCACTGCCATTTTTCTCCATACAAATTTCATAAAGTCTTTATGTGGTGCATTTGCTATATCTCAGCATTACAGGCTGCTTCGGCATGTGCATCAGCTCTGAACTTGCCGCTTATTTAATTGCAGCAATTTGCCGAGCGCAACTCACTTACGTGTAGTTGTGTTTAGGTTGCGATTACATTATGCTCGATATCTGGTATTAAAGGTATTTCTCGCATTTTTGAAATATAGTGCTGCGGTTACGATGAGGGATTCAAATTATTTGATGATGTTCGCGAGTTTTGGATTTCTTTTCCCTACATTAACAAAATGGCATAACATTCGACAGCAAAAACTGATATAAATTTTGTAGAATAATTATGACGCAGGTGCTCATGGGGGGACGGCGCGTCCAAAATAGTCGGGTGATAGTGTGGCTAAAGGGAACTGTTGGCACCCTGCTCCTCAAAGCAGAGCAAATGTGCGGAAGAAAGCCGTGTTTTAACGGTTCGCAATCTTTACGCTTCCAACCATCGTAATTACTGGCAGATTTTTTTTTTTTTTTTACTTTCGGCGCCATCGCACGAAGTTTTGAAATGGGTAGCTGCAAGCCTGTGAACCCAGCCCTCTGACCTTTCGCTGGCCTGATCCACCACACCTTTTGTTGCGTGGCAGCGCGGGACCACGGCTGCGGCCCCCTCTCCCTGGAGGGAAGCAAATAAGGGGCCAGCGTATATGGCAGCGCGCGTTCGGGAAAACGACCTGTTCGTTCAAGAGCCGCGCTTATCGGTTCGCCAGCCCGGTGACTCGGGACGCCCTACTTGCGTGCAACATGTTGTCTCCGTTATGCCGCGCCGGTCCTCAGTGCACTCGCTACGTTCACCCTCTTCAAGAGCGTGTCTCAGCCGAGATTAGCGCGGAGGGAGGTCTATAACCTGACCGTTGTCGTACAATAGAGGCTGCCCGAGACGAAGTAGTACCCGCGCCCGCGCAGGAGCAGAACACGCAGTGCAGCTCGCTCGGCCACTGTGGTGCATGCAATTGCAGAAGGCGACGCGCTGTGGTTTCCGAGATACGAGTAAAAATGAAAGAGAAGAACAAAAAACGGAGCGAGAGAAAGACGAGCGTGGTGATTAAGCGATCCTTCGGTCGGCGCAGCGAAAACATCAGTCCGAAACCCACCTCACACGTCTTGCGTTTTTTCTTACTTTTTCCCCCTTGTTCTTTCTCTCATCACGAGTGCCGCGCTGCCGTGGCGCGATAACGGCCGCCAAAACCGCAGCGAACGACGCTACCCCATTCGCCCCAAGCGCCAGGCGGTTATCGAACGCGCAGAGGCGCTACTGACGAAACCTAGGAATTTAAGTAAAACCCACTTCTCTTTCTCTCGACGCGAGGCGCTAGGCGGGCACAAGTGTCTTCCCCACGGCGGCTCCGCGGTAAAGTGCTTCAAATGGGACAGAGAGATCCGAGTGTGTTTCACCTTTTATTTCCTACTTTTTTTTTTTACTCGGCACCCGGGCGTCAATCGCGCTCGATGAGCCTGTGGCAAAACGACAAGCCTCAGCAGGCGCGTCTTTCGCCACCTCTACAACCGCGGCGGAAACGGAAAGAACCAGGCACCAAAAGCTGCACCCACAAGCGACACCTCTTCTAGCCAACATTAACTACAGAACAGCGGGCTTCCAAGGCTCGTCTCACACTTTTCTCACGCGGTTTAAGTAGTGACTCCATAGAGGCTTCAGCGAGGGCCAAGAAAGAGAAAAGAAAAAGGGAACAGAAAACAGTTTTAAAAATTCAGGTGTTGAGTTTTTTTTTTTTTTTCTTTCTTTCAGTTTCGTTTGCAGCGCCGTTTTGTAAGCTTGGCTGGATAAACGGCTCAAGAGCACTTGCCATCGCTTCGGCCAGATGGCGCTTTTGAGAAGTTCGCGCACTCGATTTGTTTTAGCGCGGTAGACTGTCGTAAATTGTGCGCGGCAAACGCCGGGAGGCACTTTTCTGCTTGTGAAACGGTCAACGGTGATAAGAAGAGAGCAGTAAGCAAGTACTGCAAATGCAGAGTATGGATTCCCCAGCGTTACACGTCTGACAAGGCATCTCTCTTCGTGTAAAAAGTGACCGCTGGACATCAAGGAGGTTTACGTAAAATAAGAAAAAAAAAGATACATGTTCCGAATAGTTTACCAGCACAGTGACTAAGCCAGACAAGTGGGTCTAAACTTTACTGAGACCGTGGCCGAGACCAAGTACGCAAGCCAAGACTAAAAAGAAGAAAAGAACGTTGCGTCATCTTTTGACCGTATGAACGCACAAAGCCAAACTGAATGTCCCTGGGCTCGAAAGATTCATTCTCTGCCCCCTTTGTTTTCGGACTGACCACTTGAACGCTGCCTTGAAGGGGCCTTGTCCACCGCATCCGCTGTCTTCTCAGAGTCATCTGAGTGGATCTTTGCGTTACCCGAAGAAGGCAAGAAGGTTGCTTCATGTGGAAAAAACATTCGTAAATGCTTCGTGTATGACAGTTTTGACATGCGCACGGACCAGCATGCGTAACGAGGAGGTCCTGGTTTCACCGTACCTACTCTAAAGCCAGTGCTGTAAACCTCCATCGAAACAACTAAGAATCGCCACGCCATGCTACACGTTATTTGCAGAGCCTTCAGTGCGACTGAATTTATTGGAAGCGAATAAGCGGCGGCGACAGAGTATCGAAATACGCGCGCGCACGCCTCAGTAATGGGGTCAAAGTTTAAAGTTTTGCTGCGCGGTACACCATCACTATTCAACTCATATTTAAAACCCGAGAACGTTACACGTAAAGCGAATAACGATAAACACAACCTTATCGCAGCGTACGGGTTTAATTTTGAGCGGTGTGTCTATTTTACAAGTGATTCTTTTGTGAGTAAGAACGCATTCACCTCAATCAGGCTATTATTGCTCCAGTGGAGTGGAAAATGGCCATATTTTTCCATTATATACAGTTTTTCTTTGAAGCAGCAATGTACTCTGGACGTATAATATCTGCTAGACATTTTAAACTTCTGCACATTAGTAGAAAACAGAGTTCCTTCCTGTGAGCCACTCTTTCTCCCCTTTTTTATTGGGCCTAGATGTACGCCAGTCTTATTGCAGACGACGCCCTTCCGCACTGCAGGGTATAATATCATGGTTTCCACATGGCTGGCACGTTTCAACGTAATTTATAAAAAACTTGAATGCTTGTAACGAGCGCCTGAAAAAACTGGACGCAATACCCTCGGAGAGAAAGAGGATCAACTAATTAGAGGAAGGGTGAAGAGGTGGGCCGGTGCAAACGTGACCTGAGCTTACTGCTGCACAAGTACCAACCAAAAAGAATAAGGAATGGGACATGTGGAACTCAAATAAAAGGTGATCATACCACAAGATATAATGAGGCGTCCACGTGCCGCATTTCGTTTCTCGCGCGGAATCAGAAGCGTAGCCCTGACGAGGTCACACATTTCGCGCAAGACGTTTACTCGAACCACAAGTGCACCATGAAACTGCTTCATTCTATGGCAACGACAGTGAACCGTTATTGCTTAACAATTCTTCAGGCGGTTTCCAATGCCTCTGTTAGGACATACAGACTCTACCGAAAGTCCCAAGTAGCGACTAGGCACGGCTTTAAGAGCGCTGATACATTTTACGGTGTAGCTAGGTAAGCAATCTTGTGTCTGACCGCATGGCGCAACCTAGAACGTTCGTGTTTCATGCGAATTGAGCTAATTCGTAAAGTCAATTAGGCCACCCATTATGGAATGACAGAACTAACACGAAATTGAAACTGGTAAACCACCGAAAAGTCTCAAATGGTCAATTGGTTTGGTTTGTGGTTGGTTTCGTGCGGTTTAACGTCCCAAAGCAACTCAGGCTATGAGAGACGCCGTTGTGGAGGACTCTGAAAATTTTGACCACCTAGGGTTCTTTAACGTGCACTGACATAGCACAGCACACGGGCGCCTTGCTTTTCACCTCCATCGAAAAGCTGCCGCCGAGGCCGGGATTCGATTTCGCGTCCTTAGGAACAGTAGTCGAGCGCCGTAACCACTGCGTCACCCCGGCGGGGTAACTCAATTACGCAATTTGAGCAAATATGTAGCTCTACTCTCAACGCCTTTTCTTGCACACTCTCAAGGAACGCGGACATGCAGCTGTTCGCCTGTGCTCTCCAGACACTGTGAATGCCCCTAGCTGTGCGCGCGACGTTTGCGGCCAGCCAATAACAGCTGCCTAGCGGCACGTGTAGCTACTTTTAGGATTTCATTTGCTTTGTTCAAAAGTCAGTGATGGTGTTGGTCGTAATTGTGTAATTGTGTAATTAGAAAACACTGACCAAAGAAAGGTTATGCCACCGCACTCAAACTAACTCATGAATGAATTGATTGTTAAGAGCATTGCACTGGCTACTAAGCGTTCAGTTCTAGAAAAAAGCATTTGCAATATTGTTCTAGCAAAGCAGGGCAAAGTTAGAAAACGGCTGCCTTTCACATCCTTTCTAGAAATTCCGCCTAAGTTTAACACAGGATCGCAATGGTGGATATCCGGAGGAAGAACGACAAACGAGACGCAGAAAGAGAGAGAGAGAGAGAAGGAGGAGGAGGAGGAGGAGAAAGACAGAATCTGTTCCAAGCTTTTGCTGCCTGCTCATCCTATCTTGCAGGAAGGGAGCGATTACTCGTTAATATCTACGCGAACGCAGCAATACGGCTAGAAAGGAAAACTCTACAACTTGCCAGAAACTTCGCAGTTAAAGAACAATTCGTCCTGGCCCGGGGTTGGGAGCCGGGAACACCAGCTCTCCGGAGCAGCTGGTCGCTCTACCAACTGAGCTAACCGCGAAGGCTAGCAGACTGTGTGGCTAGAGCGAATCAATCAGTAACTCACAGAGAGATCAGTGTTAGTCCAAAGTTTTGAAGAATCTCCCGAGGTGGAATACAACAAATTACAATATGGCTCCAGAAAGGCAAAGCTATTTTGATGCTTGTGCCTTTTTAGTTGGTAATAGAAGCATCAGAGAGTCAAACTAAAGGGCTGATGCCGCCACAGTGCTGAGCGGCAACAAACTGGCTAATTGATGCCCAGAAATATCCTTGCATTCTTCGTGGAAGCCTCCGATGGTTGACTTTCACATCAGCGCTCAACCTCACTGGCGTTAAAAATGAGTCACGCGATAGCGAGTGTGACATGGCGAGGGATAGCTGCAACTGTGCTTTTTCTCACAAGAAGCAGTACTCACCAGGAGCTTTCTCTGATTTCTGGAAAATAAGAGCCGCCACGACCTAATTGTACTCACCAACAACGCCATTATATGCCACATTGCTAGTCTTGGAGGTGAAAAAACTCATAGTTATGAAAAATTCAGGAGTTTCTCACAACCTCGACAGCCACAGGATAACGTGGCAGTACTATTAGACAATCACCGGGCAACTATTCTTCAGGAAGAGCTAAGCCTGCTAAGCTGCCAGCAGTTCGCATCAAACCCTTGCTCCTGGTAAGAGCGTTATTTTGTTATGACCCCCCAACCCTCCCCCAAACGCCACTTCAGTATAACAATAATCCTCCTTCGATTCTGTCTCGTTCTTTCCATCCATCGAAGATATTGACTCTCGTCACTCACATTGGTGAAACGGCGTTATACCACCAATGAACCACGAGCGAAAAGAATACAATGAAAAGAGCTAAAAAAAAATAAAACGAAAGAACAGCTACTATATGCTACAGTGTGTCATAAAGAACAACCGACGGCGGCTAGACACCAGTCGTTTACATCAAACAGCAGCCTCAGCCACCTCGTCTTTTGCTCCAGTGTAAGCTGGTGCGAATGCACGCAGGCATAGTTATAGGTGCCTTGGAATCCTCGCTGGCGTCATTTGCAGTCCTTTAGCCATCAGTTCCTTACTAGCACACAGTGTGCACTACATAACTTCTTCCTTTTGAGAGGGATCCTGATCTATTTCGATCACCTCAGCTCTGCAGCCTGAGGTGATCGAAAAGCCACGACGCTTCCGCAGTGAGCAGGCGCGTAGCATTCGGTGCAAGACGAATAACTTCTTTGCTTTCAAGGCACAGCCGCTGCGAAGAACCAGCCCCTGATTGCGGCTAGCCTCCGGGGCCGGATGTTACTTTCACGAGCAAGCGTCCAAGTGCCGGAAAGCATGGTGCAATGGTGCGAGAACGCATCCAGCCACCATATTCCGCTGAGGTGGAACATGCAAATCACCCAAGCTTCAACCTGCAAATCACCCTGCATCCGCGCCGCGACTAAACAAGGCAGCCTTTGACTGTTGAGTTTATTGTACTATCCATATTTGTATCACGCCTTCGCCTCTTTTCTCTTTCGAGGCGGTTGCACTGAACCACGACGAACACAGAAGTGAAGAGCTCTGAATAAATTAATAACCACCGGGGGGTGTTTAACTCTCAGGTTTAATTCCAGCTGATCAGCCAAAAGGCACAGCCTCGCAGTCATTCAGACACTACGGCGAGTCAGCCCACATGCATTAAACCCTCACGAGTCATTCGAAAAGTATTTTAAGAGTTTCAGAAACTGTGACATGATTGAGGTAAAATTCAGTCGTTGTGCACATGACCGCGTGTGACAAACGGTACACACATGTAGCACTGTGGTCAGCGGTTGAATAATATAACGATTCCATGTCACCTCTTTCTCTGCTATGTGTCGTCAAAAATTCTAATATATGCCTAATTCAGGTTACGTTGTGTTACAGCACGTCATGCAGCGTCACAAGCAAGTAAAAAAAGATGATTCCAATATGATTCTTACGCACTAATTGACACATTAAGATGAAAATTTTCGCTGGAATCGTTTCATCAGTAGCCTCGCCCGTGTGCAATGAATAATTGAGGCGCCGTTCTTTGCTGTCGCTCTTTTGTGCGCCGGCAACGGCCGCGACTATCGAGACACGATCGACAGGCCTGACAAACAGTCCAGAAGCCGGTTTTGATTGAGGAAGCAAACTGTGCGACGGCTGTGTGGCGAACTAGAAGCTTAGAGGCGTGCGCTAAACTTATTTCGTCTCTGAGCGGAAAGTATGCGCGCTGCTTATTTAAAAGCGCAACCTCTTACTACATACATTTGTCGGTTTTCCGTCCGTTTCTCGGCGCTCTAAGGTTCAAGATGGCGGCCAAGTCACGTGATCATAGCTACAGCATTGCAAATAATTTCTGTTAGTGATGAGAAATAGAGAGAGAGAGAGAGAATCGGTCTCCTTTTCCCTGTCACTTATCCTTTTTCATTTCTTGTTCTAGCTCGTTTGACTGCCCCAATTTGAATAAAGTTAATTTCGCCTCGGAACTTGCGAGCCTAGGGGTAGAGCTTTTTTTGTGGAGAAGCGAAAATAGAAATCGCGTTATATTCGGACCTCGGTTTCGAATATAATCAGAAGTGAGCTCTCAACAATGTGACTTCTGGAAAAAAAAAGAAGACTCGTTACAAGCGTGTAATTAAGGTATTCCTAATGCAAAATTGTTACGCTCTTCAGTATCCTGTAAAAACAATTGGAAATCGCAACTCGTCGCGGTAGCCGCCAAGGAAACAGTTCTCTAACCTCGTTCATTTTACTCAAACAAAATCGGGATATTTTCAACGCAAATGCCCAAAATGTAACCGCATTCAAGCAGATGCATTGTGAGCACTTGTGAACGGTATTGGGGTAAAATGTACGAATTTCGAGCCGCTACATAGGGCTCCTTTGTTTACAGGCTTTGGATCCTCTGGAATGAACTTGCGTAACTTGCTCATTCAATAAATACACCAATTCCAAGGGTTGAAAGCATCGTGCTTCGCACGTTTTCGGCTGCAGTAGAGCATATAAGCCATATGTTGCAGTCTAATTCATGAGCTGTGCCTGTCCCATCGATATAGCAGAATGCTACAAGCTTACGGGCTCCATGCGAAGTCTGCGTAGCAGCAATGCGATTACTTTGCACGGCGCCCTCTAGCCGCATGCCTACGGAGACGACCAAGTGCCAAGAAACTGGAACGCACCTGAAAAACACAAAAGAGCACCGCAACAATTAGCAGGACAAATATGTTAAAAATGATGCGTCATTAAAAAACAGGCAATGATGGCTCATATTGGTGGTTAACTGTGTGCGGCGTGTGAAAAGACAATGTCGCGCAATTGAAGCCATAACTGGCGACAGCTGATAACGCACCGGATTCTGACAGTTGTTAGCCCGCACAGGAAGATGCATTTGGGAAGCTGGTTTTTCATCCGGAGCACAGGCACTGACTCTTTGCGAATTGTTATGGCGCGGGAACAGCTTCATGAATTGCGATCACGCCGCCGGCACCGCTGACATTGGCTTTTCCTCTGCAGCTGTAATTTATCAGCAGGTAATTTATCTCCAGGTAATTTATCAGCAGGTTACGTCATGTGCACAAGATGTAAGATCAAGATTACGTGCTCAGGCGCGAAAAAGGCAGAGGAGAAGGAAGCTCTGTAGATCGAAAGTGAGCACAAAAGGAGAAGTAGCAAAAGAATGCTCTGAGAACGAGAAGGAGTGGAACGAAGGTGTTCCAATTATCGCTCTCATTTCACTATAGCTATCTGGTCACTATTTCCCTCACCGATGAAGAAGTGGCGAGAAACTGCCTCTCCAACACAGAAGCGTCAATGGGCAAAACTGGGCATTTCAAGCTTGTTTGTCAAGTCAAGAAACTCTCTGCACTTCTGCTGACAAAGGGAGAGAGGCGCGATGCTTTTAAAGGTCACCTCAACTGCTTCGAGGTTGGGGAAACAGGATGGAACGCGGAAGCGAACGCAAAAGGCTGAGACAAACTTTCAACTCATGTCGTTCAAGGTAAATACAAGAAACGCGGCCTCAAGGTCACCTGTGTCCAAGCCACTGAGAGAACTCCTCCAAAAAAAAAAAAAAGGATAACTGCACATTAGAAACCCTATATAGCAATTCTATGAAGCTGCCTATACCATGCGTCCTACAAAGCATTGACAGACTCTGTTTATACCCTTGAAAATCCTCGGCACTCACGCGTATGGGCGTGAGTATCCTGCGGAGGGAATTTTACAGGATTACCACCCTCACCTGGAGCAGCCTGGCATATAGATTTCAAGGTTAGCGTTTTCAATTACAAATTAAAAAGTGCCCCCCCCCCCCCCCTTCTCCTCTGAAAAGAGCAACCTGATACAGTACAGTAAAATACAGGAGTGGGAAAGCACAGTACTAAGAATATATTTGTGTTTGCTTACGAAAGCGTAATGAGAGATTTTCGGGCATGCCGCTACATCAAAGGACTCCGGAGTAAGTTCGACGTTCGTTGTGCACCTGAGTCTAATTACACGGGTTTCTGCTGCATTTAGCCTTCAGTGCAGCGCATCGATCCGCTAATGGGGTGACCCGACAGGTTGATGTTGCAGGCGCTGCGCACTGCAGGTGAAATTTAAAACTTTGTCCGCATCCTGAACGACATGGCGCCCGGCCTCCCACGCCACTGTGATGCATAATTGCAAAATGTGGCTTTTGCGACAGGAAAGAGCCATTTTGCGACCAACCTGTAATGAGTAGGCTCAATACATTTTGCAGCTTTTTATGCAACTTATATATTATATCGCTTTTAAAGTGAACTCGAGATAAAGCTCTGACGTGCTACTTGGGATCATGAGCTTCCGGATGTGCATAAGCGGTGCAACTGTCAGCCGCGAGGTGGAAGGTGATCTAAATGTTGATAGGAATAGGGGTCAAGGTTAACATACATTACAGTGTTTTTATGCAAATAAATCCGATCGACAGAGCTCAGTTCCCTAGAAAAGAAATAAAACATTACACGAATAACTGTCTCCACATCCCCAGCAAGCTAGAACGTCACAGAAGGAATGTCCCCGCAGCGCAGACACACGCGAGAATAAAAACAATAGCCACTGCTTCTAAAAACTCAATAGACTAAAATAAATCTGGTCCCTAACATCAGGAGCCTGGTAAGTGCCATGAACTTCTGTAAATTTCAGCTATGCGGTGAGAGGAAATGACATAGGAAAGAAAGTAAACAGAGAGCAGTGATGTCGAACCTTACGTCTGCATGCAGCGTAGTGTGATTATCATAGCCGAGGCACGTATGGGCAGCATCGTAGGATGAAGTTGCTGCTCCGAAAACTTTGATAGCGGCCTCATGCTGCACGGCGTTGGAGTGGCCCCTGTTTTTCTAAGCGTTAACGGGGTGTCCGTGACAGACGGGGGCCAAGCAGATTGAAGATAAAAATCAATTCCAGAATCTGCACGTACAGACGCATGCGCCAATTCCACTGAAAATCAAGCAAGCAAGCGGTTTCTATTTGTGAACTGCAACAGCATCGAAAGGCTTCAAAAAGAGAGATTCGCCAAGAGTGGCAAAAACTCGCCATGTTATCATGATGGGCTAAAATACAGTCAAGCTAGCACAGAAGACGGCTCCTTTCGACCTGCGGACCATTGCATATGCTCAATGGAATGGCGGAATTTAACCTATTAAAGGCCTAAAGGCTCCGTTATCCTTATTATGCACGAGTTGCCACTCCACCTTCCTAGGCGCGCGAAGTCTCTAGAGTTTTAAATGCGGGGCCGCAAAATGGTCAGGTAACTTGGCTACCGTAGATCTGCGGCGTCAGCGTGAACCCGGTGCCGAATTAACCGTCTCCACATCAACAGTTAATTAAATTGAGACTGTTAATGAAAATGAAGAGTACTGGGTCTCCACTTTCGAAGATGAAGCCAGCGGTTGAAAACACTTCAATCATTGGCGAGTCTCCGCCGTAAGTTGTATAATTGTCACTTTCCGCTAAGCGGAACTCTATATAGTGAGAACGATTTCCCTCGTATCTGAGCATTAAGGAACAGAATATTCCCCAAGGACTTCGGAGCTTGCGAGAGCAGCAAATTTTCATATTGATTGAATACTGCATGAAATGTACGAGTTACTGCGGACGTGTCTTTTGCAGTGGCTGAAAGCGAAGCCATTAAGGCGGATTAGGAGAAACTAAGATCCCTTATCTCGCTCTCTTTGAACTCTATTGCGCACAAAATCACCCTATCATATGTTATAGCATGGATTCGATTCTAGTGCGTTTTGTTTCATTAGCACCTTGCGCTCGGTGAATAAAATGCACAGCACAGGCTTCGTTTTACGTTTCCTATGGATGACCTCCCATATGGGAGTAATAGGCAACAAGGTGGCGTTCATGAAGGTGGTGTTCCCTCGCTGATGAAGTGCTGTCTGCGAATTAATTAGGAAGCGTACTTCTAGATGCCCAGAGCGTCTTCAGAGGGACAGTGCTCAGATATTTTGAGCGCACTGTTGCGTCCACTCAGCAAGCCATACCTGAATGAGGGACTAAAACAAAATTCCTTAAGCTTGGCAAAGGCCCCGGATACACAGTCGGAATGAGTGGGTAGCTGGGCGTGGCGGCGACGGCTCCTTAGCGCCGACGCTTCCTGCGCTCTCACTTCAGCGGAGCATTCCTAGCACGGAATTCATCACGAAGGACAGTTCCAAAAGTTCGTAGTCTGCCTGAAACTGCTTTGTCGGCAGCGCCTCGGGACATCAGCTACTGCGGAATCCACACTTGCTGTCTTTACGGCCTCTATTATTTTGTTTCGTCAGCCGCCCGCGCAAGAAATGGTTCTAAACTCACTCTCGCTGACCATTTTCGCTTCTGATTAGAAGCCACTCGGTTCTTTTGTGAAGATACTAAGCCAGGAAGCTAGCATCGAGACCGCAAAGCAGGAGGAAGAAAAAATTTGGAGGACGCTTAAGCTTCGCCTTCAAGAGTGGAACGCGATAGCATTATTGCACCTCGTCGAGAAAGCTTATTAAACGCAAGGGTATTGGGGCATCCTCGCACCGGTACCCGCGCGGCCCGAAGGGGAGAAGCGGGTGAGCGAAGATAGTGATCTAAAGAAAGGAAAGACGCTTGATTTTACAATCCGTGATGGTGCACGGCGAAACGTCAGGGTAGTGTTCCTGTATATGCTCCCTTTATGAAGTGCATGCCGGGATTTATCGCTCACTGCCAACGACGCCGACGACACCGGCTTTTCTGCGACACGAGCTCCTTAACGCTACCGCGTTAAAACGATCGCGGCCCTCCTGCCAGACATGCCATCCGTCGTGAGCCCGACGCAGCGCCGATATCGGTGGTCGAAAGTGATAAAAGAGGGTGGGGGATTGCTGAGTGAGTGAGTGAGTGAGTGAGTGAGTGAGTGAGTGAGTGAGTGAGTGAGTGAGTGAGTGAGTGAGTGAGTGAATAAACTTTATTAATTGCTTAAGGGTCTTTTACCTTCGCCTCTTCAGCCGAGGGTGACGAGGCTGAGTTCGACGAATAGTCTTAAAGCATTTTTTAATGCTCCTTGTCTTTTGCTCCAGTATTTATTGATTTTACTTTCAGTTTGCCCTTTACTAGAAGGTGAAAGCGATCGTGTGCTTGGGAAAGTTCTAGAGTTACTTCCCTACCACTGTGTTTAACAAAACTTTATATTCAACAGTTTCTCGTTTTGAAATTAAATTCTCCTCAAAATACTTCTCCCATCAATATCTTCAAGTGTAACGATCGACAAATAAACCGTCCTACAATAACAGTTGCAAGGTGTGCCCTCTTTCACCTTCGCTCTCGTCCTTTGCGCTGTTTCACCAGGTATAGTTGCTGTCGCCATCTTCGAAGCTCTTCTCACCAGTTATCAAAAACAATGAGGAGCGGAACTGGCACCATAACGGGCGCTTCCATCGGCCTTGCCGCCTGCCGGCGGGAACTTCGCTGAAACATCGTGCCGTGTGCAGAGCGGGCAGGCGGCGAGCGAGGACAAGCGAGGGGGAAAACGCAGCGCAGAAGAGAATGCCGATACTGTCAAATTATAAACGGGTTTTATCTGGACTGTTCGGTTGCAATTCTTTCCGCCAAATTGCGCGCGCTAATCGAATTGTCAAATAACTCCCTATTTTAATGCCGTTACACATGCAAGCGACAAGGCGAGTGCTGCGACAAGCAGCGCGGCAAAGAATTGGAATTTCTTCGTCGCTCTGACAGCTTGAATCGGGTTCTGGACCATGGCTCTGAGATCCTGGCTATAGCGAATCCGGAACGCAACTCAGCAAGATAGATATATAGACGTGTTTATTGATAGGAAGAAGAAATGGGCATGGGCAAGACATGTAGTGCGAAGAGAGGATAACCGATGGTCGCTTAGGCTAACAAACTGGATTCCAAGGGAAGGAAAGCGTAGCAGGGGGCGGCAGAAAGTTAGGTGGGCGGATGAGGTTAAAACGTTCGCAGGGGTCAAGTGGATGCAGGGAATACAGGACCGGGTTAATTGGAGAAATATGGGAGAGGCCTTCGCCCTGCAGTGGGTATAGTCAGGCTGATGATAATGATGATTGATAAGAAAGGCTGAGATGTCGGCCTGAATGATTATAATCTGGCCTGCTACTCTGTACTGGGGAAGGGGAAGTGGAGAAGAAAGAGGATCATGATGGGTGACGATGTGGGAGAAGACATATGAAAATATATACAGGCACAGCAACTTGCGTTACAAGTGCAAGTCAAGTCCCGTGTCGTACAAAAAACGGCAAAGAGCCCGCACTGCCTGTATACCCTTCCCCTTGTCCTGCCAAGCGCCCAGCAGCAACTCCTCCTGCAGAGGTTTCTTGTCCAAACGCTTCAAGAAAGCCGCTGGCACCTGGCTTAGGAAAATGTTGCTTAGGATAGGGGCTACTTTTGCGCCTATGCACACCCCCGATTTCTGCATAAAAATCTTACCATCCCACTTAAGCCTAAGCCAGGTTGACAAGAAAATAGAGACTGATCTAGATGGAACTGTATCCCGCATTTTCCGCTATGTGGACGATTTCCTTGTGGTTGGAGGGTCCCTGGAACCTGAGGATGTGACACGAGTTCTTGAAGTGTTCACAAGAAATGGGTCGGGACTAAAATTCACTCACGAAATTCCTCAGGGAGGTGTTCTTCAGTTTCTTGATTTAAAATTGACGTTTCAGCCGGACCATATCTGTTGGCAGTATTCTCCCAGAAGTGAGAAGCCCTTGCTGAATTATAAATCCTTTCACTCTAAGCTTGTGAAAACCGCTATAGTTAATAGTTGTTTAAGGATGGCAGTTCAAAAGTCTCGCCCTCATCAAATGAGCACTAGTATCGCCACTCAGATTAAGAGGTGTAATGTTGCGGGGTACCCTGACGCCGTTCTAGTATCTTGTGCAGACAAAGTTATCCGAATGTTAAAATATTCAGAACGCGGTTCGGAGCTGCAAAAGGTTCCTAGAGAACGCAAGAAGGTGGCGGTTATGTCATACGTGCATGCCTTATCACACAGGTTAAAGAAAGTGGGAGCTAAGCACGGGAGAGAGAGAGATATATATATTTTAATGGCAACAGGAGATGTCTGCCTGGTGGTAAGCCTAGCATGCAAATAACAAAAAAAAAGCTAAGCACGGGGTAAATGTGTTATTCTCAGCCCCTAACAAACTAGAAAAATTGGCGGCTGCCGTTCAAAGGAAGAGTGAAGGACGCAAAGGACATAAGTGTAATATTAATCATTTGAGTAGGTGCGTTCCGTGTCAAAAGGGTGTTGTGTACCAAATACCGCTCTCATGTGGCCGAACGTACGTACATCGGCCAAACTGGCCGATGTATCAACGTTAGGCTCATGGAGCATTGTAATGCATTAGACAAACAAGCCACAAACCTAGCCAAACATTGCTTTTCATGTAAATGTGTCCAATTTTTGTAGATACTGAAGCGTTGTTTGCGCATAATGACCGGCGCACAAGAGAGCTGGCTGAGGCTTTCCATATCATTAGAAAAACAGACGGGTGTGTCAGCACACCATCCATGTCTCTATCAGCCAGAGAAATGAGCCTACTTCACAAAGGTTTGAATTTCGATTTGTCAATGTCGATTTGAAATTGAATTTTTATCCTGATAAGTACGTTTGGGTTTGACGCATGTTTTTGACTCTGCGCATGTGCGCTGTTTGAGTAGAGTATATAATGATCTGCGTTTTTTCCTAATAAAGACAGTTTTAAGTTCAGCGTCGTCGTTGTGTACCTCCTTCCACTCGTCTCTGTCCTTTTGCGCTGCTGCCTAAACATGGATGATCACCAACTAGCCCAAACCTCCGTTCTTCTACAGTGAAAAGCTTCCCTAACGAGATCTAGTGATGTATGTGGATGCGTTCGTGTATCAGAGTTGAAAGGCTACCTCCATCGCAGATGTAAACCTTCGAGAGAAGCAGATCAACAGCCTAACACAATAAGATCGAGAATCAATCGCACAACAGAGGACAGAGGCATAACTTTGACGTTATTCAGAGCCAGCAGGAAAAAAAAAACAAGAAAAAAACGTCCGTTACTGGATTGTGTTCGACTCCCAATCACCCTCCTGAGCGTTCTGAAGACGGCAGAGTGGAGAAGGCAACGGCAAACTTCTAACCCCACCGGAGAGCACGAGCCAGCAGTAGAAATTTTATAGACGGCACGCACTTAGGGATCGAGGACAACATTGAAATTGAAATGTATAGTCTGAACATACACGCTCTGGACGACGGAGAAGAAGTCGGCGCAAGCTTTCAAGACGCTAGACACTTAAGGCGAGGTCACAAACTCATGGAAAGTTAAACGCCAGGGTTTCGCCTACCCTCTCCCCTCCACAGGCATACACAAAGAACGTACCTGAGAGCAATCTACTACACTTAGGCACTTACACACCAACGCATACCCAAACAATATGCCGTAAAGCAAGATACGGCCTTCACAATGCAATAACAAATGTGTCTCGTTCAGAAGCACAACTAAATCCTATAGCGCTGAACATGGGGCTGTAGGAAGCACCTATCATCTTCAATTTTAGTTTTGATCGTTGGGAGGTCATCTGAACCAGCCCAGACCTGCAAGAGCAGTTTGATCTGGTCACCCGGGACTAGGCTGCAGCGCAAGCCAATAGGCACATGGACATCACCCCTTCGGAAACATGTGCACACTTTCTGATTCGGGGCCTGCATTGGTAATGCGTCGCACCATGTCTGTCACAAATGTATAACCGACATGCCCGAGCTGCTCTACTGGCTAACCCCATAACATTTCATGCCACTCATTGCTACTTCAAGCAGGGAGGAGGAAAAGTAGTAGCCGCCCGACAGCGGCGATCCTAAAGCCCTCGAGTGACGTCAGTTCGTCGCGCTTTACAATTGTACGGCATCGTGCCCTGCACAATCTATCATGCATGGCGATAGTGGCCTTAGAAACGGACAATATGGATAATCGAAAAGTAAAAAAAAAAAAAAAAAAGAAAGAAACTGCGGACCAGGAAATGCAAACGTTCTAGAAACTATAAAGAAAAACGGCTAACCAAGAGCTTCGCTGACATTTGTTTACTTATTTTATTGAGTGCATTACTGTTGGACTAGCAAAAAAGCTGCGTCAGTTCAAGAAAGCAAATATTTGTCGGCCGATGCAGAAGCCGAATTAAAGGCTGCTCAAAGTATTTTAAGTTACCCTAATAAAGTTAATAAAAAGAGCAAAAGGTAAAGTTGAGAAACCTGGACATTTGTCGGCCGGTAGAAAAGTTGTCCGACGTAATTTTAATTAGCGCTAAATACTTTAGATAAGCTGAAAATGACTGCATCTGTTCGCCTAGTGTGATGAAAAGCGCCGAATTCATCTTTGAGCCACGACATCGGTGGCTCCAAAAAGCCCCGTTTCATAAAAGTCCTCGGAGCCTAGGAGTTCAAACATGCCGACAAATCGATCGTTCCGAGGAAGCACTAGTAACGCCATCCTGAATGAAACACGATGCATTGGGGTATCGTTTCTTAAGCAGGTGTTTCTTAAGTGTTTTCTCTTCTCAACGATCTTTTTATCACGAGTACGAATGCGGCAGGTCGACGTGGGTTATTGGTGAAATGCTAACATTGCGCATATATGTTAGGTTGTGTAACGTGTTTTCCAATAATGGAACCAACATCCCTGTGGCATTTCATTTGTGCCGGGGGATGGTATCAGTTCGCGACGAAGAAATCCGTGCCTCCCGTAGCCTATTCGTTCTTGCAGCCGGTTCGATAACAGAAACAAAACGACGACCCATATGAGACCGGTTTGAGAAACTACAGCTCAAGAAAATCAGTGCAGTACTGCCTGCTCCAAAGTAAATGATGACGCTGTACTCTGGTGTTTTCCAATTCAGGCTTTATGAGTTGTTGCGCGCCGCTAGGCGGATGCGAAAACTTCCTGCACAATGAATGAACACACTTGGGCCCTCGCGCATTACGCACAGACCTCGTGCTCCAGAGCACATGAGGCTACATCAGCTGCCGCGAAACTTGATTTGTGACCGACAGGCGGTCTTCCGCGTTTACTACCGTATTGTCACGTAAACGAGGACCCTCGCAGTTGCGTCCGAGGCAGGGCTCCGGGTACCGTAACGATTTCGAGTTCAGTCTTGAAGGGAGCTAGAGCGCTTCGTCCTCTTTTTCACACCTCTGGACGTCGTCGTCTTCAGCGCTTCCTACAGTACCTCCCCTCCCCCCTTCCCCTTTAGGGAAGCATCGACCTGATGCTAAGTTGAATTGTGGGGCAGAATAATAGTTACTGAGGTCTAGCATAAAAAAGCTCCAGGCGGACCACGTTGACCAGTTCAGAACGCTTAGGACGTCGGGTCTCTGGTTCATGAGGAACAGCTTCATAGTCCAGGTCTAGCCTAGCCTAGCCGTAAGCAACGGCGAAAAATTATTGAATGTTGCCTCGCGCAGTCAGTATCGCATACCTGGAAGAAAAAAAATCTCGTACTCATAATTGCAAAATAAAAAAAAAATCATATGGAGCACCAGGTGGCTGTTACTGTATACAGACGATTTCTCTGTTTACCTCTAATATTTAATTTTTGCCCTTGGCGAAAGTTAGCTTGGACACCCTGTATATTTCACGTGCCGAGGCAGTGGTATCCGACTTGCGATTCAGTGACCCAGTTCCGGAGTGTCAAGAAGCTAGCGATAATGTAAATCATACGAACTGCTATTCGTAAGCGAAATTATTTGCCAGTAATAATGCTTGAGAGCTATACCTGCATGTGCACTGACAACTCAATACAATCACCCTTTGCGTTCACAAGCTGAATTTCGTCTCGACTTGAGGGAACCCTGACATATCGTAATTATATTTGGCGCATCCGACGCTTGTTGTTCTTTATAGAAAGTGAGCCGTAAAATATTGAGATCGTTTGCCATAGCGTAACCTCTCGATCTTGAGCAGTACAATCTGCATGACTTAAAAGGACACGGCGAACTCTGAAAGAGAAATGTATATCTTTTGTAATGGGCTCTAGGTCTGCCCGGCATGTACATGTTTGAAAGGATCGCTGATTAATCGAGTGGAAAAGTTGCAAAAGAGAATGAGATCACATGAGAGGCCTATTACTAAAAACATGCCCAGCCTTCCCGGGCAGGACCTTTTTATTATTTTTGTTTTGCATTTAAAGGACTGCAGATACATTTCCGGAGGCGTTAGATGCGATATCCGCCAGCGCATAGAAATATCAGTTCCAACAAGCCTGCCTAATTTCACGCGTCTCTAAAATGCATGGAAAAGAAAGTCAAACATTTTGCACCGACGATTACGATACCCGGTAATACCAAATTTTGACGAAGCTCTTCGCAGAAGTCGCAGAATGTCGCCGAAGAATATCGCACAAAACAGGCGTCTTCGCAACCAGCTGCGTACGTGAGCGAGAAGCACGTATCCGCTCTGTCAACGGTAAAGTCTCATCGTCTAGAGCGCTTTCGTTTGAGAAGCGCTACCTAAAGACCAAGCGGAGAAATATCATGGAGATGAGTTATAGAGTAGATGCCGTGGAAAAATGCGTTAAAAATACGATGCACAAGAGAAGAACAAAGATAGCCGCATTATATAACTTATGAGACTACTTTTCAAAGGTGTGCTGCTGTTAGATGGTACGCGGCCACTCCACCCACATACCACGGGTTTGGGCCAGGGCTAGCCGAGGGCGCAGCCAGCATGCACTGCGCGCTTGCGCTTCCGCTCCGAAAGAAGCAAGGACACAAGTTATCAACACAAATGTTTAATGCGTAGAAAGCTGTATCATAAACACTGCACTGATCCCCCAGACCGCAGTACAAGCTCCTAGAACAGCCGCAGCCCTCTAGAACGGACCCGCGGCGCCGCGCGCATGATGCAGAGGCTACTCACGCGCCCGTGACGGCGCAAAGGGCGCTCCCTGGCCGTACGGCCAACCGAGTCAAAGCGACACGTGACACGTGACGAGGGAGGATGAGAGATGCGCGGAGCACATCTCGACGACGCTGGTCGCAAGGTCGATGGCTCAACGCGCGCCGCCACCGGCACTGGCCGGCGGTTACGGAAAACCGTGCCAAACCAGGCTCACGCTACTCAGCAGCGCTGACGCCGCACAGGCGGGCGCCGTAGTCCTCTCTGGCCTAGCGTGGAGCAAGCATATAATGTATCGGGCGCAAAAGTGGGGAGACCACGACTTCGGCGGCTGGAGCGGCTGCGGGGACGCACCGCGTCGCTATCTCGCGCGGCTCGCTCGCTTCGAGAGTGCCCGGCGTGACGCAAGACTTCCCCTCGTTCTCGGGCTGGCGCTTATCATGCCGCACTAGAGGTTTGTCAGCATGTTTGTCAGACATGATAAGCGCCAGACCGAGAGCGAGGGAAACTCTTGCGTAACGACGGGTACTCTTGTAGCGAGCAAGCCGCGCGACATAGCAGCGACGCGGTGCGTCCCTGCAGCTGCTCCGGCCGCCGAAGCCGCGGTCTCCCCACTTTTGCGCACGATAGTACGTGTAGCGTCCGCGTTCACAACCTGCGGCACCTGGGCCGAAGCCGGGGAACTCGGTCGGGAAAACGTACGCACCTGCTGCTGCCCTAGTCGATGTCGGTCTCCCCGATCGCTTCACGCGCGGCCCCGCGTCGAGCTTACTGCGTCACAAGAAGGTGGCCCAATCAGCACGCGAGACCGACGCTTGAAGAACGGAACGGATGTTGTGTTATGGATGTTATGGCGAGGAGGTCCCTTCGGATCTCTAGCTAGCAAAACAGCTGCACCGGCTGCATGTTCGCGTCGCTCCGGGGAGACAATCCCCACAAACTATGCAGATTACGAAATATAGCACAATTGCAGCAGCTACCAGCAACTCGGGGGCAGTTTATAAGCCCGAATCAGCGGGCCACTACCAGCGCTACTTCTCGTTTGTTCCTCGGCGCCATGCTTTAGCGCTGCGTTCTTGAACCCCAAATGCGGTATAGATTGAATCAACTTGTTTTCGTTTCTTTCTTTTCCTTCTCGTTTCATTACTCTGTCGGATATTTTTTGAATGTGCAACAAAATATAGGTGTGGGGGACATTCGTACGTCGCTTTTAATACCCGGATGCGATGACGTTATGCGGTGCTTCAAGATCTGTACGGTGCCGTTCAGCAAATTGTCCGAGACGTCAATGCTCCGTATGGCCACAGAAGGTTACCGGAGGCCGAGCAGGACCTTGTGCCCCAGGTTGGACACCTTATCCCGAGTAAATTTATATTCGGCATTCAATGTATACGGTGCGATACTGAATGGCACCGTTTACTGACGCCTTTACTTGAAAACAAAAGTTCGGAAGACAGGAAAACGGCCTCAAAACAATATTTACATACCTAGTTGATACTCTTACTTCCGGCATGTATAAGAAAAACCCGCCTAGGGGAGAGGGCTTTTTAGGAAAACATATAGAAGAGACTTAATTAAAAAACAAATACGCACCGGCATTCTCTTCTTCCTCAAACCTCAGCCGCCAGGAATGCATATACATTAGGAAAGCGCCAACATAATATATGCCATGAGGCGCGTGCAGCCGCCACATACTGAAGCATCATGGCCACCTCAATTACTGTTAGGCATGTGGGACCTGCGCTTGCGATACACAGCCATACTGGACCTGCACCACGGGCCCATACCTCCAAACATATATCGCGCTCCTCGCATGCCTTATTCTAAGAACAGCTCGGCGTTTCCTTCCAAAGTACCCATGCCAAAAAAAAATGGTCTCTTTCTATATATGCGGCAAGAAATAATATATTTTTTTTTCTCTTTCATTAAGCCGTGCAAAAGTAAAGCTCTGACTGGTAAAAATGGAGTGTGATCTACATGTACGATCAATGTCACAAATGCCTTCAGCCCGCCGGGGTGGCGCAGTGGTTACGGCGCTCGACTACTGTTCCCAAGGACGCGGGATCGAGTCCCGGCCTCGGCGGCCGCTTTTCGCTGGACGCGAAAAGCAAGGCGCCCGTGTGCTGTGCGATGTCAGTGCACGTTAAAGAGCCCCAGGTGGTCGAAATTTTCTGAGTCCTCCACTACGGCGTCTCTCCTAGCTTGAATCGCTTTGGGACGTTAAACCTCACACACCAAATGCCTTCAGCTTGCCGACGCCTGCCGTTTGCCTCTCTTACGCGTTATCATGGCGCTCTCTGTGAAATGGCTGTTATTGCACTGTATATGTACACCTTTGTGGCGTCTGCAAACAATATTTACAAATAATTGAGCACGTTCCTCATATGCTGCTTTCAATTCAATCAACGTATCGTAAAGAAACAGTCGAAATTTCCAGTCCTGGTTCGTATCTCCAGATTTGAAATCTAACATGTATCTTTAAGGAAGACCTTATATTTTCGTCGCTGTAGTTTTAAATACTTGCATTTCAAATGCTGTTGCGGTCAAGCTGCATCCGTCTATAGTGTAGTTGGTGGAAAAAATGCGGATTATTCCAACCATAGAAATTCGGATTATACAATGAATATTCAGGATCCTGGAAGTGCATTTCGGAGCCTCTCGATACGTGCGAAGCGATGATCTATGGTTTTCCGACGTGCAGCGGCGTAGAGTCCAACTTTTGTGGAGCGCAGGTCATCGCTGCCGGAAGTGCGTCTGCCGGAAAAGAGCAAAACCTCGCGAGGGAGTGCGGCACCGCTAATGGAAAGGGGAACGTTCGATCCGGCCGGCAAGCGCAGCGTCCCTGCTCAAAGCCAAGCAGCCGCTCCCGATCAACGGGGGGCAATTAATGCCTCGCACGCAACAGACGGGCCGGCTATTAGGGACCACTCGCTAAATTGAAGGTCCGCTTGCTTTAGGCTCGATTGACGAGAGCGCAACGAACGGGCTCAGACTGGGTGTGCCACGAGCTGCTATGACAGTCGCTAACGCGGCTGGATGCCGCGGACCTTGACCGACTCAAACAAGCATTAGACCAGAGCATGCGCGAGCATAATTACTGCTGGCTCCTAGTGCTCATTTGCTGCATATTTACTTCAGTGAGGCTTCTCAGAAGAAGGGTATTCAGCAGAGTCAGCGAGTTGAAGTTTCTTTCCCCGCTGCGAATCTTAAATTTATCTAGCGGAAATTTCCTTCTTCCCAGCGGGTACTCATTTCCGCCATTTTTTTTTTGTCCATTCTTGATCATTTCGCAATTAGCTTCAACTGGAAGTACTAAGGCTACAGCGCTGAGGACCTCCCGAAAATCCGGCGTAGTCGGCATTGCGAGCAATCTCGGGGATGGAATGCGGTATAGTTAAATGGTGGCATGTCCGGGCACTCATTGGTCGCAGGGTTGCGTGGCTTCGTGAAACGCCATGGCAATGTTGACTTGGCAGGTGGGAGCTTCTATTGTTTAGCTGCTAAGATGATCTTCCGGGACCCTTGGATCTAGACAGGCTACTCTACAGGCCAAGCAGCCACTTTCCTACTCTCACTAAAAGCGGGGCTTAACATTAATGTCAGGTGGTCTTTCACTTAACGTGTAGGCTTGCGACAGTACGCTAAAGAATATTATAACAGAGGCACTAGTTTAGGGCTAGGTGATTAACAGACTGGCGAAGTGCATGTAAGAAAACGACGAACCGAAAGGGGAGCCATACACGCTATCGCGTCATAGCCTTAAAGGCGGAGCTTAAGTGCTTCCTCCTCCCTCTCTGGTTTGAACTCCTTAGCGGTTTCTAGGAAATCCAGCGCTAGCGTAGGCGCTATCTTGTCGGCGTTGTGAGCTCGGGATCACAGCAATGGTTCTGGCAGGTGCTCACCGAGTAGTCGGTGGTTTGTGTGACGTCACCAAAACGCCTGACTTAGACGACATGGCAAGAGCCGCTACTCGAACAGCTCGTTTGAGGTGGGAGGTCGATAAAGGATCGAATACATCGGCATCCCTAGATCTCGAGTCAGACGTGCATACTTATGCCACGTAGGAACGTAAGCATTCTTGTTTGTAGCGGAACATCATATCCACGTCGGGTGGTGTTTCGCATAATATGGTAGCTTTTGAATGTATGCTAATGCGTCTGCGAGAGAATAGAGAGGCAGAAATAAGAGATTTGTAATTATAAGCGGGCACAAAAGTACACAAGACGAAACGAAGGTCTGCAAAGGGAACCAGAGACAAAGACGTTAATGCTGTCGCGTTAGGTTCGTGAAGGTGGAGACTGAGCACCCCTCATTGTTTAGTGTACGAGCATTAGGGCTTCAACTCCAGCAAAAATTCGTTGTCTTTCTGTGTGTGTGTCTCCTAACGAGCACGCCTCCGGCAGGTGGTAGTGAGCATGTGGGCACTGATTGGCCGCCAGCTTGTGTGGCATTAAAGACTGCATGGCTCAGCCGAGCACCTCGTTTTAGATGAGAACCCACCAGTATCCTTGGAACCGCGGGCCATTAAGACAGGTTCTACAGCGTGGTCAATACGGGGCTATCTCTGTCGCTCCTGACATCTTGGACAGTTACATCGCACGGGTTAAAGTAAATGAGCTTCTTCGAGTCAAGTTAAACACGAATAAGTGAGCTTAAGCCTTGCAAAGCTCACGATGATTCGTGGTTAGTCCCAAACTGACCTGCCGACTCTTCATTTCTTTTAACGTGATAGAGTTAGAGGCCCCCTTCTGCATAAACTCCGGCGTTGTCGGCGTAGTGGGCGAAGAAGCGCGGGCATGGCTCTGGAAGGCGGTAATGAGAGGTGGCATGGCCGATGACCGATTTTTCGGTGGTTTGTGCGACCTAACGAGACCGCATGAAGTCCCAAAGTTGAAAGGAGCTGCCGACTCGGACTGTTTGAGGTGAGAAGGTGAGGTAGGAACACACTTCTCAGGGCACTTATATGACGAGTCAGCCATGCTACTCTCCGGCTACGCATGCATATGCTCGTGCGGCTTAGAGAAAGCGGGGCGTTATATTAACTTCCGGATGTCTGACCGGTAAATGGATAAAATGGTAACACAAAACTGTACGCTGTAAGAAGGTGTGACACGGCAGAAATACAAATTAAGGCAGTGGCAATTAAGCGTTTATTAAAACGTGCACCCGAATGAAGAAACGTTATAATAGCAGCAACGACAGTCAATAACGCTATCACTTTTTACCTTTAAAGAGGAGCCTACGTGCCCGCATTTCTTCTTTTTTCATTCCACTGTAGACGCTACAGTTCAGCGACGAAGGGACGCGCGCACGCACGCACTCATGGACGGATGGATGGATGGATGGAATATAGGAGCGTCGCCTTTGAAACGGGGTGGTAGCAGTAGTTATATCATGCTCATTTTTCTCCCTATATCTTAATTATTGATTTAGAATGGTTAACTAAACCATTATTCTATTCATTAAATTTTTGTTTCTACATTACTAACATTATGTCACTTCTCAGCTTTTAAGCCACCAATCTCCCAGTAGTTTTTTGCTAGTTTCCACCGGCGGTTTATTCACCCGACCAATGCTATCTCTGAACCCTAGAGTTTCAGGAACAGGGACTGCGCCTGCATCAACTTCCGGATGGATACCATTACATTCGAGTATAATATGGTCAATTGTTGGACAGATGGACAGACCAGCGCCATCTGTGTGCCGCTGGCAGCGTGCAATGCTTACTGTACCTTCTAACTTTCGGTGCCCTCGTCATCTGTCTCAATGATGGTAATTCAAGCAACTATGTATCCTCCAGCATGGGAGTAAGTGGCTTGTAATGCAGGCTTCCGCATGAATGCCTGCAGAAGTGTGTGTAAATTTGAGTGTACCAGAAAGTAATGAAAAGGTTCTCTTCGTCACAAACTGCAGACTGGTGGTAGAGGCATAGCGCTTGTTCTGTGGCTTCGTTTCTTCTTGTGTGTTGGTTTCGCGCGATATTTTTCTTTACCGACTCACTAAGCGTGCGCAACATAAGCCACGCTCTGCTCTTCGCTGGTGGCGACTCAGTGGGGATATTTTAATACAAAATTACGATAACTGTTGTCAGGCTGCACGAATGTGTATATATATATATATATATATATATATATATATATATATATATATATATATATATATATATATTCTAATGGTCTCATATTAAAACTGACTTCGAAATATGACATAATGGTCCTTGCGCATAAGCCGACAGGTTCCGACGGCCACGTACAATCAGTTCGCAGTATAGAACATCCATAAATGAAGAGGCAGTTTTAAGCACTCAGATTTATGCACCTCATGGAGGCGGGCGCACGATCAAAGAGCGCCTTTTCAGATCTTCTGGGCTTGGTGCAGCTCGATAGAGAAAACCTTTTCAGCCTCAATGTTCACTCGTCAAAGGTGTTACATCACTCTGCACAGTTTATTCCAGGCGCCGTGTGTATAAAATCAGCGCTCTGCGGCGAAATTACATCTACTGAATTATGTAGCATAAAAGACAAGGGCTTTTTAACATTTAGGTATTTTTAGCCAAGTGCGCCGCGGCAGTAAATGAATGCAATCGAAAAGCTTAAAAGCCTTTTTTTTTTTCACCGTTGCATCATGTCTCTTGTACTTGTTTTCATTCATTGAGACATTCCTGCTGGTGCCCTGTCACCTGTTTCTGATTGTCTTTCGAATAAAAAGTGCCGCTATAAAGTTTACTCCACCCCCTAACCTCCGCACAAGTCACCGCCACCCGGCAGAAATTGTGAGTGGGAATAAAATTAAAAATGCTGCACTTGGAGTTCTGCCTCTCTCCCCTCCATCGCTCGCAAAGTGCAGCCTCTGCATGCTGCCGCCAGCTGCTTGAACCCTGTGCTACCATATCGTATTACCCCACAAGTGCTTTCCTACAGACGCCCTTGCTTTACGGCCTTTTAAAAGGATGTGGTGCTTTCGTTATCCTCGCCCGCACGCGCACTCCAACGTGCTCGTTTGCCGCGAACTGCGTAGCCGTTGAGAAACGCCGTCGTTCTCCCGGCCGCAACCCGAGGGTTATGAATAAATAGGCAAGCGCAACAGGGGTGCCCGATGCAGAACACTTCGAAGTGGGGGAGCGAACATTTGGTGGGGACGGTTTCCAAAGGCCCGAGCCCGCGTTGAGTAACTCGTGCGCTGGGAGGGGCGACCTCGGCAGCGCGTGCACGCGCGATTACGCCGAGGCAGCTGCGTCTTTCTGCAAAACTTAAACAGCCACTCCGGGCACTTGGCCAAATCTTATGCGCTCATCGGTTATGCTAGCACGCCTTTAGACCGTGTTTTATCCCGAGTGTGTTTAGAGTCATAACGGCATGAGGAACGCGTTGAGCGGGTTACGGCGCCCTTAGTTGCTCGGAGCTTTTTAGCATTGAAAAGAAAGCCACACCAGTCATACTTACGCCTCTTGCTTCGCTACTTGGACTCGCTGTTTAGAGCGCGCATGCGTGCGCCAATCGCTGAAAATAAAATATTTGAGACTTTAATGTGGACCTAGCTGTCAAGGAAGGGAAGTTTCCCTGTTCTACGGCGTTAGCGTTATTAGTGGAGTTTTCGAAGAGACAACGAAAGAGAGTGAGGTGGAGGGAATGCGGATATAGGAGCGCCGCGGCAGTGGATGCTGATATTTTGTTGCTTCTTCCGTCCTCTGCCGCGTTACTACACTGCGAACGGAACTACTGCATAAACGAAGTTCCTGCCAGGTCAGCGTCAGCGATGCCCTACTATTCGTACGCAAGTGTACATCGTCTGTACTAGAAGTTAGGAATGAAAACATTTAAATAAGTGGTGGATTATAAGCACCAGCGACCTAGCGAGAGGGTCTTTAGGAAGTCTGCCTATAGTCTGAGAACAACAGTATGTTGTATTTAAGCCAGGGTCAGTGCCATGATGGTGAATAAGGTTAGCACCGGGATATGAAAATGAATTTCGACCCTGATGACACACGCGGCTGCCAGGTTGAAAAGAAGCGGTCGTACTGTCCCTCGGTCCGGCCGTCTATTCATCCATCCAGCACAAACTATTGATCGCGGAGCTCACAGTGGGGCAGTCTTTACCGCTTCACGAGAAACCTCATACAATAAGGAATATTATAAGGGACAAAGTCGCTTTGCCCGGCACTCTTCTTGTCATTTGTGTAAGTGAGAACCATCCTCCATTTTCTGCCACTACTCCTCCGCTACGTTTTTTTACTGATGCACACCTCTGTTCTCTTATCATTTATTTGTGGCTGCTTCGGTCGGTGGTCATGGACGGACTTCAGCCACCCGACGGATCGTCTGGGCTCCGCATGACGGCTCACATCTTAAAAGAAGAAAAGCGCGTTTAAACGGAACGTGCGCGAACAGCTGAAAAAAAAAAAAGCCGTCCTATATAGAGGTGTCCGGTCCGACATCTTAGCCCCAGGAGACAGCCGGGTAGAGTCCACTGAGTTTAGTTTGTCGAGGCTACGATTCCAGCAGCCAGCCGTGTCGCGCTGACAGTGCTGCGCTGATCTTCCAGGGCCGTATCCGGATAGCGCTACGGGGAGCCGCCGAAGTGCCGTAGGGATGTTTGTTTGAGCCAAGCACCAGCATCGGCAACCATGACCACACCGACCCTGACATTGTCAACCGCACCCTGTCAACGCTGGACATGCCTTTTTGCTTCGTTTCAATGCGATTGTCTTTAGCGTCTCGTGTCTCCTTTGGTGCATAAATCTTGGCACCAAAGCATAAAGCTGTGAGCTTTGACACAGTAACTAAAGCCAGTGGTTGGTTATGCCTCGTCAGAGTAACTCAGCAATTGTAGATCAGTAACTGGACATCATTACGTTATTTCTCGTCATTCGTCTATAAGTGTGGAAAAATATACACAAACAAGAATTAGCTGTCGTGCCTTGTTTGACCTGTAGCATATTGTAGTGCATACAATTGGTGATTTCACCTGAAGTCTGCTTCGAAGTTTTACTCGCAATTTTTCATTCGTCTTCGCGAATACATCGGCAGCTCCACTGGACAGTATATCGACGCAAGCGCCGCAAAGAAGTTCGTTGCTTCGCCTCTGCGCACCGTCTTGCGTGCACAGGGGTCCATCGTTGGTCACGCCCTGAGAAAACAAAGTCCAATCTCACTAAATGTGACATCCTGATGCACTACCGTTGTCACATCCGAAATGCTATTCGCAGAACAAGGGACTAGTGAAATCCAGGCCCCATGTTCGCGCGCGTGTCTTTTGAAGATCGAAGCTCGACCGTTGTTGCTCTATAGCGAGAGGATTCAGCGCTACATGAAGATTTGCCACCGGCGTCAAGTACTAAGCGTTCCTGGTAGCAGGTGTTACTTGAAAGAAAAAACAATTTATAGTAACAAATCACTGAAGAAAGTAATTATAATAATGAGAGCGTCATTACACTTTACAAAAAGTGCCCAATGGATTGCACAGTACGAGCACACTACTTCATCACAATAATCAATGGCCAGTAACGCGTTACGTGCAAATCAGGCTACAACCCACCTTTCCCTAACAACACGATAGCATACATGTATTCCTGTTCCCTAAGTACGTCTCCTATTCTCTAGAATTCTCGAATTCAACAACGGGAACGCGGGGGCTTTTTGCAACCCTCTAAAAGTCATCTTACTCGAGCCAACTCTATCGTCCACGCGATCCAAATTTTAACACTCCCCCCTACCCCCCCCCCCCCCCGCACCTACTCCCCCACACCTGCTGTACACACAAGTATATCATTTATACATCCTTAGCCTTCCATCCCAATCAAAACAGCAATAAACCCTTCGAGCTGCGAGGTGACCATGACGATGCCCCTTTTAGCAATACGCCTCGCAATGCTGACTGCGGCAGACACGATCATTCACGATTTGCCGGTGATGAGCGCATTACCGAGGACGAGGCTGCCTGTGATTTCACATCCGGGCTCCGGCAAGCTACTGTGTCAACCCACCGGTGAACAACGAGATGGATATACACGAGCGAAACTCGAAGCGCTACTCTAGACAAAATAGGATGATGTTCCCGGCCCTCTGCCCCTGCATGCCTACCTCTCTGCCATGCAAACAAACGTTCCAACGACACCAGAGGAAAAAAAGCCCTTCGTCATACTTGTCTTGGTTTCATGCGGTGTTTGGCGGCGTCCATATCATTCAAGTTATAATGCGCCTGTCATTTCTTCAGCCTAATCTGCTCAGAAGCTTAAAAGCGGCCTCGGTTTTGGCACTTGCGATTGCATAGATAGCGTAAGGGGGTTCTCGCAAAGCTCCTATTCCCCTCCCCTTCCTTCGTTTGAACATGGTTCCAGCGAAAATCACGGTAATACACAACTCTTCATGTCCGCCCATATGGACGAGGGGGGCGCTGACGGACGCTCTCGTGGTCAGGCGGCTCGCAACGACAGCCCCAAAAGTAAAAGTCTCGAAAGCTTCCGCCAAACTTGAAATGGTAGAGCCACGTACATAATGAAGTTGCGGAATAGGATATTATCTGCGGTATGCGGTTGTTTTTTCTTCTGCATTGTGATGAACTGCCTTTCACCTTGAACCTTTCCACCCAAAACGAAACAATCACCTACGCTTTTCCTGGTTCCTGTGCTTGTTTTCTTCTTATTAAGTAGGCTATAAAGAGCCCGTCACTCCAATAGACTTATAAGATATAAGCATAAAAACATGCGTTTAAAAAATTCCGCCGTGACGGATAAAAGTTCGGCTTCATAACTGAGACCTAAAGGGACTATGAATGCTATTCGGATCCGGCAACGCACATCTGCCAGCCTGTATGAAGCCTGTACAACACCGTGCCCAATTTCGCTGTGACAATTGTGTCATGTTCTTGTTTAAGGCGACAACAGCTTTGTTTGTTTGTTTGTTTTTCTGATGTATAAAACATGAATACTAAGAGCCCAAAAGGCGATTCTGAACAAATAGCAAAGGCAAACAACTGAATTAAGACAAACCTTACTAAGCTAAAAAGCGCACGTTAACCATTTATACATTTACAGCGGCATACAGCATCGCAGTAATTAAATAAATTAGAGTTTGAAAGCAAAGGGATAATTATGAAACTATTTTTAACCTTGGTCAGAGATTAGAATGACCTCTACAATGGCACTTCAATGACCATCATTACGTAAATCGCAAGGATACCCTTACACTCAGGAACGGTCATGTAACATCATGAAATGTTTCGTGATGTCATCAATTGTAACAAAATCGGCCATGAGAACCGGTGATCACTGCTTGCGCGAGTGCTCGTGTCTTTTTCAGGTAAAAATAAAGTGCCGTTATTATGCACTTGCAAACTACATTAATAACTGCCGCTCTTTAATGCTCAAGCTATGAAAAACTATAGTGTGTATGCAATGTACTTAACTGGCACTTTCGTTTAGATGCAATATTGCCGCTTTCGGCCGCCAGAATTAAAAGTTTATTGTTTTTGCTCTGACATTACGACTGTTGCCAACGTCTGCATAAAAAAACATGTGCCAATAAAAACATCTTTGCGATTACAAAAGCGGAATATTTTTGCTTTATTGGCTATTGGTCAATACACAGGCATTGCGTGAGAGGCAGGACAAAGAGAAGAATAAAGGTAAAAAAATACATAAAAATGACTAGCGCTACATTGTCGGTTCTTCCGTATCGTGAAGCACGTATGTACGTGTCGTTTCTGGATGTATTCGAGAGCGCAGTAGTTTCCGTTCACCCCAGCTTAGCACGCCGAAACCATACCCGTGCATCCCCCCCATCCCCCCCGAGAGGCTTCACCTCTGGCACGCTAGCGCCGCATTGAGCAAGCTTTAAAGGGTTTATGACGAAAGCGGGATTCTCCCGCTGCGCTTGCATTGCGTGCGAAGTCTGCCAGCGCTTGCATAACGTACTATATCAAGCCATCATCTCTTTAATGGCATTATTTCGGGCGAACATTTTTCGTTTTTTTTTTTTCCCCTGCCTGTAATTTTGCTAATCACCGCTGCTATTTCTGCCCATGAGCGGCAAACGTCACGTTTCCACCTGCAGGTCTGGAAAATCCTTTGGACGCACTGAGCACCAGTGCTATCTCAACGGTATTCGGAAAGCAGATGTTCTTTCGCGGCATTCCGATACGCCACCAAGTGAGATTCTCGGCAGCGGCCGACGAAATGCCAACGGTCCACTAATACGGTCATATGTGAGAAAAGAATTACCGGGGCAGTCTGCTACAAGTGATGCGGCTAAGACACGCTCTACTTTGACTCTTTCGGTAGAAGAAAAAATGATGTCTGAACCATCACAAAAATAAAAAAAAAAAACAGAGCAAGAAAGGAGTCCAGGCGTCGGCCGCGTGGCGGCTTTCTGATGCGGCCCGGCAGCCGCTGTGGTCGTTTGTGGGAACGCAACAAGATGGACGCGGGCCCTCCCGAAGTCGACCAAGCTCGTCTGGAAGCTGTTGACTGTCAGCCTTGTTCATCCTCCGCATCGATTACTGCCCAAAGCCGCAGCTGTCTTTCCTTTTCGGTGTTCCCTTTCCGAAGCACTGATGTCTAGCGCGAAAGAGTGGGCATTGAGAGCCGATTGTTTTTCCTCCGGACAGAGGCTGAAAAAGCGACTGCCGCTTCTCTGACCACAGGCGCTCTCCGCGTTACCACATTACGTCGGCAGTCGGCATGATTTTTGCCACTGATGTTATGGCAATCAATTTCGACTATTGCAGCTGGCTGAATACCACGGCTGATGGCTCTAAAATTACTATTGCAAACGCTGGAGTTTCCAAATCGTGGCAGCAGAAGCAGCATTTCAAGAAATGCAAAATTAAAAAGCAAATGTCATGAAGTTGAAATTAGTCCTAAAACTTTTAGTCTTAAAACTTCTATTACAGCGTCATTCAGTATGCAGCACTAGTAGAGTTCTGAAATTTTGATCCTACATACCATACCATATCATACCATGCCATGCCGTTGTCTGGTAATTCCGTCTTCTTGCAGTCAAAGCTGACCGAGCTTGAGGATCGTTCAAGGCGCTTTGGCCTTGTTGTTTTTTTATTGAATAGATGTAGATGAAGGGCAAAGTGAGCAGCAAAAAGGAAGCAGTTTCGGTTGACTTGCCTGGCATGCTACCAGACTCGGCCTTCAAACGCCCACATCGCCTAGGCCAATAATTACAATACAAACAGCAACGAGTCATTGGGAAATGTTCAAACTTCAAAATAAAAGATGCGATCCTTCCTGTCCGCAAACCACTTAAAAATACAACGTCACAGCAAATGAAGATTTGTTTGCTCGCCACGCGCACACGCAACCACTCGAAAGTGATTAACCGAGCTAGCCAAAATAAAATCCGATAGCGTGCCGTTCAGTTGCGAGACAACAAACTGATAGTGGATAAAGACGAGTATGATCCCGACGCTGACTTTCTCAAAGAGCACGAGCAACAACCGCTTTCGGGAAATAGTGGTCCCATCAGCCACGCGCACGGCGATTCGTAGGCACGCGCGAAGGGATGTGTACGTACGTCTTCGCGGACAGCCGCTATATATATTAGCATCCGCGGTATTAGAAAGAAGCACGACTGACTCTGCTCCCCCATCGATGCGTGCAGCGCTGATATTTTAAACTAACCAAGAACTGGTTGCAAAATATGAGACCGGTAACTTTTTCTTGTCGCAAAGAACTTCATCTATACCGCTCTGATCGCGTCGTGAGACAAAGGAGGGGTTCTGTCCGCCGTCAACAATATGTTCGCTCCACATAAAATACACGTTCACATCGCAACAGAGTCGTTTTGGGCGTGCGTTGTCTCAAGCCCCAAGAAAATTGTTATCGGTGTGCGTTACCAGCCATCCAGCTCTGTACAGAACGTTGTTGATCAATTGCATGATGTAATAACCATTTTTCTCGCGACGCAAACTGCACAATAAATTTGCTGATATTATCACGCAAAACATACCGTGGTACAGCTCTGTCCCTACAGCGCATCCGTATTTTACGCTATAGTCAAAGAAGTTGCAGAAATCTGCTCGTTTTTTGTTTTTTTCTTTCAACGAGCACCTCATCCCGAAGCTGACGAGAAGAACATACTCTGCTGCTAACACCCTGAACCTCGCTTTCACTTCACAGCCAGACCTAGTCTTAAACGTTCCCTGCATAAGCGACTACTCATTACTTTCCTTTCACTTAAATCTCGCTAGGCCCGAATTTGCCAAAAGACCAGTATCTGCGATTACAATAAAGCAAACTTTGATGCAATTCACAATAAATTATATTCCTTGCTTGACATTTTTCTTGAGAATATGCAGCTGTGGCTGTAGGAAATTTTACACAACAAACAAGCACACTCCTATTCCCACTGTAACAAACAAACCAGACGCTCCCTGGTATATCGCTCCCGTTAGACGCTTATCAAAAAGAAGTGAATGCACTGGTCAGTCAAGGTTTCTTCAAGTGAGGTTTGTTGGAACGCTTATAAATTAGCTTGCAGCGAATATGTATCCGCAATAAAAAAAAAATGCCACGGGGAATTGTGTCACAGGTCTCGTCTATATGTTAACAAACAACACAAATTTATTCTCGAGCGTAATTAACCAAAAATACGAGACTAAATAAACCTCGTGGAGAGCTGTGGAAATGCTGTAGCCGGTTGTCAGCTCAGGTCCAATCTTTATGAAGCGTTTACCTGAAACTTTGCTGCAACCTCCAATGTTTCGCACCCCACTGCACCCTGCTATGACTACCATAATATGCTCCCAAATATAATTGAGCCCTGTGGTGCTGAACCTGCGATAAAATCACTCCGACTCTCCTCCACTCTCGGTTGTGTTCAAATGACCGTGAAATTCCTGCGCAGTACTCTTTTATATATATATAATTTTCACTTCGATAATCACGTAAATTAGTAATGTATTCTGTTTAGGGGAAAGCTAATTAAACACACACACCCACACACATTATATATACATACGATTTTATTATGTTCACAAAAATTTGTTGCAGGTTTAAGCAGAGCTTGAACTTACACGCTTACACGAGCAAAAGCAAGTCAGCGTTCGCATGTTTTCACTGTTCATTAAAGTTCCAGCATGAAGCAAAAAGTTCTTTTTTTTTTCTAGGATCGGAAAGGCACAGTATCTTTCTCAACTGTCGGCGGACACCTGGCTGGCTACGCGGCGAGCACGTTTCAAAGTAATTTTCTCATTGCAAAAAAGCAGTATCTCTGACTTCTTGGTGGACACCTGCCTAAACTTGTTCCGCGCGCGAAGGATCGTCCCAATTGAACCTTGCCAAGCCTTTCAAAGCAATTCGTAATGTAAATGTAAATTGCCATACAGGAAATAAAAGGCGCAGTGTCTGTCACATTTTCGCGCTAACACGTGAACCGGGTCGTAAGGGAAGTGAGGAAGGTAGGAGTGAAATAAGAAATCGGGAAAGATGTGCCATAGTGAAGGACCAGGATGTAATTTTGATCGCCTGGGGATCTTTAAAGGCCCACTGTTCACCCTCCGGTCGAAAATATTTTCTTCCCGGTGACTGTGAGACTTCGCCCCCAGAACGCAAGGCCGCAAAATGTTTTTGAAAAGAGTAACTAATAACGCAGTTACAGCCACCGCAATCACCCAATTCTGTCGTGCTTCTCTCCTTCCATTCCCTCGCAAAGCTTTTTCACTCTCCTGCTCCGTCGTCTAGCCTCCGCAAGGCAAATTCGCCTTCCTCCTCCGCATTTGGCGGGAGGTGGGGCGTGGCAATCCGCGTGCGCAAAAAAAGAAAAAAAAAAAAAAAACGGGCGAGGGAGCGCGCGCCGCTGGATTCAGTCCGACCGTGGCGAGGGAAAAGCGCGCAGCGAGCGATAGACACCCACCCTTCACCCTCAGACAGCGAGATGGACCAATGGACGTCGTTTTCGACAAGTACGTCATAGCTGCGGCTCGACGGGCCAGCGCAGGGAAGGGGGAAGATGGCTTCCAGAAGGAGAGCATGAGAGAGCTTTGATTGGTATTTTCGTAGCTTTGCGGCGCGCATGTAACTGTAGCATTTTGCACAGACTATCTCCGGTACCTGATCGAAACACTGACCTCCTTCGCTTAAAAGGTCCTTCCCTGGACAGTGGCCCATTTAGCGTGCATTGACAGCGCTCTTGCGTTTCGCCCTCCATTCGGTCCAGAAGGTGCAGGTTTAAGCATAACTGGAACCCAGTTATACGAGCGAAAGGAAGCCAGCGTTCGTTGTGTTCACGTTAGATTTCAAGCATGTAGAATAAGGCGTAGCGAGGCTGTGGATTCGGTGGCGGCCGCGGCGGTGGCGCAACTCTGACGTTCCGAGCGGTGCACCCGTTGATCGCGCATGCGCATTATCGGCATCGGCTCCTCACGGCGACCTTGGCTTGGCATGGGGTAACGAAGCTTTCGCTTCAAAATATTTTAGCACTTGCTTGAAAAAGGATACCTACCCTTTGATCGGCAAGATGATTACGTTGAACAATATGGTGACAAGCAGTATTCTATAAATTACCGACCTATTTCACGAACCGACATCGGCTGCAATATAATGGATCATATCCTATATTCATGTATCCCGGCCTCGGCGGCAGCTTTTCGCTGGAGGCGAAAAGCAAGGCGCCCGTCTTATGTGCGATGTCAGTGCACGTTAAAGAACCCCAGGTGGTCGAAATTTCCGGAGTCCTTCACTACGGCATCTCTCACAGCCTGAGTTGCTTTGGGACGTTAAACCCCACAAGCCACACCAAACTTATATTCATGTCTTCAAAAATTTCTCGGATAAAACAAATTTTTTTCATGCTCACAGCATGCTTTTCGAAAAACTAATTCTGGAACAACTCAACTTGCTTTATTCATACATAGGCTAAGCATCATTATTGACGACCCCTCAAAGGCGGAATCGTTTTTTGCTAATTTCAAAGCTTTTGATAAAGTGTCTCACAAACTGTACTACGTACGTATCGTGTGCATGAACTCTAAATATTTTAGCTGTATTGAACGTTTTCTAAGTAAACTCTCACAATATGTGTCGGTTAACAGTCTATATATCTTGTTCAAACCCTATTCATTCCAGCGTTCCCCAATGCTCTTCCATTGGCCTTCCTTAAATTTATATAACCATTGGCCTTCTTCTGTCTCCTCCCATATACATTTATTTGCTTATAATTGTGTTGTCTTTTGGGAAATTACGAGCAGTGATGACATATCTCTTCTTCAATTTTACCTGAATATTATCTCTTTGTGATGTAAAATATGATTAATGGAGCTTAATACCAACAAACCTCCATACCTTCGCGTATCACTTGCAATAATGCCCCTGCTTATTCCTAAAACCACTTACTCCTAGAGTTCGTTCCTTTGTACAAGTACATTACTGTACATACAGCTTCAACTCTGACTTGGTCTCTACATACCATATATATAATTAACAATACAAATTGTAGGCTCGGTTATATCCGCTGCAACTTCTATAAACCGGTTTGGTCCCTCCAAGTGCTGCAGTATAAAGCATTAATACATCCTAAACTAGAATAGGCTGCATTTTTTCGAGACCCTCACCACGAGAACCTCATTTGTTCATTAGAATGTGTTAAAAATAACTCTGCCTGTTTCATTCTTCCTATATATGACAGGGCTGCAAGCATACCTTGAATGAAATCAAGCCTTAATTTACCATTCTGAGCCTTATCTAGGAAAATCGTTAATATATGCCGTTTCCACGAAATTTTCAACCCTTAATTTGCGTAATGAATTCATTTCTTACTCGTATCATCTGTAATTGCGATTAGATCATGCCTATGTGGCATTATATTGCAGAGCTAAAGCTTGTTTTTCCCGGTGTTTTACCTCGTAGATCAGAATCTAAGGGTACCTGGGTCGGTTTTAGATTTTGACAAGTTTTGGGGGCTCGAATGATTATAGGGGGGAGTTTAAGCACGAAAAATATCTTAGCGCTAGCATTTGAAACAGTGGCCCAATTTGCAATTGAAACCACAATGGCTATCAGGCTTTCCCACACTGCACAAGGACTGGTTTGGGGAGCATGATGACGTTACTTGACGGTGCCAGTACGGTTCCAGCATAGAAGCTCTTGGTTTGAAGAAGTAGAAACAACTATACCGAAAGGAAATCCCTAGAAAAGGAGTTTGACGGCATCAAAAAAGGCCCCGCAGGACGTGGGCGAACGCCATGAAAGTAAGCATTACCATCAGTGCGTCATTATCCAGCTTCTCGCAGTCATTCACTGCTGTGAGGAGAAACTTGCATTTTATTCGTCGATTTCGTCATCTGTTTGGACGCTAGCATAAAAAAAAAACAAACAAAAAAAAAAAAACAATTGGATGCATTACCTACAGAATATACAAATTTGAATCCTTGAATACTGCGGAACTCTCGAAAAGTAATGCAGCTAGAATTACCCTGCCGCACCGACCTCAACCATTAATGAATACAAGCTTTTCAAGAGCACCATAGCTAGCATTGTATACGTAGACAAATCTGTAACCATTTAATATCACCAGCCTCATTTCTTTTTGTTTTTCTGACGTTTCCTATATTATCTGTAACCACTCCCCTCGCTCATGCGTATGGTCCTACCTCGTCATTTCCTGCCCGGCCCTACCACTACCTCATCGTATTGTTACGGGGCAGCAAGCCGATGAATACGAATAACGGAGAGAAAATGAACGTGAGATGATTTTAATGAATCACGGTGGGCCTACAGCGAGCGCTCCTGCCCGCGCCACTTCCCGCGCCACTTCCCGCTTCTTCCTCGTCCGTAACAATATCATAACGCAATGCACCATAGCACATGACATGCCATTTGACGTTATGAATGCCGTATGGAGTTCCGGCTCTAGAAGCAAGAAAATTACTCCATCTAGCATAACTCTCAGTGCAAGTGAAGCTGGTACTGAACTATCATGCAGTGCAGTAATACCTGTCTATGTTTTTGTTACTCTTACTGCCTCCATTGCCATTCAACCAATATGAGCATCAGTGCCTCCGACGCAGCTATGACAGCTGCTGGTTTCCCTACTCCTCTAGCTACTGGCACCCTGCATGGGCACTTCTATAGTGTGTGCCTGCAGACGTTTTCCTTACTGCCGCCGCATCGCTGAAGGTGAAACAGCGCTTTCACCTACAACACGATGCGGCCACGTGTCGACCAAAAAAAGTCCATGAAACACCGCGGTCCTGCGTCCGGAATCGCTGAAGGCGACAGTGCCTTCCCTCGTTTAAGCAGCCTTCACCTCCGCGGATTGTCGTGCGAAGTAAGAGACTAGAGTGAGATATAGATACGTTGAGGCAGGGCAATCGCGATTTGTCGATTGCTCAAGCAATCGACCCTAAGCAAGTAACCGATGACCAGTTTGCTGCAGTCGCCCTCTGATCAATTGCAATGCAGCCTGACATCTTGCAGAACTCCTACTGCAATCCCTGCCACAGTCAGAAATGATAGCATTGCACCCGAGGTTTGCATCCGGGTTCGTGATTCGTCAGGAGGTTTATGCATGCAGGTCTCAGCAGGTAAATGTGCGCCCATGTGCGTCCTGCACAGTGAATGCCGTTGATTTTGTATTTGACAGGAAAGCGCGTCTCAAGGAATTTATGCAGAGACGTTGGTCAACGTCGGAAAACAATATGCTCTTTTATATTCAGGCAACAAGGTTTGTCTTCAAAGAGCACCAACGGAAAAAACAAAAGAAGTTGAAGCGTGGTGTTGTGGCTTGTAGATTCAGATCCCACCGCTGCCACCAGTTGTCGTGACGCTGGGGCTACGTCGACCCGGCCTTCACTTGGTAGCGTGCAGAGACTCGGGGTTGAAGTAGGATTGAATCTTCGAAGTTGGTGAAATATGTACAAGCAGGTTTAATGGCACTTTGAGAAACTTATTTACAAGATTATTTACACGAAAAAGAAGGGTACATCAGCAAAATGGCAAGCGTTAAGAGTTCATAGCGAGAAGCGACTGGATGAGCCGTTTACCCAGGGCCCAGAGCGACATTTCGTGCTCTGCAGCGTCCTTAAAACCCCCTATGTCCAGCCCCTCTCTGAAGATGCTGACCAACCAAATCCAGGGCACGCCCCTCAGGTATCGGCATCCAATCGAACACATCACTGCACTGATGGTCTGAAGCACTGACTGGTCCGGCATTCATTCGTTGGGCGTGATCACTTGTTGGCGGGAAAAGCTTGGGAACGGCGAGGAGAGGAGGTACATTTCTATTCTTCAGCAAAGAAACCACAGGCTGGTTCTGACAAGTGGTTTTACTTCTCAGAAACCCGAGTGCACGTGGCGCCGCATCCGCTCCCAGCATTGTCCGTTTTCGACAATTGCAAATCTTTCCTGCATTCCTGGGAAATCACTTAATGGCTGTATGCGTCATGCTCCTTTCTTGTCCTGCACGTCAGCGGACATGTCACTCTGTCGTCTCCTTTGGAAAGTAGGCATTCCTCACTGGACGATAGGGCTTATCGACTGGAAGGGTGAACAAAAGAAAGAAAGCACTTCCTGCATTTCCCGCAGGGGGACGTTTCTTTGTGTTTTTCCAGACGTTCTCTTGGCAGGGTCAATTTGGCATTTGCAGAGTGTCCACAAAGCAAAACAGGCTTACAAAACAGGATTCCTGGAAACAGGCTCACTTAGAGCCATTGGACCATCACCACATATTCACAGCACTTATCCATGCCCACAGGCGAACAATAGAGCGCGCAAATGCGGATGCTTGGTCGTAACAGCCTCCTCCCCCGCCAGAAGAGTCTCGGAGGGCAGCAGTCCCAGCTGCTGCATGAAGAGACGACTTAATGGCCTGCACGTGAACGCTTGAAGCTCGCTGTTGCTTGTCGCGTTGTCTCGATTGTTGTAGGCCAAATTGCTCGAGCTGTCTGAAACTCAACCACATGTCGAAGCAAGCACTCGGCTCCCGTCTGAAGAGACCAGGTTAAAAGAAAACTGCCATTGTTGTTCGAGAAAAGCCCACTCTCAAGACGTTCAGGACCAACGTATTGCTAGAAAACCAAACGTGCTGCTTTACATAGTCACACATATACAAGCGCACGAAAAAAAAAAACCTGATTATCAATTTGGATACATGGTGAGGAACATCTCGGACCGCTTAGAAAGAGCGGCTAAGCGCGTCCGCATTCCCATTTAACTTCCCCTTTTTGTATCTTATTTCAAAATTGTACTGCTGTAAAATCAAGCTCCACCTAAGAAGGCGACTGTTCTTCGATGTCGCAGTTTGCAGCCAAGCCAGGGGACAATGGTCCGTCTCTACGGTGAATTTGGCCCCTCCAAGATAGCACTGCAATTTTTGAATGGCCCATACAATGCAAGCGCACTCTTTCTCTGACGCGCAATAAGCTCTCTCTCTAGAACTCAGTTTTCTGCTCAGGTAGAGCACGGGGTGCTCATTACCGTCGTCATCTCTCTGGCAGAGAACAGCACCTAGCCCTCGATCACTGGCATCACACTGGACCGTGAATTCTCGGCCATAGTCTGGAGCTCGCAATACCGGACGGCTAATCAGCACAGCCTTCAGGTTTACGAAGGAGGCTTCCTTTTGTTCGTCCCAGACTACATTTGTCGGTTCTGTCTTGCGGAGAGCGTCGGTCAGAGGGCTAGCCAAAGCTGAATAGTTAGGGATGTAGTGATTGTAGTACCCAGTCAGACCCAGGAATGCTCGAATTTCCGTCTTCGTGCTCGGCCGCGGGTAGTCTGCTACCGCAGAAATCTTAATCTCGCTGGGTTTCCTGAAACCTTGACCTACATTGTGACCCAAGTAGTCCACGGTCGCCCTTGCCAGGCAACATTTCTCGGCCTTTACGGTTAGTCCAGCTTGACGCAAAAGGCTCAGTACAGCTCTTAGATGTACCATATGGTCCGCCCATGAGTCGGAAAAAACCGCAATGTCATCTAAATAAGGCACCGCGAATGTTTCACACCCCTTTAAAACCCTATCCATGAGTCGGGAAAAACAAAATGGAGCATTTTTGAGCCCGAAACTCATCATTGTTGGCTGGTAGCTGCCCGTCGGAGTGACGAAAGCCGCGTATCTGCTGGCGCGTTCAGTGAGCGGTACTTGCCAGTATCCTCGAGTAAGGTCCAGCGTAGTCACATATGCCGCTCTACTGACCCGTTCTACTCTCTCCTCAATATTCGGAATAGGATACACTTGATCCCTGGTGAGAGAATTTAGCTTTCGGTAGTCTACCACAGGCCTAGGGTCTTTACCTGGAGCTTCTACTAAGATCATAGGCGAAGCATAATCGCTTTCCGAGGGTTTTATTACTCCTAATTCCAGCATGCGAGTTACTTCCCTATCCAGAATTTCTCTTTGCCTTGGAGAAAATCGGTAGCACCTTGATCGCACTGGCACGTCTGAAGTCAGCTCAATATCGTGCTCAGTCAAATCAGTTCTGCCTGGCCTGTCCACGAAGCAGGCCTCAAACTCTGTTATTATTTCGCCCAGATCGGACAGCTGGGATTTCTTTAGTTCTCCTCTCTGCTCTGTCTTTCTGAGAAGCTCCTGAGCGTTGCTTCCTTTTCCGCTGAGGCAAATCAAGTTATCCCCCATCTCCTCGGGAAGGTTTAACGTTAGATTTACCACGGCTTCCTTCTGCACATAAGGCTTCATAAGATTGCAATGATAAATGCGCACTGCTTTACGCCTATCGGGGATTTTCACTGCGTAGTTAGTGTCAGAAAGCTCTGCAACGACTTTAGCAGGTCCTTCCCACTGTACTTCGAGCTTATTCTTGGGATCATTGGCTTGCTCCATAGCTAAGTCCTCTCGGGTTACACTTAGAAGTCTCGTGAGATTACTAGACACCGGCGGCAAGAGGTTACTCTCTAGAACGTCCTCATTCCGTGTCTTATCAAGCTCACTTTCTAGTTGACTTATCTGAGATGCCTCGCTCTCAAAGCTTTCTGACCCGCTATCTTCCGCATCTGCCACTGTTTTAACTGCCGTTTCCTCCGCTGTGGAATTTTCTGGAATGAGCAGTGTAGCTAGTTCTCGCGCCTTTGAACGTGTTAAGGCTTGCACACCTCTGTCTCCGAAAAGGATGCCCCTCTTTCGCAGTAGCATGTCCGATTTGTTGGAGAACAAATACGGATAGCACTTAGGAAGCTTTCCTGAAACGGCAGCCTCGGTTGTTAATTCGCCGAAAGGGCCCTCGATGACCACGTTCGCGATTGGCAAGCACACACTCTGTTCCTCCACTACCTGGCGGATCCACGCACACTGTCCTGTATAGTCGGAAGGCGACACATACGCCGGATGGACTACATCCATCGTTGCGGCCGAATCGCGCAGTACCTTGCAAGGCTTCCCGTTGACTACTAGGTCATGCAGGTAGGGTTCCAAAAGCTGCATATTTTCATCGCAGTCCCTGACATACGAGAAAGCAATCTTTTCTTTCCGGCAGTTGACGGCAATGTGACCCTGCTCATTACACCTAAAGCATGTGAGCGGCTTCCTAGCCTCAAGCTTATTCTTTGTGTTCTGCACGTTGGTCACTTCCCCACTTTTCTCACTGCCGTCCTTTCTAGGGCGTTTGCCTGAAGAAGCCTTCCTTTCTTCGTTTGCAAATCTAGCAAAGTGCCTTTTCTGACGGTTATTCACACTGAACTTGGGATTGCGGGGCCTATCCACTGCTGGGTTGCTGAATTGTCGGCGCGAAGCATACTCCTCAATAAGTTCGGCAGCTTCAGTTGCCGACTTAACTTCGCCTCGGTCCTGTAACCAATTTCTTTCTTTTTCTGGGAGGCAGTTATAAAACTGCTCCAAAAGAATTCTCTCGACTACAGCGTCCCTATCACTGTAGGAATCAGTGCTCTTTAGCCACTCGCCCAAATTAACTCTTAAATTGTACAGGAATTCAGGGTAACTCTCGTCCCTGGACTTAGTAGCTTTCCGAAAACGTTGTCTGAACGCCTCGGCGCTAAGCCTATACTTTCTCAGAAGGCAAGCTTTGACCTTCTCGTAGTTGTCCGCGTCCTCCTTGCTTAGCCGCGCGACAACCTCCGCTGCCTCGCAGGGCAGAACCGTCAATAATCTCTGAGACCAAGTGTCTCGCTGGAAGGACAGTTTTTCGCAGGTTCGCTCAAAGTTAGCCAGATACAGACCGATATCCCCTGATATCACATATGGCTGCATGTACTTTGACATCTTGAAATCTGCCTCCTTGTTGAGACGAGGTACCGCTAGCTGGGGACAATCGCACGACCTCTTGCTCAACTCTAGTTCTAATTTCCGGAGCTCAATTTCTAGGTCCAGCTTTTTTGCTTCTCTTTCAAGCTTCTCACGTTCGTGCTCCCTTTCCTCTTTTTCCCTCTCAAGTTCACGCTCACGCCTCTTTTCCTCTTTTTCCCGCTCTTTCTGCTGTCTGAGCTGCTCCTCCTTTTTTTGGGCGATGAGGTTCCATGCTTCACTGAGCTCCTCATCATCGGCTCCCAAATCTGTGATTGCCTTTATAATCAAAGGTTTTCGTGCCAAACCTCTTGTATCAATTCCCAATTCCTCACACAATTGCAACAGTTCCGGTTTCTGCAGCTTTTGTAGGTCCATGATCGCTCCGAGTGTCGGCTACTTCCAAAACAACAGTGCAAACTACCAAACCTAAAGGCGTTTCAACACTTTTTACCAGTTCTAAAATCTAACCCTGTCCTAGAACCTGGTCCACATCAGAAGAAAAGCCAAGCACTCACCCACACATGCGATCGATGTTCCGAGCTGCTCTCTTGTTGGCCGATTGTTGCTCCTGCTTGTTGCTTGAGATGCCACCTCCGATCACAAGATGTGGCTTGTAGATTCTGATCCACCTCGAATCACCAGATGTTGTAGCTTGTAGATCCAGATCCCACCTCCAGTCATCAGATGTTGTGGCTTGTAGATTCAGATCCCACCTCCAGTCATCAGATGTTGTGGCTTGTAGATTCAGATCCCAACGCTGGTCACCAGTTGTTGTGGCTTGTAGATTCAGATCCCACCGCTGCCACCAGTTGTCGTGACGCTGGGGCTACGTCGACCCGGCCTTCACTTGGTAGCGTGCAGAGACTCGGGGTTGAAGTAGGATTGAATCTTCGAAGTTGGTGAAATATGTACAAGCAGGTTTAATGGCACTTTGAGAAACTTATTTACAAGATTATTTACACGAAAAAGAAGGGTACATCAGCAAAATGGCAAGCGTTAAGAGTTCATAGCGAGAAGCGACTGGATGAGCCGTTTACCCAGGGCCCAGAGCGACATTTCGTGCTCTGCAGCGTCCTTAAAACCCCCTATGTCCAGCCCCTCTCTGAAGATGCTGACCAACCAAATCCAGGGCACGCCCCTCAGGTATCGGCATCCAATCGAACACATCACTGCACTGATGGTCTGAAGCACTGACTGGTCCGGCATTCATTCGTTGGGCGTGATCACTTGTTGGCGGGAAAAGCTTGGGAACGGCGAGGAGAGGAGGTACATTTCTATTCTTCAGCAAAGAAACCACAGGCTGGTTCTGACAAGTGGTTTTACTTCTCAGAAACCCGAGTGCACGTGGCGCCGCATCCGCTCCCAGCATTGTCCGTTTTCGACAATTGCAAATCTTTCCTGCATTCCTGGGAAATCACTTAATGGCTGTATGCGTCATGCTCCTTTCTTGTCCTGCACGTCAGCGGACATGTCACTCTGTCGTCTCCTTTGGAAAGTAGGCATTCCTCACTGGACGATAGGGCTTATCGACTGGAAGGGTGAACAAAAGAAAGAAAGCACTTCCTGCATTTCCCGCAGGGGGACGTTTCTTTGTGTTTTTCCAGACGTTCTCTTGGCAGGGTCAATTTGGCATTTGCAGAGTGTCCACAAAGCAAAACAGGCTTACAAAACAGGATTCCTGGAAACAGGCTCACTTAGAGCCATTGGACCATCACCACATATTCACAGCACTTATCCATGCCCACAGGCGAACAATAGAGCGCGCAAATGCGGATGCTTGGTCGTAACAGTGGCAGGAATCGACAATTTCTACAAAGTAGCTAACAAGTTTTGCGTTTGCGTGTCAAACACGCATGGACATGCCGCCTTTACAATATCGCCACATTTACAGGAAAGTTTTCCTGACTGACCGTTAGCGTTATGGTTAGAGTGGCTGGTTTTTATATCATCAGCACGTTTCCTAGATGCGGTAGTCCAACTGCCTAAACAACTTGCAAAGATGATTTATTGGCCAAGGCCTTCTGGTTCCGACTCGCCTTTTGCGAACGTGCTTCCTGCGTGGCGAACGAATTTCAGCGGGTCGCCAAAACAGCAGTGAACAAAAGGCATACTCGCGATCTCTTCTGTTCTCACAAAACTCCCTGTGCAGATAGGCGAAAGGAGGAATAATTGATCGACCTCACTGCAAAAGAAGCGTTACACAAAGCGGTGACAGAAAGGGTGCCACAGCGCCACTTCTCCCAGCCAATCTTGGCCGGAGGGAAGAGCCCCTGTTCCAGGCGGCTTGCGTGAACGCGCCTTAAACGTCACCTCGCTTAAGACTTCGCGAAGCGTTCATCATCCAGTCAATAAGCGCCGTCTTGGGCGTTCACCTTTCTTCAAGCAGAATCAGACCATCAGCGCTGAGGTGCTCTCTCTAATGAAACTTGCGTCGTCGAATATGACCGTGCACGCTTATGCTACGGAACAACTTTAATGGATCGACTGGTCAAGCTTCATTTTCCGCTCAGTCGTGCTTAAAAGAGAAAGAAAATAATAATAAAAGACAGCAAAATAATTTCTAACGATCACCGTTTAACATACACGCGGGACCTCATTATATCCCTACCGCATATTGAACACGAATATTCAGCGTTTTATTTCATAATATGCTACCTTCAATACACCGACCACAATGGTATTCAGCGCTTTGATCGGCAGTCACGAGAATATTCCATTACAAGGCTCCTTCGAGGAGCGCGATTTCATTAGCACCCACGAGAAGGGCGCCTCTGGGCTAGATGAGAAAATTGGCCGAGATGCGCTTGGAATTTGATATTCTGTTGCATAAATCGCTAGCCATTACTCGATAGATATACAAAAGTGCTTTAGCAGAATTTGATCTTATGCGTTTAGTGTTTAAGCTCTGTTACATAAGTCTCCAATCATTGCTCAGTATATTCGCTGAATGCAAGTGGTACAAGAAAATTGGCACTTGTGCGCGCCGTTTCAGAAAATCCGTTACCTAAGGCTGAGGTCATCACTTGGTCGATTCGTTAAACGCAGATGCTATTTGTGTCCCTAAGCTGCCCCGAGCGTGTCGATGTGGCAGTGCCCTGGAAGCGAGCATCGAAACGCTTCCAGGTTTCGAATCGATAATTTCCCCGCTTTATACCCTCCCACATGTTTTCATTTAAAGCTGCCTATCGGTGTCACACGTTTTTTTTTTCCTATTAGAGAAAACTTGTCGGTCCTGAGAACGAGTTGCGCTAACTGGTCATGCTGACGTTTTTAGCCGAAGCAATTAATGCACAGGGATTGGGGTCCTCCAAAAGTGCCTAACGCAGCACGAGTGGGCGCTACAAGAGCGGTAGTGCAATCAAAGCAAAAAGCAACCGCTTTGAGAGTCGGCTTTGCACGCGCTGCAATTTCTCATCCCCTGCACAGTAGCCTCACGCGCCGGCTGCTTTAAATGGAAAGCGTGGAAAAACAAGAAGAGGACGCGAGGCCCACCAGGCTGGAAGAGAAGCAACCTCAGCACACGTTCAGCGGTCCGGCAAAACGAAACGTGCAAGCGGCAAACCAGGGCCCTGGGTTAGTATTTACAAAGTTCTAAATGCGTGGTTGGAAGGCGGGCTCAGGGTGAACCGATATCTTCAGCCAAGCTTTCTCAGATACCTATATGCTCAATCAGGACGACGCAATGAGAGGGTAGAAATAGCCAAAAGAGCCGCTGACACGTCCACCATGTGTGAAGAGTTGCCTTTTGCATGCGCAATATTCCGCCATTCCGACATAGAAGGGGAAGAGGAAAATTAGGCAAAGATTTAGCCCTGCTATACCTAAGTAACCAAAGTGAACGCGGCGACACGTTTTGCTCGACCTACTTATATTCGTCCCTGTGCGGCAGACACTCAGCGAGTTACGTCCACTGGATGATCGGATTCGGCTTGCAGTCTTCGCAACCTCTGAGACGCAGACAGTTCACGAGGTGTCTCGCCTGGATCTCCCATGACGACTGCTGCAGTTAAATTGTCTAGAGCTGTTGTGATCCGTTCACACCGGCTAAGAGGAAGCAGAGGCTGTCTAGACAGAGCGAGTGTCGCGGCTCCAGTGTAGCTACGGTTGAGTGACGTCATAATTGTCACTCAACAGCAGCAACAGCAACAGCGTTGTTGCTGTTGAATGACTAGGCAGAGGCTAGCGTGCGGTGGCCTCGATTTTGGCGGCAGCGGCTGAGTGACGTCATAGCTGTCACGTGGTTTGTCCTCGGTTCAACGACAAACACGCGCACACGGCGAAGAAGCTGCGGAGGGGAACAGTAAAAGATTTCGATTTAAAAATGCGTTTGTCGTACCTTAACCAATACGGAATTTCCAATTTTGAGCAAACGCTTGCATATAGAATGAGCTATGGTATCACACTCCACCAGCTGCGCTGTTCTGCCCCTCTCTATAGCTGCTGCTGGAAACAAAAGGCTGCGCTGGACTCATTGTTGAAGTCGAAGTTTTCTTTTTCCGTTAGTTTGCAGGTTCCTTTGAACAAGTTCAAGAAAACAGTGGCATATCATAATTGTAATTACTCCATTTGTAATGAAACTAATTAATGTGGTCAGCTACAGACAAAGAGAAGTATTCGAACGACTGCTGAAAATTAATCGACTGCAGTTTCCCTTTCTTCCAAATTCGATTGCCGTAGAGGAAAGTTATTCAGAATAAATGAACTAGTACAGCTTGTTTGATGCTTTGTCACTAAGGAAGCCGGTCGTCGACGTTGTCACTAATTTTCCTCCCCTTTCTCTTCAAGAGACGAACAGCAGCACTGAACAAACTCTCATGTATGCGCAGCAAGACAGAGAAGTATCATTGAATATGCACTCCTTGTGCACCAGATTCTACACATAACTCCTCATAGTAGTAACGTTGGCCTCAAAAGGATCCTTGCTTTGGACGCGCCTTCATATATTCTGCGTGAAAGGTACCAAGGTGATGCAGCTAAACTTAGTGGTGAAGTGAGTTGCGGCATCATTAAGCAACATCCGGCGGACGCGGGATATTCCTTACGACTGAAAATATTGAAGGAGACACTGCTGGCCCGCCCCTTGCCCAAACAATATTACACACTATGGTTCATCGAAGCAGATCCGCAGTCGTTGCCATGAAAGAGACTTCCCCGCTAGCGGCAGTGTTGGCTGAAAATTTGAGCTTCGCAAAGCAGCATCGTTGGTTAACACTGGCTTTCGGAACGAAAACAGCGTTCTCCATTGATAAATTGCGGAAAAAGACGTTGAAATATCCAAACTTTTATCGCTTAGAAAACTAATCTATGAATTCAAAAACAACAGGAAAATGAAAATTTTGCAAGTAATCAAATATTGTAATGTATTGCGAACACCTCTGCTTAGGAGGTAGTTTATATTAATTGAGAATAACAGCTGTGGTAACCCTGCGGCCTAAGGGCACCTGATGTTGCAATTTATAATCAGCTAACAGCTGGTGGGCTTACCTGCACTTGCAATTTCAAGCGATGCCTGAGCAAGATGATTAATGAGTCTGGGATTCCAAGTGTGAGAAGTTGAGCTAGTAAATGAGTACGGAACACGGTCAAAATAAAGACCTTAGAAGAATCTAGAAAGATAGCATCAATCTCTGAGCGATTGTCCATGTACGCCGTGGGTTAATTAGACAATCGATGTTTCAAACAATAACAAGCTTCGAAAGCCGTGTTAGAGCGGGTGAAAATAGTGTAGTTGATTCAAATTGGGTGATCTATTTGATGCTGTCCGAAAGATAAATTCTGGGAAAGGGTATTTTTCGACTACACGTTGTCTGCAGACTGACTTCTTTTACATGCTGTGAGATTGTACCTCAGTGTTCCGAATATCCGCGCCTCTGGCCCCTCCCGACGCTTAGAATTTTGCGCTGTTGAATGTCAAAACGCACCACGTTGGCTTTCTGCGGCATTTTAACAGCTTGTGAATGCAGGACAAACATCAAAAGTCAGGATTTGCAAAAAATCGGAATATTAAACAGTCACAGTGAAGATCATCGCGCAACACGTTCCCACAGTTGCCTCACACCTAAAAGATGTCCAAGAAAACTGGACTGGTCCGTACCCCAGAAATTAAGACGGAATTGTGGCGAGAAGAATGTTTTGTCGTCTCGGGTCGGTCATCTACTTTGAGGAAGGGAAAAAAAAGTTTTTATTTTCGAATAAAAAAGGACTTTAGGATCAGAATCAGTTTGCAGTTGCCTCACACCTAAAAGATGTCCAAGAAAACTGGACTGGTCCGTATCCCAGAAATTAGGAAGGAATTGTGGCGAGAAGAATGTTTTGTCGTTTCGGGTCGGTCATCTACTTTGAGGAAGGGAAAAGTTTTTTTTTTCAAATAAAAAAGGACTTTAGGATCAGAATCAGTTTGCAGTTGCCTCACACCTAAAAGATGTCCAAGAAAACTGGACTGGACCGTACCCCAGAAATTTGGACGGAATTGCGGCGAGAAGAATGTTGTGTATCCTCGGGTCGGTCATCTACTTTGAGGAAGAAAAAAAAAGTTTTTGTATTTCGAATAATAAAGGACTTTAGGATCAGAATCAGTTTGCAGTTGCCTCATACCTAAAAGATGTCCAAGAAAACTGGACTGGTCTGTACCCCAAAAATTTGGACGGAATTGTGGCGAGAAGAATGTTTTGTATCCTCGGGTCGGTCATCTACTTTGAGGAAGGGAAAAAAAGTTTTTTTTTTCAAATAAAAAAGGACTTTAGGATCAGAATCAGTTTGCAGTTGCCTCACACCTAAAAGATGTCCAAGAAAACTGGACTGGTCCATACCCCTGAAATTTGGACGGAATTGCGGCGAGAAGAATGTTTTGTATCCTCGGGTCGGTCATCTACTTTGAGGAAGGAAAAAAAAGTTTTTCTATTTCGAATAATAAAGGACTTTAGGATCAGAATCAGTTTGCAGTTGCCTCATACCTAAAAGATGTCCAAGAAAACTGGACTGGTCCGTACCCCAGAAATTAGGACGGAATTGTGGCGAGAAGAATGTTTTGTCGTCTCGGGTCGGTCATCTACTTTGAGGAAGGGAAAAAAAGTTTTTTTTTTTTCAAATAAAAAAGGACTTTAGGATCAGAATCAGTTTGCAGTTGCCTCACACCTAAAAGATGTCCAAGAAAACTGGACTGGTCCGTACCCCAGAAATTTGGACGGAATTGTGGCGAGAAGAATGTTTTGTCGTCTCGGATCGGTCATCTACTTTGAGGAAGGGAAAAGTTTTTGTTTTCGAATAAAAAAGGACTTTAAGATCAGAATCAGTTTGCAGTTGCCTCACACCTAAAAGATGTCCAAGAAAACTGGACTGGTCTGTACCCCAAAAATTTGGACGGAATTGTGGCGAGAAGAATGTTTTGTCGTCTCGGGTCGGTCATCTACTTTGAGGAAGGTAAAAAAAGTTTTTGTTTTCGATTAAAAAAGGACTTTAGGATCAGAATCAGTTTGCAGTTGCCTCACACCTAAAAGATGTCCAAAAAAACTGGACTGGTCCGTACCCCAGAAATTTGGACGGAATTGCGGCGAGAAGCATGTTTTGTATCCTCGGGTCGGTCATCTACTTTGAGGAAGGAAAAAAAAGTTTTTCTATTTCGAATAATAAAGGACTTTAGGATTAGAATCAGTTTGCAGTTTCCTCACACCTAAAAGATGTCCAAGAAAATTGGACTGCTCCGTACCCCAGAAATTTGGACGGAATTGTGACGAGAAGAATGTTTGATCGTCTCGGGTCGGTCATCTACTTTGAGGAAGGAAAAAAAAAGTAAAAAAGGAATTTAGGATCAGAATCAGTCCGCAATAGGCAACGAATAACGGCACGCCCACACTTGATAAATAAAAAAGGAGGTCCCTAAGGCAACGCTTCACATTGGACCTCCTGTTACAAGAGTGAAAAAGAATAACGAACTTAGGCTGTCGCATAATATTTAAAACACGCAACAATACTTTTTTTTTATTGCGCAAGTATGCGCAGGGATATTTGATACAAGTTATTTGATTTGATACAAGATATTTGATACAGGAAAATGGAAAAAGCCTACCCTTTCTATCCTATAATTTGCCTCCCATCGTTAGCCTCTTGTCGGCATTTGTTGCAGTGCTACATATAATTTTAATTAGTTTACAGGAAAGGAAAGGCGCAGTAAGTACCACACTTTTCTCCGACAAGTGTGAGTTTGGATGGTACACCATCACTCCTGTCGCGTGGCGTTCCTTTGCGCACGTTCAACTGTGGGATTGCAGATGGCAGGGACGCATCCCGCCTCGGCCAATCAAAACGTTGCAAAAGCGGGACACACTTTGTCCACGATAGCATGAGCCATTGAAGGCTTTCGCCTTAAAAACTGTTGGTTCATTTGATTGTATCATAACGAGCCCCTCCTTTACCCTTCAATTTTCTCCTATATATATATATAAACGCTAGTTGCTAGTCGGCTGCTGTGTTGTCTTCTCGTTCGGTCCTGTTTTAGTGCTGCTCTCAACATGATAGTTGCTTGTTTTCTAAGGGAGGGCGACGCAGCAGTGGGCACGCTTATCTTGATAGTGACGGTACCGCCTGTGTATCCCGCACCATAACCACAGTCGTCGGTGACGGACGCGATTAACTTTATTCTGAATCCCGCCATCAGAGCTTCCCTGCGCGAAGAAGCTCTCACCGGAACAAAAAGCTCCCTCTCGGCAACATATCCTTTGTCATCGAGATATTCGATCTGGAGGGTAGTTGACGGATGGTCGTGCCTCCGTTGCCGTGGTAACTCCACGGACGACGGGACAGCATCACGCCTACTCTCTGTTTCAAATTACGTCACAGCCAGATGCGCTGTCCTATCGAGGTTCGGCAGTGGAGCGCCTATGAAGAATCGCCATCGCCTGTCGAGACCGAGCCACGTCCGGCTCATTTGTTTGCCAGGCGGGCGTGACTCGATAACGGAAGAGCGACGCGCGATTCGGGTCTCGTGGTCGATCGAAACGCGATTAGACGCGTCCCCGGTGGGTGACCGTTGCGATGACGGCCACTGGCACCGCCGGGTAGGTTTCTGCGCATGCGCACATACCCTCTCGTACTAGTCGGCGCCGGCACTTCGGCCTCCCTGAACCGCCTGCACAGTATCGCCGTAACATGTGAAGTGTCCACGACTAGGTTTAACTGGCCAAGCTGAAACTCTTAGAAATGAGAAAACACAGATACAAAGGCATTTCCAGTATGCAGTGGCATTTCGTATTAAAATATGAATATTTATGCCATTTGCAGTAATAAACGTTTCAGATACCCCGTGAGATGTAATAACAGCCGGTCATCGTCGAGGGGCAGTAGGATCGTCTAATGTCAGCCAAATAGTCTCGTTCATCGCGAAAAGCCTCAGACGAGGCTCCTGAGATGGGGCCTCAATACACGTCCTTAGGTCTGAACTAAGCCAAAGGAGTGTTATAATTTGACCTCGGTAGAAGGCGTGAGAACGATTCTATTTTACGCGATGCGGTGTAACGACGATCGTCGAGGCAAAACGAAACTATATTGAAACGTGTTCCCGTGGACAGGAAGTGTCCACGGTGAGTGACACAGAACTCGCGTGAATTTGTGATGTTGCTATAAGTAAAACAATTCCGAGAACACTGTGGAATTTACACAGCAGAAGTGCTAAAGCTGGTTCGCTGCGGCTGTACACGGTGAATTACGTTTGCTCTCATTATCGTTACCAACTAAATGCACCGTTATTATCATGATACTGTCATGATTGTAATTATCACTAATTGCAGCGCCATTGTCATCACTACTATCATCCTCACGGTAAACAAGGAGAATTATGATGTGCGTTTCATGATCCCGGCTGTGGCGCATTTGGGTAAAGCGCTCGGCCACTGGGAATCTGAGGGATGGAAGTTCGATTCCAGATGAAAACAAGAATTGTTTTATTCAGATGACATCATCAGGATGATTGACAAGTGACACATCAGCGCAGAAATTCGAAGCCCAGATCCCGTGCATATCTCCCGCAGGAGATTTCGTTCCATCGACAAGAAGCCAACAGTCGGCGAGGCCAAGGAAAGCATTGGTGATTGTACTTTTTTTTTTAGATTATTACTTGGATAATCACAGAAATTAGTAATGCAATCTGTTAGGGAGAGCTGATTAAACACAAAGTAGAAGAAAAAACAACGTGCCGATGGTGGGGACCGAACCCACGACCTCCGAATATCGCGTCCGGTGCTCTTCCAACTGAGCTACATCGGCCGTTGTCCCCCCTGCTACTTTCTTGGGTATTAATGTTGTCTGTATACGAACCTTGAGAGTGTTCACCAGCGCCACCCTCAACCATAGCAGCGGACGTGGAACGTCCTGTGTTACCGCCAGCGTCACGTAGAACGTGATCAAGAGCGAGGGCGCAAGCTGTGCTAGAACCCTCTTACGCTACCTATGGCTTCAAGACTGCCAGAACCGAGACCCCCGTAAGCTACAAGCAGATAAATGAAGGGGAAATAAGGGTGCCCGTTATAATACACGAAGGAAAGAAGCCAACAGTCGGCGAGACCAAGGAAAGCATTGGGGATTGTACTTTGTCTTTTTTTATTTTATTTTTACTTCGATAATCACATAAATTAGTAATGCAATATGTTAGGGGAAAGCTGATTAAACACAAAGTAGAAGAAAAAACAACGTGCCGATGGTGGGAACCGAACCCACAACCTCCGTGTTCTGATTCCACTACGAACGGATGGAAGTCGATGAGGATGACATACAATTCACAGCACAAGAGAGTGGTATCTGTTATGAGGATAACAACAACAACGGCGACACTGGCAGTTAAGCTCTCAAGGTGTTCCGCTCCGGCGATTCAGAATTTACAAATATAGCTAACAGTATGAAATACCATGTTTAAAAAAATACTTTCCTCTCCCGTAATGGAGAGCAGGTGTCAGCATATAATGGATTTATTGCTGGCATAGCATCATGGACATCGCGCTCACCCTCTCTGACTGCTTGGAGCAGTTTGCTTTCCATCCTGCCCCAGTAGCGGAATTTGGATTGAGAACAAGTTGCGCACAAGGCACATGGTGTGCAGAAGACAAGGACGTGGCTGACTTTCGAAAAGGTTTTACTGGTTTTGTACAAGCATCCTGCCTCAGCGGTATGAATGGAGCAGTGAGCAGTGATTATTGCTTTCCACATCTGCGAGCATGTCTCCTGTCAGGCCGCTTCTCACTATAAGTGAAGAAAAGCTGTTGCACGTACCGAAACTAGCAAGGAGTGTAGCAAACACTAAGTATCAGCTGTGGTTTCTCTTTATCGGTGGTTTTCCCGATAAAATTGCTGTTTGCTCGCTTCGGAAATTTCACCTGCTTGCGTTAAATGTTCACATTTGTCCGATCAAATGGCTCACTCAGGGAAAAACAGTTCGAAAGAATGGACAAAAGAAATACGCAACACAGGATGAACGCCTGTCCTGTGTTGTGCTTTTCTCTTGTTTATGTTCTTTCGTGCTGCCCTTTTTTTTCGTCAATGAGCCGTGGACCAACTGGCCTAGACAAATCCCCTGATCCAAATGGCTCATTATCTTTACTGCAGCTCAAAAAACAGTGGAACAAAAGAAAGGGAATGAACAAAAATCACAAAGCTGTTACTAGACAGTCAAGAGATTTGACATCGCGTTATGTGGGGCATAGCGGCGCCTGCGCAAAGGTAGGTGTGCCCCCGTTGGAGAAATCTGAACACGCGCAGATAGCTGCCCGCGGAAGTATATCACTTGTGCTAAATCTCTGATAACGCGAATATTGGCCGTATACAGTGAATGACCTGACGAGAAAGAAGAGAGGAATTTCGCAAACCAAATCAATTGGCGCAAAGATAATGAGCTGATATATTCCGCATTTTATTTCTTAATTCCTTATTACGTGGTGACAGTCCGTGCAGGAGGCTCCTGCCAGTAGCCTGTGATTCAATAGGCATAGGCAGTTGCGGGTGCGCGAAAAAAAGCCAATAAAACTGCGATGCTCCTTGCCGCGTATCGTGCAGGTGCCACAGCTCGCTGCGCGCGCTATCGTTTGTATGTGCAGTGACTGCCGGCAGAGGCGCCGAGCCAAGAAGGACTCCCCCACTGCACCAACCCTGAATTCCTTATTGGCCACAAGGCAGCTTAAACAACAGCCTCACACAACGTAACCTATCACGTCGCCGAGCCGGTACCGACAACGTGCCGCAACGTTGGCCGTGCCGCCTTCTCACACGTGTCGAGCAGCCATGTGGGCCTAATTAAATCATCGAGAAACGCCTGTGATTCAATTAGGCCCACGCACACACCGAACTAAAACCGCGCCGCCATGAAACCCGTTGTTTTCCATACGAACCGCCAGTCAACGGCATGTTAAGCCGTCGTTGATCCCCTCAATCCCTTAGTGCATAAGACGACGAACAAAAGAGCGGCGGTCGTGTGCAGAAGACGAAGAATGTATAAGCAAGGTGGTTCGTCGAAGAAAAAGCAACAAAGTAGACCCTGCAGACACAAGTGAGAATGCCCGCGGAACAAAACTACAACGCAACAACATGACGGAGAACGTTCGAGTAACAGGCCAATGGCAGCGAATTTTCTGCCCACTCCGACCCACTGTGTAAATGGCGGTGTATTTCAAGGAAAGGCGCTAACGAGGCTGACTTGAGGCGGTCTGCGATGCCAAGGACAGTAACAGCTCGCCGCCTTCAGAGCGCCCAGAATAATGCGTTAATTGATGACAAAATCAAAGGTCTCATCCAAGGGTTAAAGGTGCAAAGCATCTGCCTCTTGCGCAGAGACCAAATCTAGTTTCTAGCGGTAACCTGTAGGTGTACCGAAATCCAAGTTTGTGTACTACGACAGATCATCGAGATCTAATTACAAATGCTGATTTCAGCAAAAGCGGGGCATTATTAAGCAGCAACGATGTACACATTTCGCCATCTCGAGCAGTTTCCTTATTGTAAGCTGTAGTGATGTCAATGCTTTTAGTAGGCAGACCTCCGAAGTCACACCACACCACCATCCACTGCGAGCTCATGACCATGGAGTCCTGTCCGCTTTCGACTTCAAATATTTTACCTCAGGTCCTGAACACAAGGCATTCAGTTTTGAGTCACTATTTCCACCTAATTTAGCCTGCTTTTTCAACCTCGTATTTAGGCTTGTCTCGCAAAATATTCGCCAAGGAAATCCCGAATAGTTGATCAATTTTTACCAGCAACCGATGCTGGATGGAGCTTCCCTGAGGAAACTATTGAGATCAAACCTTCACCTTTAATTCTGATGGATACACAAACCCCCGACAAAATCCTCAGTGGTTACTAATGCTTTCTTCACAAGCCGCGGTTTCTGCGACGGAGCGCAATAGCTGAAGTACGACCCAAGTTTCTTCTTTAGCAGCGTCAATAAATATTGCCTGAAGAATTGCAGTTGCGGTTTTTGAGCTCCCGCTGTACCTTTCACGAAGCTTCAGCTGACAGGGAATGTGCTGAAGCGTCCCACTGCAATTACAGTTACTGCCGTAATGCTGGGCCAATCGTATGAAGACACCTCTGAACAATTTCGTGCTTATCCCGAGAAAAACAAATACCCTGCGAACGACAACGATGCAGTTTTGTGAAGCGCGCATACGTTCCTTATTCGGAGAATTCAATTACCAAACCAGACAGGTTGAATGAGCTTAAGCTTCTATCAATACGAAAGCACACGGGCACACTCAGAGTATTGAGAAAACTGCAAAATAAGACTTTTCAATTGAAATAATAATGTGCGGCTTTCGACGACATCCAAAACAGAATGCTAAAACACCTGCACGTTATATGTGCTATACCTTCAGGAAAGCTATAGAAAAAAAAAAAAAGATATATCGTGTCAGCACATGACCGTGGGGTGAAGGAGTGCCGCGAACGTGTCGTGTGGTGCAAAGGTACAGGTTAGTCCGAAAGAACGAATGTACAGCTCTAGGGGCCGATGCCCCATCCTGAGCACTTCACGCCCAACCCGTTGGCCACTGCCTCTCTTTCAAGCATTTCTTGTCCCTTAAATCTCCACGCTGTAGGCAAAATTAACGCTTGCGCCATTTTATTTGGGTATGTCTCGCTGGAAAGCAGACAACGAACTAACGTCAGACACCTTCCGGGAAACTTGTGACGCTCTCCATAAGCCTACAAGTGTGCCCTGCAATGCGAGAATCAGGGCACCCTCCGCGCGATTCCCGGAAAAAAAATTAATGTGCCCTCATAATTTTCTTTGTCAACACCAACAAAACTCATTAAGTCCGAAACTTGCAGTTTGCTCTTTCTGCTGTCTCTAGGACATACATTTTAAACTGCAGTGATGCATCATTCTTCATGCCCAGCCACCGTTTGGTAAGAGCGCCCTAATATGCTGTTTACAGCAGATCGTTATCAGAAGCATTTAAAAGCACACTGCCTGCATTGTTTGTCATTCTAGGTATTTCAAATGATTCACTACTGATTTTTCTTTCAAAAGCGATGAAAGATACGCCTGTGCGATCAATGTACGTAGATTACATGGCGAAGCAGAAAATATTATCCAGACCGTAGAATGCAGCTAAAAGCCAAGTAAAAACTACCCAACTAAAGTTTTCAATTCCCGATTTAAACGGTGCAACATTGAAGGTCTTTAACGGTTCGTAACAAATCAAAATCGGCCTTCTGGTTCGGAGTGTCGAACGAAAATGTGCCATTTCAAAAGTTCGCTAAGCTGGCTTAGCGAGCTTAGCGAGAAAGCCGCAGTATTCACTGCTAAAATGACATCCTTACGCCTTGAATTGTGAGGGCCATCTCGTAAGCCTTTTCTACGTCAAAATGAAAATAACTGCGTTTGGAGTTCTATCAAGTGCCTTATTTTATGAACGTCAAGCGAGTGAAAGCCAACTTAAAGAATGTCCAAGACGGTATTTTATCATTCCATACCGCCAACCTCGATGCTGATTCCGAAATTTTAAAAATTGAGGCCATCTTTGATTTTCGTAACCTCACAGCGTGACTTATATTCCCTAAAGCGAAAAGATTAACAATTTGATCAAATAATTTATTTCAATTAATCGTGTTATCTTGTACTCTATCGCTTAAGTAATATTTACCCTACCATATAATAAACCTGCGTTGAGTGCACTGAAATAGCTTGCAGACATTTAACGCGATAGCGTCAAAAGCGATGTTACGCCGAAAATCCAGCCATAGATTTGTGAGCAAAAACGCGCGAGCATATGGTGCCGGTAGGCGGTAGTAGGCAGATTTCAGGGACGCTCAGCACTGATTTTTTGATGACTTGTACGAGTTAACGAGACCACATGACATCAGAAAGCTAGGAGCAGCTTCCAACTTGTATTGCCTATTTCAGGTGGGAAGACAGGATAAGAATGATGCTTCCAATGCTCTTCGATGTCGACTCAGGCGCACTGTTCATACGCCACGCAGGCACGTCCGTACGCCTTGGGTTAAAGCGGGGCTTCATATTCGAGGTGGTAGCCTAAGCTATCGCGTCGTACCCTTAAAGTTGGAGCTTCAGTGCGCTCATAATTTTTTTTTAGACATAAATCGGTGCTAAATAATTTTGAAAATGAGGTTTAGCGTAGCGTTACCAACGCTCCTTTGGGTAAAACGGCGCGCCATGGCCATGGTGCATCCCATAAACCGCAATTCATCTGACGTCAGTAAAATAACACGTTGCGCCACACGATATAACGGTCGCCGTCCTATGCACGGTGCGATGCAGATCGCTAAAAAAACAACTCAGTTGCTTCTACGAAGCCTTCTCTCAAAAGGCCACCCGCTTCCTTTAATTACCCTGCACCCGCTTTCCTCAATGCACTCCGAGCGATAAAGGCTTCCTCATTTTCCCATCAGCGCGGAGCATAGCGTGCCCAACAAGCAAACATTTGCGCTTTTTTCTTGGGCAAATAATCCCTGTGTTTCAGAGCGCCGAATACGACGCTGTCTCGCGATTAGCAGCGCTATAATCGTGGTCTGCAGGATCACCCTGGCCTGAAAGGCGCCTCCGTCAGACTCCCACGAATCGGACTTGGCGTCCAGAGGGCTCTGTGGGCGCGCCGCTTATGCACCTGCGTTCCCGCAGTTTCCCTTTCATTTTTGTTTTTGTCATTTCTTTTTCGCGGGCGGTTCCTACTCCTCCTCGTTTTTCACGGCGCCGCCCGGCGCAGGCAAATATTGATCGCCGCGCAGTTGTGACGGACGGCAGCGCTGATTTAATTAGGCACGCGCTCCCGCCCAACGCCGCAACGGAGTCGCGGCCGGAGCTGCGTTGCAGACTCGCCAACGCTGTTGCGCTCGGTCCGAAAGTCAGTGACGTCAAAGGGCGCTTCGACGAATCAGCGGTCTGTTCTAAAGTTGTGTCTAGCCAGGTAGAAAAGGTTCCAAAATAAAGAACACCGCGTTTCTTTATTTTTTTTTTTTTTGTGCCAGTGTTTTTCGAAGCACGCAACGAATGCAGAATGCTTCACGATATTGCTGTTCCCGGTAGCCCGTGCATCGGCAACGAAGTACTCGTGGCTTGGAAATAATATATTTTCCCCTGCCGGTTCGTTTTTCAGTTCCAGCATGTTGTCAAGCATTTCTTTAAAGCTGCATCCACTGAGCGGCGTTCCAGGTGACAGAATAGGAACATAAAATAAAATGCACACGAGGAATTCGTTCCAGCTGCTACAACGCTCGTTCTGCCTGCCACGCACAGTCCGTTTATACGAATTCTGTTTTCGAAGAAGGACGGTATTTCACAAACCTAGTATCGTCCATTTCGCGAGCAAATATAAGAAGCAAGTAGGCCATGTTCAGAACAAAATGTGGTTTTTTCAGTTCACCACAATCAAGAGAAGACACATTACGTTCTCTACTTGGCAGTGTCTTAACGCTGGCGTGTCACCCCTGTTAATTGCCCAAACAATCTCCCTATATTTAGAGATAGTGCGCGCTGCATTATTTTAATTATAGACACTACAGTAATATGGTGCGCAGTATTCCAAACATAGCGATTATAATACAATGGTAATTCTATATCTGGAATGTTTTCATGCCTCCAAAAATAGAGCATGGGTTCCCCGACAGTAAACAAGGTGAGAAAAGACAGTGCGATATGTTGCAATTATACTGTCGAATCTAACTGTCAGGAAATCAAAGCGCGTAGGTCAAATTATACAGATTTCCCATAAATGGCAGCGAATGTCTGGTGTTCTGGGCTGCGCAGATAATCGTAGTGTAGACGCACGGAAGAAGTTTTGGGGCGTAGGCAGGTGTTTATTGCGGGAAGGTCGCACATTTGTTGCAGCCTCTGATTTACGCCGAAATTATAATGGAGAGAATGGGCAGCCATTTTTCGGTGGCTGCGTATGTATACCATCATGCCTTCGAATTACTGCCATTTTCTTTAATTGGTCACTTTCACATTAGTTGAATGGAAGCAACACGTTGTTCGAACAGCCCCGTCTCTGTGTCTCAGTGGTCGGGGCGCTCGATTGCTGAGCACAAGGACGCGGGGTCAAGTCTCGACCGCGACAGCTGCGTTTCAATGGAGGTGAAACAGAGAGACGCCCGTGTACTGTGCGATGTCAGCGCCCGTTAAAAAAATACCCACGTAGGCGAAATTTCCGAAGCCCTCTACTCTATACGATGTACCTTATAACCTGAATCGTTTTGAGACCTTAAGCATTACAAACAAAACATTAGTGCGAACAAATAGGAGATTTTTATTAAGAAAATACGAATAAACAAAATTCACAGTGTGATGAAGGTGCAAAGAGACCGACAGCTTCGGATGTGTATATCTTAACAATGTAACTACTCCTGACTATTGAATAAAATTTCAGCTTTATTTGAGGTGCAAAATGTTTTGTCACCAAATTGTCTTGTTGTTTTTTTCTCCTTCTGATGGTTAAGCTTACGACATTGCATACAGACATTGCATACAAACTCTCCAACTTCGTTACTGCAGCTTTTAACTATTTCTCAAACAATTACTTGTAACGAGTTTCGCGGTTTGCATAAAACCTGGACCCGTAACGCAGCTTTCTGATGCCACCTTTGTTTATTTTTTTCTACAGCTTGCCTTTATTTTGCAGCACGTTGCACGATACTTGAAAATAATTTCAGGTATATACTTCCCTTTGTAACGCATCAAGGCCATGATTGCATTAAAAGATGAAATTCCGTGCCCTCCTAATCAGGAGCTTTGCGATAATAAAATAACTTCACCTTGCCTGAACGCCCCAAACCACCGAAGGGCGCCATTTTTTTAACGGCAACTTATATTGATTCAAATGCCTTGCCTACACAACGCAAGAATATTCAAGTGTCTTTCGTAACGCCGGTTGCCTAAAATCTCACCAAAGGCATCGCGCACATGCCATGGCCACAGAAGTTGCCTTGGCATGTTTCCGCGGAGTTCTTTGAGAAGGTATTTCTATTTTTTTTTCTTTTCGTGCAGAAATGAGCGTCCATTGATTTACCATAACCGCCACTCATTTTGATTAAAGACTCATTTTAAAAGCGTTAAAGCGTCGTTGCAGCGTTAATGTTGGGCAATTTGGAAAGAAAGAATTAGCAATCCAGTCTTCATTTACTAAAAATCCCTAAAATGGCTTTTTTTCATTATCGCTACTTTATATATATATGTCTGTGTATCCTCTGTTATTTTCGAATCTAGCTGAACTGTAAGACTGTCTTACATTCTGGATATGAATTCGCCTGTTCATGGTGGTACGGAAGAGAATTTTCCACGGTGTAATTCACACAACCAAAGAGTCATTTATTTCAGCAGTTACTTTATCTGGTACTGTAGCACGTAACGTCAAAGTGGATAAACTCAGTTACTTGTGACAAGTACGTTCTTTTCCCGTCGTAACATCTCAAGTACTGCCTGATATGCCCCCCAGGCATGTTAAATATTATTTGAGCATTTAGCCTCTTCTCCTTTTTGGCACTTGCTCATATGGTTCCTACTGATAAACATGGTTGTCTTGAAGTTTGTTCTGATGAAAACACACCAGCGCAATAATTAGTGACTTAAGGGCCACTATCAATTAGGTAATCGATACCTGATATCTTTTTTTTTTCTAGATTTTCAGAGGGATTTTATCAAGGTTCCTTAGATATGGCGTTACTTCCAGCCCTCCCGCGTTTAAACTGTGAAGTGCTTATGTGTTTATAGTTTTATAAATTCCTGACTAACCATTTACGGACTGCGTGTACCATTAATTTGTGTTATCTTAATGTGCCACATTACCAGAAATTCGGAATAGGCGCTGATAATTGTTTTGGCTGCCACGAGATGGCGCTAAGCTCGTATTAAAGTGTTGCACTACATCGCTGTCCTATTATGACAAACAAAAGTTTGAAGTATAGAAAGATGAGTCTGTGTTCAATCTGTTCGATCCGGCACTAAGCCGTCAAAGCAGTAGCGTCACAAAAAATCGTGTTTCAATTTTCAAAAACACAACCACCGATCTGGCTCGGTGTGTTATTATTTCGCCTACCTTCAGCGGGGGAGGCATTAGAGCAAGGACTGGTTACACACAGAAATACAAAAGCACAAAGTGCCGCAAAATAATTGGTGCTGCAAAAATAGATGGCTTCTAGTTACACAGTATTACCTGATGAACCTTTTAATTGCTGAACCTGATTCCAAAGCGACATCCGAAGAAAAAAACTGATCCGAAGCGAAACCTGGCAGTGACCATGCACAAACAGTTTAAGCCCTTTGTGCAGCACACCTGAACCCCAGACACTGTCAAGGACATAAAATCCCAAACAATGTCAAGACCACACTGTAACGCTGAGAGCATAGTGCAGGCAGAGCCTGAATCCCGCGGGCTGCTCTCAAAAACGCCCGCTGTAAGGTTTAAAGGACAAACGAGGCAAGGACCTCACTGAAGCCTCAGAGATAAAGAAGAGGTGGCAGGAATACACAGAAGAACTGTACAAGAAGGACCCGGATGTGCAATCCCAACATAGGACGGTTGTGATTACTGATCTCGAGCCGGGCATCCTGAAGAGTGAAGTTGAATGGGCCTTAGCCAGCCTTGCTAAGAACAAAGCAAGCGGAATTGATGGTATTCCAGCTGAGTTGCTTCAAAACCTCAACCACGACGCTGTTAACACACTGCATACATTATGTCAAAAGATTTGGACAACCCTGCAGTGGCCACAGGATTGGAGGAGGTCAGTTTACATCCCCATTCCAAAGAAAGGCAGTGCCAAAGATTGTTCCAACTACCGCACGATCGCGCTTATTTCGCATGCTAGCAAGGTGATGTTAAAAATCCTGCAAGGTAGGCTGCAGCAGTATGTGGATCGGGAGCTTCCGGACGTGCAAGCTGGGTTTCGCAAGGGCAGAGGAACTAGAGACCAAATTGCCAACCTTCGCTGGATCATGGAAAAAGCAAGAGAGTTCCAGAAACCCATTTACTTCTGCTTTATTGATTATGCGAAAGCGTTTGACTGCGTAGATCACAGCAGATTGTGGCAAGCTCTCCGAGAGATGGGAGTTCCAATTCACCTCATCTGTCTCCTCAGGAACCTGTATGAAGGGCAAGAGGCCACAGTCAGAACTGGGCATGGTCTTACTGATTGGTTTCCGATTGAGAAAGGGGTGAGGCAAGGCTGCATACTATCGCCCTGCCTATTTAACCTATATGCAGAGTGCATCATGAGGAAGGCCGGTCTGGACGAGTCTTCAGCTGGAGTGAAGATTGCTGGAAAACGTATCAACAACCTTAGATATGCGGATGATACCACTTTAATGGCAGAAAGTGAAGTGGAACTCAAGAGACTTCTGATGCGCGTACAAGAAGAGAGTGAGAAGTTTGGGCTTAAACTGAACATTAAAAAGACGAAGATCATGGCGTCTTGCCCTATCAAGTCCTGGAGCATCAATGGACAAGAAGTGGAAGCTGTGACAGATTTTCTGTTCTTGGGCGCCAAGATTACCTCGGAAGGAGACTGCAGCCATGAAATTAGGAGACGCCTGCTTCTGGGAAAGAGAGCAATGGTTAGCCTTGACCGCCTAGTAAAGAGCAGAGACATTAGTCTGCCAACCAAGATCCGTATAACCCGTGCTATGGTCTTTCCAGTTGTGATGTATGGATGCGAGAGTTGGACTGTGAAAAAGGCTGACCGCCGAAGAATTGACGCGTTTGAATTGTGGTGCTGGCGAAGACTCTTAAGAGTTCCTTGGACTGCCAGAAGATCAAATCAGTCGATATTGTCGACCATAAACCCTGACTGCTCATTGGAGGGTCAAATTCTAAAGTTAAAGCTCAGCTACCTTGGTCATCTGATGAGAAGAGAGGAGTCGCTGGAGAAAGATTTGATGTTGGGAAAGGTTGAGGGTCGCCGGAGAAGGGGTAGGCAGCGAACGCGATGGTTAGATGGCATTCTCGAGGCATTGCAGATGAAGCTATGTGATGTTAAGAAGATAGTGAGAGACCGGAAAGCGTGGCGTGACATGGTCCATAGGGTCACGAAGAGTCGGACACGACTGAACGCCTGAACTGAACTGAAGGTTTACCAATCGTCCTAGAAACGAAACAACACAGTATAGAAAACTCAAGAACATACCCTCAATATCGCTCTAGAGAGACCGCTGCAGAACGGCTTGCTCGAGAACTTGCGTTCACGACGACGATGTTTGCCCCAAGACCGGGTTTGTCGAATGAAAACAACCAACGGTGTTTGTTTCTTAGCCACGGAGCCTAGCACCTGTCAGATGCATTTCCGAGACACTTCGCTGACAACGCTTAGGTCGGATGTTCTCCATTACGCGGCCATTTAACGATGTCGCGGTAAACATAACGCACCCGTTGAGTGACAGGGAGAAAAGCTAACATAATTCCCGCGGACACACGCCACGCCTCTTGTCAAGCACTGTGTGACAGTCTGCAAAGACAGCACAGTGGCAGGCTACACAGGAAGCAAGTACGCAAGACGAGCGCAGGCTCAAAAATAAAATGCGCTCAAAGCACATAGCTAATAGAAAGAGGTTAAAAATTGCGGAGCTTGATTCCAGGTAAACATAGCTATCCGAGCGTAGCCTGTGTAGGAAATGGCTGCATGGCCACACTGGCGTTCCTTGTCTACGCGAGCTTCTCGCTCTTCGTCGGTCTCTCGAGCCTATTACGCGCTTTCTCATCGCTGCTGCTTCTGGGGAAGCTATATCGACTGAATGATCAGACACAGCCTGAGTCGAACCATTGGCGCACAGGCACGCACCTCAGCCATGGCCAGCCTGAGCAAGCAGTTGTTAAACCCCCTCTTTTTCTTGTGATGTCACAGCATGTCCACGATCGTGGCACCGTGGCACCGGATGGCGATACGGACGACGAAGACGACGAAGCGGGCAGTGGCGTGGGCAGGAGCTGTCGTGCTCGGCCCGCTCCGTTGGCTCAAGGTAAAACGCGCAGGTGAATTACCTTGGGAGTTGCAGTCCGAAGACTACCGCGGCGTTTTAAAATGCAATGGTAGAAGCGTCGAGACCATGCAAAAGTATCGAAGCGTGCGCACCGACGGCTTCCTGTACAAGAAGGCACCCAAGCACCTTTTCATGGAGAACCACCGATGGTTGGAGTAAGCGATATATCCCTATTTTCTCTCTACAGTGAACATTGGCAATGTCTGTAGTTTCTCGCCGCAATTTGCCTTCTCGGATATTTTATTTAACGCACCGATGGAAGGCCTGTAATTTGTAGCCAGATTTACGTGTCACACGTAATCAGAGCCACCTCTCAAATGTTGACTGGAAAGTGCAGTTCTAGGCTAAAAATCTCTTAAAGAATACATATTTATTTATTCGGACATTTTGTTGCATTCATTACTGCATACCTCGATCCGTCACAGTGGCTCGATGTTTAGGGCGCTTGAATGCTGCTCTTGCGGCAGCGGAATCAGCCGCCGCGGCAGCGTGCCATCCAATATGAGATCCAATTAAAGAACCCCACGTAAGAGAAATTTTCAGAGCCTTCCACTCTGGCATCCCTCATACCTAGAATCGGTTTAGGAGGTTAAAGATCATACACCCCATACTTATCCAGATAGTTCTCTTTTTTGTCCTATTTTTTGTGGTTGAGCCACTCTTTTGGTTTCTGTGGTTAAGCCACTCATCTCGTTTTTTCACAGCCGTCTTGGCTCGTATTATGTTGCCTTGTTCTTCCCAGTGGTATACTTCTGCCACAATCACACGCCTTCTATCTAGTTCTATGAAAAGATCCTGACTTCGTCAGGACATAGCCGCACCGATCTCTTTTCGCCGTTTTCTTTGCACTTTTCTTATAGGCTCTGATTAAATCACACTTCCCACAAATTTATAAAGAACGCACCCCACTGCACCCAAGCTTACTAATAGGAGAAAAGTCACTTATTGATATTTCCCACGTTTTTTCATTCCTTAAAGAAGCAAAGCTTTTAAACCAACTGTAAAATCTCTAACTGTTTAATTTCAATTCTTGCTCTTGGCGCATGATGGCCTGAGTCATAGGCGACTCAGGCCATCATGCGCCATAAAACTCAACACAACACAACAAATGGCTCCAATTACGTCCCGAATTCCCTAATTGTGTCACGATGCATCAAACACTGCCTCTGTTAAATATCGCATACCAAGCATCCTCGCCTAATGAAACCAAGCTTTTACAAACTTGGAGAATCTATGCCCACTGAGACCTAGTGAGCGCTGTTGACGTTCGACATTTTTTTCTCGGTGCCTAAGTTTATTTAATTAGCGAAAAAGTCAGTAGCTGCAGTTTCAAACATTTAACGCAGAAACCGTCAGTTCAAAAGTTGCGGATCATGTCAAAAAACAACTATCTGCAATGTGTTCACAAAGACGCTTTACGCGGCTTTATTTACAGGCCTTCAAAGAAAGCTGACAGATCACCAACTGATGTTCCGTACCTCTCGCCCAGTGCAAGCACGAAACCTCATCGAGGAAAGCACTCCAGCGAAAAGCGGACCTTGTTCTCAGAGACGCACGCTCAAGTAGCACGCTGTCTCTTGGAAGATTTCTTATTGTGCCAGTCTTTCTCTTAAGGGCTGTGCAACAAACTTCTTAACTCCAACAATATAATGATGCAAGGATTTCAGTCAACCGTTTCTAAAAATTATAAATTTTGTGTAGACTCTCATTACCCGAAGCAAATAATTAAGAATTACCACAGTGGTCGTCATTATTTAATAAGCTTTAGAGAACGAGATATCTCCTCCAGATTGAGCCATGCGACACTGTACTCACTTTGTCTCAGTGAGCTAGGCGCACCATCTTTGTTAAAATGTTGCTTAAATTTAGCTGGGACACCCGGCATACAGGTTATCCTATATAACTTGAGCTGAGGCACATAATAGAAACACTGAAGAGCACTTCCGACGTCAATGGAAGCGGATGCATAACATTCGCACTAGTCTAGAGTAGATCTGGCTTTTTTTTTTTTTTTTTACCTGAAAATTAGCTGAGGTTTAGCTTGTGGTTAAACCTGAAGTTACGCGAAAGCAATGTGCGTGGCTACGCTTTGGTTCAGCTTTAAAGTAAAGACATGGCTTTTGTGCATAACAGTTGACTCTATTCCGCGCATGCTCAGCTGCGTCAGACAGTGGCATAACATGTGCCAGGCAAACATTGCCTCGTTTCGAAAAGTTTAAACCGCAATTTCGGGAGATTGGGTATCATTGAAGGAGCCGGAATACTCAGGTGCAATAAGTTTTGGAAACTTTTTTACATTAAAAAGCGAGAAAGAGATTGTGTAAACGATACCTTTGTGATCCTTCTTAAGACTGCGATGTCTAATCTTCAGCTTGTTGGAACGTCACGAGAAAGAGGATCGTGAATGTAGGGAACGTCACGAAAAAGAGGACACCCCCGTAAAGAAATTGATGCAGCTGGAGATTTCAGCACATGGAATGATAGGCTGTTACCTTAGTCTTCTGCATATTGATTTTCAAGCCTACCTTTCTACTTTTCCTGTCAAGGTCATAATCATTATTTACAGTTCATCAAGTAATGAGTATGTTTCATTCCTCAACTTTTTCTTAATTAACGGCTATGGCCCGCTACACCCCGCTCTCCCCTCCCTCCTCTTTCTATCCCACGTGTTAGAGACTAAGTTGTATACCACCTTCAGAAACCTCCAGGTAAATTGCTTTCTAAACGGTGTCTCACATAGGCCTTCTTTCAGTTCCCGAAAGAAAGGTTGCGAAATATGAAAATCACGTAACGGAGCGCTTGTGCACGTATCTTGTGCTGCTCTCGAACGTGCGATCCATGAACAAAATCGGCTGCAGTGTGACTGTGGCCCCGAGGAGGGACGGCGCGTTTTGCCGGTTGCCATTATCTGGTCCTCCGGCTCGTGTCGCATAACACAGCTAACGCATGCTGCAGGCAAAGGGTCACGGAAACACTGAAGCCCCCAAAATAGTTCAAACCAAGGTTGTGAGCAGAACGATCAAGGCGCACGAATGCGCTAGTCGCGTGGCTTCTTTTGTATTACCCGCGCTCATTTTGGGGGAGGGCAAAAAGGTGCATAGAGGTTTTCCTTATTGCAAAATAAATAAAATGACGGGGTTTCTGAAATTACTCTCTAAGTTTGGAGATGACTTTACTGTCTTAGGTTAATATTTATTGATTTAGGTTTTAATAACTACTTATTGCGTATTAAACCGAAAAATTGCCCGCAGTGCGCCAAGTGGCTATTAGCAATATGCAACATGTTTTTCTCACCTACCAGTAATATATTATTGTTTATACCTTGGATCAAGTTAGCTGAGACACCCTGTATAGAAGAAAATTTCACTACTAATGACAATGTAGTACTAATGAGGAGTAAACCGAATAAACGAACGAAAAATCTTGCTTTCCTTGGCCTGACAAAGTGTTGGCTCACTGCACACATACAAAATAAGACACACGTATACCTCAACTTAACCTTTCATATGTGCATGTAGGCCGAATGTATGCAGTACATGCATGTATGCACGTAGTACATGAAGGTCGCGTGCCTTCGTGCCAACGGGCATTCCGATGCCGCGCCGTCCAGCAGCGCTGCTCGATGTCTGGCCAGCGTATCCGGCTGCGCTGGCCAGACATCGAGCAGCGCTTCTGGACGGCGCGGCATCGGAACGCCCGTTGGCACGAAGCACGCGCCGCGCGCGAGAGAGATATTGATTTGTACGTAACGACAGCATCCAATGCTAGGCCGAGACCGGGGCGCATGCGCGGGACAATGCCGCATCTGTCTGACTGCGCCTGCAACGGGAGAAAACACGCTCGCCGTCAAGCGGGCGTGCGGGACGTATCGCCGTCAGCTTCCTCGGAGCGGGTGAGGGATGAGCGAGGATCAATTCCCATCACCCGAGCTCCCTAAAAGGGCACCGAAAGCACTCTCCGTGGCACATCGCTCCTTCAATCATTCCCCGCGACGGCTGTTTCGCACGAAACAAGATGCTGTTTTGGGAGGCTTCACTCTGCGAAAATACAGACGTTCAGGAGCGAATACGTCGAGGAAAAAAAGACGCACATCGCCGGCCTGTTTTCGAACGGCTTAGAGAGAACAGCAACAGATGGCGAGTCGCGCGCTCTGCGCCTTTTGGGCCCACGTTGGAGGAAATATCGCGGAAAGCAGACGCTCAGCAGACGAAGTAAATGAGGTTGAAGGGAAGGCTGTTGTCACGGCAACTTGAGACAGAATCTGAGAACACATGCCATCCTACGTTTCATCCCTATCGAAGCGAAACCGTGGGCCCTGAGCACGCAATTTGGGGCTTCGTACAGGAACGTCTCTGCTGCCTTCTTTTCAAGACGGACAGTTCTGGATGAAGCTGCGACTCAATGATCCTTGTTAATTTCCCTTTCTCTGCTATTTATGAAGCCTGCACTGTGATTGCTCGTTAGGCCAAGAATGGCGCCAGCTGTCCCATGAAGGAAGACACTTTACACATGCGGACGTAAGTAAACGGAGCATGTCGTTTCGTCCCAAGTGCAATGATGCCTTCCCGCTGGACTTGAGGAAACAGTGTCGCTCCGTGAGAGAGATCTCTAGCGTCCACTACTGGCATGCACATACCTTTGCCAGCAACCTCACTTAGGCGGATAGTAAAAAATGCAAAAATGCAATGAGTACTTCTCTCGGCAGCTATAAGTGGACCGCCGAAACTGGAGGTTCTATATCAGAGCCCTGGTCAGAAGTAGCTTTCAAGACCGTCCACGACACCTGGATTCTAGCGCTTGCTAAGGTAAAGGCGACCGATTTCGGCAGTGCTGAAGACTTGAACACGACTTATACAGATTGTCGACTCACGACCTCCGTGCTGTTCCTATATCGACAGCAGCGCCACTACACAGCGCCTGTCGAGTAGAGAAAGCGACCTGATAATGTACGACCGAGAGCTTCGCGACGCTATTGGCTACTTCGTATGCTGCAGGTGGAAACGTTAGAAACAATTGCCCGCTTCTGGCTTTATGAACTTGTCTTACCTTCGCTTGCGGCCGTCGGCGGCAACCTCCGCATGCAATGCCTAAGATCACTGGGCTGTCTGTGAAGCTCACCAGACACCGCAGAGCAAGTATAATTTAATTACGTCACACTCAGGGTAGTGTCTCGCAGACTATCGAAACAACGCTCAAATTCACTGCAGGAGGATCTTCGGACCAATGAGTACTACGTCGCAACTTCATTCGACGCTACAAAGTGCAGGCCACTTTTCCACTGCTAACCATTGAGGTCAACTGCTGCAACCTCGAGCCAGCATGAAACATTGGCTAGTCTAACCGCACAATGGCATTGTGGATCTATTGTACATGCCTGGGAACCAAAATGTGTTTAAAAAGCAACATTACATGCGGCAAAAAACTGTCGTTCGAGATAACAGAAAGGGGAATAGTTGCAGCAACGGCCAAATCACCTCTTAAACTGCACGACGAGATCTAATCTCTCGTTCTAGAGCCGGTTCACAGCATGTGTTAAGACCCTCAAAAATGGCGAAAGTTTAAACGAAACTGAACAGCAAGACAGCTTCGAAAACGTCACCGACAGCCTAGCACTAAATGTCCGAGGATTGCTCAGGTTAGGCGTAACACCTCCCATACCAGTGGAGCGCGGAGGCGGACAAACGACCATTAAGAAATTATTCCTCGAAGTCAGCAATTTCTATTACTTGCCAGAAACAATGCGGAAAATAAAACTGAGGAGAGAAAATCTGGTAATAGTCTTGAAGCTTAGACACAAAAAGGAGAAAGCGTGTCCCACATGCGGTCACATCGCATGACAGAGTGCCCTGATATCTCTCCATGCTGCCCGCCTATGAATGGGCCGGCGGAGAAAAAAAAAGGAGGGGGGCGGGGGGCTTGGAGAGCTCGCCACTGTAGACGCCTGCGCATCGGCACTTAAACATTCGGCACAGACTCGAAAAGCGAAGAAACGAGGGAGGGAACAACTTAATAAGCCCACAGTTTGTGAAGTGTGGCTCTATGACATGACGCCTTCTACTGAGTATCTTGTCCTCTGTGCTGAACGCCAAGCAACATTTACTGCCCTTTACTCAGCGGTCATGATGATGATGATGATGATGATATGCACTCAAATTTCCTGAACACCTGGCCTTAAGTAAGCCGTGTCCCCATTAGCGAAACAATGCAATATGTGTCCAGGTCTCTGAGGACGGAAGCGCTCTATATAAACGCCCGGTCGGAAACACGGACAAGGTATGCAACATTTTTTCCGGCTCATTCAAGCACCTTCGCCTAGTTATAAGTCATAACACATCTGCTCAATCCCGCACCTCACGTCATATTCGCTCGCGAAGTCAAATATCGCGCACAACGCGAGGGCGCAGCCAAATCACGGCGGGGCCTTCTGACGCGTCCGTCGCGGACATACACTTTCGGCTGGCAGGCGGGCGACAGCACGCCCAAGGAGACGAAACAAAGCGCAGCGTCGCTATACAGCCCCGACGCTGCGACCAAAATGGAAACACACGTCCGGCTCGTCAAGCGCATTCATGAGGCCGTCGGCAGAAGGCGCGATCTGCGGGGGGTGGCCCCTGAGTAGCGAGGCCCACTGCGGAACTTCCTTCCTTCCGACAACCGGCCTCTTTCCTCCTCCTCTTTTCTACCCCCTTACCGAGAGGTTATGAAAAACAGCGGCACTGCTGCTGCCCGGCGCCCAAGCCAGCGGCCACTCCGAGGAAATGGAAAGAAAGGAAAGCAATGTTCACACGCGCAGGACGATAAGCCCGATGACAAGGACGGGCAGTTTGCCCAATTTCGTCTGGCGACTGGAAGAAAGATACCGTCCGCAACCGCCCCCTTTTCTTCTTCCTCTTCCAACGTATCACCCACGGGCACTGCATGATGAGTTTCTTTGTAGTTCGCCCTCGTGGCGTCCTTGAATTAAGGTTCCAATGAGAAAGGCGCGATAAACGTGCCTCCTGCGGGAAGAGTAATAACGACGACGATGAAATGATGTTTGGCGAGAGTCGCTCCTTCCGCGCTGGCCGCAAGCTGAAGTGCTTGACGTCGCTGGCGGCCGAAGCATGAAGCGGCAAACTGGGCTTCTTTTCTTCACCGCGTCCGGGTAGTGCAAAATGCAGCGCGTATCTAAGATGCAAGACGTTTCCCCAAAGTGATAGCGAATACGGCTCTGCCGACGTTTTCGGAAACCGGGCAGCAGAACCATCCTGGCCGAACATGATAACTTTAGAGTATTATGTTCCCACTGCCGGGCTATTTCACCCGCACGTGTGCTTGCTTGTTTTATACCTCCGACAATTTCAATGATAAAAAACAAAATTCTTATTGAAATTCTTCATGGCTCGAAGTTTAGTCGGTCAAAAGAAGCATGAGCGATAATGAAAAACAGAAACGCCATAAACTTCACTGGCCTTCTTTTTTTCCTGTCAGTAACACTCATACGTAAAAAATGAAAAAAAAAAAAAGGTCTTATTCAGCTTGCTTTTAACACATTTTACTTTTGATACTTTTTTAATGTTTAACAGGCTTAGCGCATAGTCTCGCACGACGAGATTTCAAACCGTATTTTGTAAATGAAATCTCTTAACTTGTGATTACTCTGGTGCTACAGTATCCGTCTCTGTAGTTCTTGGTAGGAAATGGTTGAGACATTTAGTTAGGAGCGCATGTGCGATCAGCCACAGCTATATGTATTCGTTCTAATTTCTTCCTGCAGATTTTATAATGGGCACAGCAATTTTCCAGGTGTCCTAGCTTTAAGCCTGCGGCTTATTCTATAAATATACGCATATAAATCTCAAAACAAACTTTTGTACTGCCCAAGCGTATTACTTGTTCGACGCGGCAGTCAGCATGGGTGTGTGAGGAGTCAACGCCGCACAAGAAGGACGCAGAAAGACTACGAAGAGACGGAGTGGGAAAAACGGACGCTTGACGCTAGGAGAACGTGCCACGTGAGAAGGCAGCACGTGGAGAAGATAGCGCGCAGAGCGGGGCAAAATGAGAACACGAAGGGAGCAGTCGGGCAGAAGGTTCGGCTGGGTGTGTCTGCTGGCGACCCGAGTGATCAAGCTTCGGCCTCTGCCGTAGACGTCCGGGCTTCCAGACCTAGATCGACCATCATCCAAAGCCTTCGGGCGCATCGGCCTGAGCTGCGAGACTAAGGCAAAGTTGTTCACGGACCTTCCGTGGATCGCAGCTGCGGTCACGTGGCCACCACTCGGATGGCCGAACTACAAGCTGCCCGCGTCTCCTAGACGCTGCTCCGGCTATCTGAGGTACGCGAACGAGACGCGTAACTGACGGGTCCAGGCTGCAGCGCGGAGGCCTGCTGCAGACGCTGCCGTCGACAAAGCACCTCGATCTGGGACGCCGCTATGGCCATCGACTCCACCGCTGCCTAGCCACAATTCTCCGCCGGATCCCCACTATCCAGAAGGACACGGAAATCTGAGTGGGAACTTTTCGTTTCTTTTGTAGACTGTCTTCTTTATTCGTTGCGCGTGTTATTCTTTCTTTCTTTCTCTCGCTTTTGCGTGTGTTTTGTATTTTCAATACTGAATTACAGTTTTTGTTTTTTGTTTACGTGCCGCCACCTCGTGTTTTAATCTCTTATATACAATGTGGCACTTCAGGGGGTAAAACTTCAGCAGGGACTAGCTCTTTCCCATTACACGTACACCTTAGTTCACTCATTTTAAAAATGTGGGATACTTGAGCTCCAGAGGCAATTGAGATGAGTTGGCTTTAAGGGTTGTAGGGATGCTCAAACTCTCAGGCATAATCAAAAACTCCCTCCCTCCACCCCTAAGAAAAATCACAACCTGTCTCACTCATGAGAATGGATGTGAACATTATGCATTTCAAGGGTCTTCTCAGGGCACAGATAACGATGCGGGACTTGTCAAGTGCGTCGGTCATCAGAAAGAAGCTGGACAGCACTCTCGACAGCTTTCACCGCTTTCGTGGCCAGAAACCAGCGTTTATGGAATGAAAGCGGCACCAGAAAGTGAACGCTGGGTCCTTCGCTTCGGCCTGCCACCGAAACCGCCAAGGAAAAAACAAAATCTGAACAAGTACGCGTGAACGACCAAAACTCCTCCATGTTCGCTGTGATGAAGTCGACTCGGATCTGTAGCTCGTGCAGGAGCCAGCTCCTCTTTATTACCACGTTGTCGGCACTGGTCACGTAGTTCGTCATGTGGCCTTTATAAACCATACGTCTTTCACTGCGTCCGTAACGCTGCTATCGTTGTTTAAAAGCGCCAAACTGCCCCCCTCCACAGGCGTTCGCGGCAAAGAAGCAACGGACAAAAGACGATGAAGACGGCAATATCGAATCAACAGCGCGAGAGTGTACTGTTCAAAACATCGCGCCTCATAATTTGCACCAATTGAAAAGTTGTCTGACGCATCGAGTAAAGAGGCATCCTTGCTTACGCCATAGCAGGTTCGAACGATACTCGGGGCGAAAGTTCTTTTCAACCGAATGTCAATCACGAGGGAAGTTTCATACTGTTCGAGCAAGTTCTCTTGCGTGTGCAACGCCTGGATTGGTCTCATATTCAGCATCAAGTTCGCTTCCGTTTCCCGACGATGTTGAGCTTAATTTGCAGAAAATGAGAGCTTGAAAAAAACAACTGAATAACGTTAATCTTTCCACGCTTAAAACCTTCCCAAGATGGAGCGAATAGAAAGATGCCGGGACTAGAACAGAAGGAAGAAGGAAGGAGTCAACCCCTGAAACAGTGCTCCCATTTAGAAACGCTTCCTTGATTCCATTCGTGCTAGTACGCGCTCCCCACTTCTTGTTGAACCGGCTTTGTTGCAGTCGGGAGCGGCTCGGGTAAAGCGAATCACTGATTTGGCCTGTGCCAACACCGTATGAGCCCCCCCCCCCCCCCCTTTCCCCTTTTCTTCGCGGTTCCGTATAAACCTGACTTCTCTCCACGGTCGATTCGCAGAGAATATAGGTACACGTTTGCGTTGTGGCGCAGAAAAAGCAACATCTGGAATGCGGAATGCCCGGTGTTCGGGAACCAAGACATTTTACTTCCAATTTCCCGCCTGCCTGCTTTAAGCAGGCAGGCCGGGATGAGCGTAAATAATTCCCACGCGCAAGTCAACTAGGCACGTTTTTCCCAAGGGTTTCTTCTAGGCCCGGTGCACAAGTTAATACGCTCTGTCATTTGCTTCCCTTATCCGTGATGCGAATATTCCGTGCAGTCGGGCGGAGCATTTGAAGTGGCGTGCCATCACGGATTAGGTTCGCCATCTCTCCGGATCTCGACCCTCCTTCGAACGGGATCGCGCACAAAGTCTAAAATTGCTCCGATTTCTTCATTATACTGTCCCCATAAGGATTTTGTGAGGAAAGGTCTTCAACAAAACCAGACACGGCCAAGGAGGGCAGCTATCTGTATCCCAGAAAGTGTAGCCTCCTTAAGCGAGTAGCTCGTGCACGCTCTCGTATTCTTGCGCAAGGAGACAATCTCGAGAACTCCCGCGATCCAAGCGTATCATCGGGCTTGTTTCTTCATGGACGAATTTTCCCGTTCGTTGAACAGGCTGCCATTGCATCGAGAGCTCCGGTTTATTTCCTCACTATGTACGAAAATGCATGTTGTGTGCAAAAGTTATTCAAGTCTTATATCACTAGAAGCGGACGATTCGAGCAAACGCGCGTAAAACGACTGTGCGCAAAAAAAAAAAAAAAGAAAAAAAAAATATGACGGGCAATGCCGTAGGCATCACGCGCACAGCGCCTGCGAAGTTCAGCGTTACGAAGATCCTATATGTACAAGAAAGAGAGCACGACCATCTTTTCGATGCGTAATCAGGGGCGGGTCACTCGCTTCGGCTACACATAATGTGCACTTATTCTCTGCATGCACTTAGCACCTATAAATGACGCGTCGAATTTTCGCTTCACATTTTACATAATACTTGTAGCGATGGCTCAGTGGACGTGTCTTTCGGCTGCTTGCACTAGAGCATCAAGATGGAATCCCGGCCGCAAGGATCTCATTCGAATGGGGAATGCATAAACATCAATGAACTGACCAATGTTGGCGCATGTAAAAGCCTCCACGGACTGACATTTACCCACAGTCCTTCAATACAGAGTCCCGTATAGCGCGGCTGCATCTTCGCAGTATTAAACAATAACTACAGCCATACCATGTCACTCTTTGTATGTCATACAAAAAAAACGGTCATAAATATAATTATATTGTTACGATACGGCAAGCCGATGAAAACAGGAGAACAGAGGACAGAGAGATGGTCGATGACAGTGAGATGACGTTTAATGAAAATGTTGCCGGGCCTAGCGCGAGCGCTCCTGTCCGCGCCACTGCCCGCTTCTTCTTCCTTGATGTCGTCCGTAATATGACCCGGGGCCACCGAGCGATCGTCCCGATCGTGGACGAGGAAATGCACGATGTTGATGATTCCAAGGCATGATGATGGGCGTGTCTAGATGCTTGAAAAAGAAGAGGAAGAAGGAAGAATAGAATGGATTGCCGGCACGATGATTCGCGATGAACCTTGGCAGGACACTCTCGGGCCACACGTTGCCACGACTCGATGGCGGAGGCCAAGGCACGCACCGCATGGCATAGGCAGGGGAGAATGTCTTGAAGTGTAGCGGTGTCTTGGGTCGTAGGGTCCTTGGTCGACACATCAGGTCAGTGGGGTCACATTAAGTCATTCGGGTCTCTCCTTGTGTCTTGTGGTCATGTGCGGCGTCTCGGGTCAGTCTCTCCTTCGTCGTGTCTTGTGGTCGGGGCGGGGGGACGGGGCGGAGGAACGACAAGGTCTTGCTGGGTCCGGCAGGCTGGGGAACAGCCATGCAGTGCCTCCTAACCTTTCGCCGACGACGCAAGAAGTCGCAGGGCGCTGATGCTCCGGACCAGGATGGGGGGGTGATGATGAAGTACCCAGCACCTCCACCAAACGTTACGATACGGCAAGCCGATGAAAATAGGAGAACAGAGAAAAGAGAGATGGTCGATGACAGTGAGATGACGTTTAATGAAAATGTTGCCGGGCCTAGCGCGAGCGCTCCTGTCCGCGCCACTGCCCGCTTCTTCTTCCTTGATGTCGTCCGTAACAATATATATTTGTCGATTCGGCTTGCTGTAATCACGTGCAAACGTTTCTATTTTGCTGGCAGCAAATACCTTAGGCTAGGCGAGAAGCACCACACGGTGCCATTGTGCCTTACGACTCGGCGATCAGTAATTTATATCCTAAGCCACGGCGGATGTGATGGGCGAGTTCAATACCGCCTGAAGATGTCAAGTCGGACCTACAGATGACACACATGAAAATATAGAGCAATTGGATTTCATTTACACCATTGATGGATGGAGTAAGCATGTCGAAAGATCCTGTTCGCGAGGGATTCAAAGAAACTGCTCATACGAGTGCATACATTGCTTGTAAAATTTATCACTAAGAAAAAAGAGTACAGGAAACCCTCAAGGCTCGTTGGCCGTTTATGAGGAGTGCACTCCCGCTTATTGTAAAGCGAAATTTGGTAGCAAATAAGTGAAGTGGAGAGGCGAGTCGAGTGATGAGATGCTCACACTGAGCGTCCTGCAGAGGGACTTCTGAAGGCATCTGACAAAACCCGTAAAGTCTGATTTTGGGAGACAGGCGCATTGCGGTGTCCCGAGTAGCAAGAAGGGCCAGGCATGTAAGCAGGAAAAATTTTGACCATTATTAAAAGCTGGTTCGTCTCAGAATGAGTGCAAGGTGCGCCCAAAGAATACCAAGCCTTTTTCAAGGCAATTCCCTGCACCAGTGCTGTTAACAAATATCAAGTTGTCCGAGGAGGACCGAGTATACATTTTCGATGTTTGGTGACGGCGCACGAGACATGACCGCACCACAAAGCGCCTGACAACAAAACGGAGTTCATGAGGGGAAGTACAAGGCTTCCGATCCTCAAAAAACGTTTGCGGTTGAAAAATATTCTCGAAAGGTGATGGAAAAAATTTGTGGGACAAGAGTAGACTTATTCTTTGGTAATTTATGCCGGCGCGCACTACCATAACTGTAGACACATATGCTGACAAAATCACTGCTAGCAGGAGGTTACCAAAAGCAAAAAAAAAATATGGCTGATTGTAATAGTTAATCAAACACGAAGTAGGTGCGTAGGACCGCTTATCACCGTTATACCTTTCATGCATTACCACACGCATCTTTGATCTACACTCTCTTCAATATCTTCCCTCAGCTCACGCAAGAGGTGGCCAGCAGTCACAAAGACAAACAACGCCGACGATTGCGACGGTTGCGACAACACACGAACCTAAGGCCCACACATTCCGGTCGCTGCCCTTGGTCGGTTGCACGCGGGCGACGGTTTCAAAGCGACGTATGCCCGGACGTCTTCCCGAGAAGACACCGACAGCAGCTCCCTCTGCCGCGCATTCTCCCCAGCCCGTGTTTCGCCGCGATTTATGGCCTCCGCGCCCTTTCCCCTCAAACCGAGAGACAGAGCAGTTGGCGCCGAACCCACAACCAATGCGCTTACGCTGTGCTTTTTAACTGCTCTGGCTTGCCTCCTTCGCGTCACGGTCGAAGCGCGACTTTTTCTGAGAATCGGAACGGACCGAATCGACGGCGTCGCCCGTTTCCATGTGCTCCTATATCACTTCCAAAGTGCGGCCGCCTACGCGACCGTCATAAATAAACTTGGCCGCCCCTTCGGAATCTCCCCCGCGACAGTGGACTCGTGGCTTCGGACAGACATCAGCGAAACTCGTGATTGCGGCTAGTAGTGCTAAGCAGAAAAAGATTACCAGGGCACGCTTAAGTTTTCTTAAGTGCAGAAATACGAAAGCATTTCGAGTCTCCTGACGCCACCCGACACTGCAGTCGCGAACCTCGTCCGCACTCAGCCAGAAGGCGGAGTATGTGGCGCATTGGTGCAGGATGTTAGGCACGGCGTACGTCCTACTACGGTCTGATGCCGACGAAGAGGCGCGGAGGGAGCGAGCGCACGACAAGTCACGAAGAATCGCCGCTGCCGGTCGTGCTTCTCCTTGTCTCTTGCTGCGGCCCTCTCTGGATTCCTCTTGGTCGGAGCGTTGGGATTCAAACTCACACGCCAGAAAAGACTGGTTTCCTTCCTTATATATATATATATATACGAGTACATGGAAATGTACGAGTACATGGAAATGAATGAGTGTGAGACAGCTAAAGCAGAAATGAATTTAGTGATTGAGCGAGTAGCACAGTGAATATCTGGGAACGAGAATCCGTGAAAGGCTTGTAGACGGAAGCCAATAGCGCTCTTGCGTCATACCAAGTTTCCCTCCAAATATATATATACACACACTCTTCATTTCTCACACTCCTTCATTTCCATGTACTCGTGAGCTACCGGTTATGTGAAAGACAACCTGGCTATGACAGCTAGAACGCCCCGCTTTAACGAAGTTCTACATACGGACGTGGCTGGGTGTCTTCGTGCTCGCCTAAAGGGTCCTGAGAGGTTGGACTGCCAGCTCACCCTGCCCTCCTCCATCTGAATACGAAGCCCGGTGTGGTAGCACATGACATATCACGTGGCCTTATGACGTCACACAACCCGACAACCAATCAGCATCCGGCCATATCACTTGCCAGTTACCACCTATCAGAACCATGGCCGCGATTGTTCGCTTAAATCACCGATAACGCCGAATTTTCTGTAGAACGGGGCCTTTAACGCTATAGAGTTCAAAAGAAGGAATGCTCATCTCGATGTCATGGCATGCTTAATACAGTATCAAAAATCAAGGGCCCGTGGGCATCAGATGATAGGTCGGCCGACAGGCATACAGTACATAAGACGCAGGGCCTAAGGAAGAGAGAAATAGCTGCAACTACTACGTTTCCCGTTGCCAACGGAGGACGACGGGACGATAGCGAGTGCGTGGCCCGCCTGCGTACTTGCCAACGCGGTGCGCGTCGCAGCCCGGCCACGTACAGAGGCGCCGCAGCGATTCATTCTTCCGCGATCCGTATGCCGAGCGCGGCGACGCCGGTTGAGAACGTGCAGGGTCGCATAATAGCGCCACGGCGGTCACTAGGCGGGGAATAGACTATTCGCCATGTCCCTTCCCGCAAGCGGCTGAACGTGCCCCGAAAGACAAGGCATCTGCCGCCCGCCTGCCGTTCTGCAGTTGGATTCTGTCAGCTGAGAGGTTTCTTCGCGATAGGCTGTCTTCAAATATAGTCACACGCGAGCGCAGACATGCCACGTTCGACGCTGGGGCCCCGAACGAGCGCTCGTTCTGGCGGGCTCCCATAAAGATCGAATTTACGGCGCTTCGCTGTGTGCAAATAAAGTCGATTGCAGCTCGAAGTGCGCCGTTGTAAATATAAAGTTAAATATAGTTAATTTAGTTAAGTAGTTGCAGGTGGCAAGAATCCATAGAAATGTGGCTGCATGCAGTCGTCAGACAGTGGAAAGAGCGAGTGATACACGAGCAGCTCGCGTCCGTATCGCCGCGGCCGACAATACAAAAATGGGGACAGCTGAGCTTCCCAATTGCACGCGCAAGGATTCCCTGAAGCTATTGCTCCCGCAGTTCTTACACAAAAAAAAAACCCTCATAACTACGCAAGTCACAACTTCACTGCGTACTGTTTTTGTCCAGTCAAAATATGCACATTTTTTTTTTAGTTGCTTGAGCAGCAAGTGCGTTTTGAAATAATTAATTTTGAACAGGTATGAAAATTGCGAAAGAGAAGGGACGAATGCAGGCAAGTAAAATAGTTTCAGTTGCATTTCCGATGCAACTTCTTCCCAGGTGGAACGACAATAAACATGATGAAGCAGCTTTTTGCTACGGCATTCCTAGACTACTAGAACTGTTGACAAAGCCAAAGCCAATCAGGATACAGCAGGGATCAGCGAGGGACGTTCGACTTCCGCAGAACTTAAAAGAGAGTAGTACATCCACAGGGTCATCCACTCCTAGCTATAACACGGTCACTGCTTTCAAAGCAATATTACGTCCAACACAGGTGCAACACTAAACGAAAATTAAAGCGATCTGTCAAAAAGTGCTCCGGGACTAAAACAACCAAAAGACATCAAACAAAACGTGAATTCCCGTGAAATACGATGGTAACTATCTCAATCATGCACTGGCAACTTTTACTGAAGCTTTGTGAAATCGAATTCCAAAAAACATCGAGGAAATCATATCTCCTCCGTTCCTCAGCACATGCATTCTCTCGCAGGTGACTGCACATATCAGTGACTTTGACATCAAATATGAAAGTGAGACGGCAGTGTAATCCCCGGAAGAATCGCCACAGGATTTGCCGGATGTCAGAGGAGGGTCTGACGCACACCTTCCGCCATAAACTCAAGTGTCGGGCTTATATTTCTATTCAGACTAGCCACGCCACTGGCTGGCTTGAGTTCTATATCGACTTAGTTTCCAAAGATCGCTCGTCTCTGCATTTCTTTTTTTGTTACCTTCTTGGTTCGGACAAATACCTAAGCTGCTTCTGAATTTTATACAGGACACTGACCTTGTGGGGAAGTGCCCCGACATGCGTTTTATGTTCCGACGATCACGTGTGTGCGCAGCAAATGCCAACAAATTTTTTGTAAGACCACCTTTTAAGTTGACTGACCGTAAACCCAATGCCCAGAGTCAACCTTGTTCCTGTCAGACGCAAGCCGAAGATATTGAAGGGATATTAGGGCAACTCCATAATTTTTGCTCTGAACAAACATCTATTTTTTGACGCTTTATTGCTACGTCATTGTTTTTTTCGGCAACAGAACAGAGTTATTTTAGAGGAAACTGGATTCATAGATAAACCACACTTTTCCCCTTAGTCAAATTCGTTATGCCACATCAAGCAAAGACCTTGTGATCGCCACCCGAGAATGAGTGGTGGTGCAGCGTAGGCTGTCGGCGTTGTATCGTTAGCCTCGACAGCAGTCCCGCTCCCTTGTGGCAATTTGCGGAGGCGCCAGCACGTGTACTAATTTTGGGGCGCCTCGTCTAGATTATAAAAAAAAATAAAAAGAAACCTTTGTTGTCACTGAAATTAGCTTCCACATCATTAAATTGCGCTAATCTGTTTCTACAAAGCCAACATTATTTGTCCTCACTGTCCCTTGAAAACTTCTTTTGTGTGTTCAGGACACGTCAAAACTTTACTAAACTAATAACGCAACTAAGATGTAGTCGAGTCGCTGTTAGCTACTGGTAGTGGGGTCAGCCTTGCGGTAAATTCTGTCGGAAAGTATTCCACCATGGTAAAAGTTAAATGAATTGGCGGTTTTTGCAGGGTATCATGGGTGTTTGTAAACGCATTGTTTCAAAAAGCGGCCGCAAATGCATCGAGGAGTTGTTTAAATATCCTCGAGCGGTCAGGTCGATTTCCACTGCTTATTTTAAGTAGTCAGTTTATTAATGCATGGTACATTTAGCATGTCTGTTTTTTAGATGACCACGCTTCTTGCGAGTATGCTCTGTTTTAGTGATATTCAATGCGTGAATGGAACGATTACATAATAAGAGCCGAGCTCAACACTAGTGAAGTGCATTTCTGCGTTTATTTGCGCAAAGCGAAAGAAAGGGAAAAATGCTAAAGTTAAGTATCGTGGCTTAGCGCATCAGGCGCTGAGCTGACTGGTATATCTACCATTGAAAGGTCTGGATCGTCTGAAGGCTGCAGCCAGGCCGCCACCCGGTTGCCCACATCTAGGCAGGTAACAATGGCAGCTGTTTTACAGTCTCTATCCTGCTCTGCCACACAACAGCGACGCAGCGCCCTTTTCAATTCGTAAGCGGCCGCAGCCGCGGCACAGCTGCCCAAGCGACTCGGGTTACGGGTTCGGCCGCTCCATAGGGCGAATCACCAATTGGTGCAAAGAAACACAAGATAAGCGTGTCAGCACAAAACTCGGGAAGTCCCGTCTACTGTCCGCCAGCTCTTCATATAACCTTCCGGGTGATGACGTCACCTGTCAGCATGAACGCCGCTCCCTTCTTGAAAGACGGGCGTAGAAGAGCGGCTGACTTGGATGCGTTCCTTTGCGTGTTCACGAGACCGCGCTGGTTGCGTTAGATGCAACGCCACAATGATGACTAGGTATGACTATGGCATACTCATGATTATTGAGTCATATTCGTAGTCATAGTCCTTTATGGGCATGATTCGTCATAATAAGCTAGATATGGTTACCTTTGTATAGTCATATGTTAGCCAGTCAGAGTCAAGGTTAGTCATAGCATAGTCATAGTTGGTCACGGTGATAGTCACTGATAGTCATAATCATTATTGGGCGCAATCATGGTTTGTTATAATCATACCCATGGGTAGTCATATTCATATATATCAGTAATAGCTATAGTCACGGTTAGAAATAGTCATTCTGAGTAATAGGTTCGGTCGGCGTGTTTTTTCCATTTTTGCTAAAGCTTGATTTCTTGGCTTCGCTGTTTGGGCCAGAAGGCCACCTTAACCATACGGGATACAGCTTCCCGCTGCACAGCGAGATGGAGCCACCAGTGCCATCGCTGTGACAGCGGCGGATACCCGTGCGCATGCGCAGAGCACTCGATTGCTCACCAGCGATGCGGCATACTTCGCGCATGCGCAGAACACAAGATAAGGCTTCGGCGATTGTTATGAAGGGCCTCGCTTCACTGGTTTCCTTAGCAGGGCTCCCTAAAACCATAGAAGATGCTGCTTCATGCAGCGAGAACTTTCCAAACACTAGTTTTGTGGTGGTGGCGGCTATAGCATACCTACTTGAAATTCACATAATTGCCCCAGTTTCAGTGAATGCATCAGCCTTATTAAACAAACACTTGTGTTAAGCATTCAATATATTACAATTGCACATGCGCATAATTTCGGGGTCGCTCATCGATGCCAGAGCGTAGGTGCCTATACAGCACAAATAGGAGCTGTACACCACGCAGAGAAGGAAAAGGGGACTACACTTTATAATGCCAGGACCTGCAGCTCGTTTGCCTTTAAAACTTGCCCATTCGCATTGTGGCAGAGAAAAGCCGTACAGCTGGAAATGTGACTGCACCGCAGCCCTGACTTCATGCGCCGAAGTTCGGCACCTCACACATCACAGAGCTACAAAGCGGCCTTAGATACTAACGGGCTGGATATCCCGGGCCGAACGCCTCCTTCTCTGTGTGCGCAGTGCTTAGTAGAGGACTGAAGCAGAAGTTTCAATGCCGTTGCTTTCCGAGTACAAACTTTCTGCCATTGCAGAGGATCCATGAGCATTTTACACAGCTCTGTCCACGCCACGCATTACCAAAGAGCGTCCACGTCGTTCGCCTATGGCCACACTGCTTGTAGATCTGCAAAAGGCAGATCCACAAACTTCCAGGGGTTAATTTAAATGTTCTCATATGCAGTAATGCGAACCCACGTATTTTAATGCGGCCGATCGAGGGACTTGGAAGCCACGACCATGTTTGAAGGGACACGAATTCACGCCATTTACTGCAACCCAAACCCTTCACCATAGTTTGGAACTTGAACCCCCTACCTCCTCTCTCTCTCTGAAATAAGTTTTCTTATTTATGATTCACAGTTAGTGCGGAAACATTGTGGTGACAAGCTCTGTCCACAAGCTATTCACACACTCTGACGACACGTCTCGTGGCACCACTCGTGAAACAAGAAACATTTTCGTTATACAAATTCTTTCAGTTTGGGGAGCACCTGACAAAGGTTCCGGACTATGCGCCATTCAGCGGAGTGTACAGAAACCTAGTTGAACACCCAAAAATAATAAAACTAAAATTTTAGAACTCTTGAGTCATGTACCACAGCCCCTACCCCGCGCAGCTACTTTGGTCTATGCATGCATGTCAGCCTGATCGCTTGTCCACACAAACAGCGAGACCAGCGTAAGTGGTTCTTCTTCACAAGTTCAGCACTTTTTTTAGTCGAACTACAGAACTCCGCTTTCAGCTAAGAAATTCCCCCACACAGCTATGGGAGCCACCGGGTTTGAAGCTCTTTCTTGATACAGACGCTTGCATAGCTATAGTCGACGTTTCATAGATCGTTTTGAAACGTTAATCAGAACTGGTTAGTCAATTTCGTCAATGCGGCCATCGATATGGCACTGGCACTTTTCGCAGCTGACGAGAACTTTAATGACAGGGAATAAACGAAGACAATAATATACGTACAAACAAGCGTCCTTTCTCACTGAGCCGTTCTAAGGAATACAATACAGGATTCCTTATAAGCATGCAATCAGCGATAAGAATTTGTACTGGATTTTCTAGCATGTGTTCTTCTGAAGCATGATTCCTGCATCACTTGTTGAGTGCAGAGCTGGAAAGGAGTTAGGTTCAAAAGCGCCAACATTGTTCGGTTTGTTATTGCTGCTTCTGCATTCAGACTAAAATAAATTCAGAAAACAAAACGATGTAATCTTCAACTATAAAAAACGTTAGAGGGGGTTCAACGGTGCTGAACCTAATATGGAGCGAAAGATTTGGCTGCGGGCGACCGAGCGTTGCATCGGACACAGTCATCGTTCGTTGCATCGGACACTGTCATCGTTCGTCGAGCGCATCAAGATTCACCAGCGTTGCAGGTAGAATCCACATTCATGTCCCCCGCATGCGATGTCGGCTTACGCTTTCCTGCTTCGCTCGGTCAGCTCTCCGCGGCGGCGCGCGCATCCGCACTGCTCAAACTACCGTGTTTTTCTTCGCGCCGGCGCGCACCCGCTGGGATGTCGCTACCATCACTGTCTTCTCTCGAGCAAGTGCAGCGGCGGAACACCTGTGTAACGATGAAGTTGGTTGCCACGGTTACGGCACATGCGCAGTAGCGCCTCCTGCCCCACACGGCGCTCTTGGCTTTACATGACGCAGTAAAGCTTTCACAATTCAATAGACCTAATATGAAGAAAACGTCAACATACGCAGCCGCTGGCTGAAATAAAAGTTTCGTCTAAAAAATCCAGCCGTAGCTAATGCTTCCAGCACGGGAAGAATGACGAACCATTAACGATGTATACAAACAAAACATAGCACTGCAATTCGTTTTGATATTTGCTCACGCTGGAGGCACAGAAAGAGCACCTAGAGATTATGTAGCACGCATTAGGCACGAGCTGTTTCCAACAGAAAATTTGCGCTACAACAGCTATACCGCTCGATGTAGTACATTCACCAATGCACTTGCAGTAGAACCTCGTTACGAGCACGCGTTAGGATACCATAAATTTACCCGTTTTCACAATTCGTCGCCTAATGTTCCAGCGACCAGTTTCAGACACGCGCCGCATTTGTATACTTATCAAACGCGCAAAGCTAGGTTCTAATAGATTATATTGTTCTTAAAGCTACAGCGCGAACTCTGGGAAAAGCAGACTGCTACTGGCTCGGCTTTCATGAACCCCACAGTAATACCCTTGTTACACGGGCAGAGTTAACCGCGGTTACGTGAAACCGTGGTCAGCGAATGTTCGACGGTTGAACGAACGATGGTTACGCCACTAACCACGGTTATCGCGAACCGAGCTTGGCGACCTTGGTTTGCGTCGTTAGCCGAGAAGATGGCGGCGGCCATGGACGGAGGCAGCACATCGGCAGCGTCCGTGCCCATGTTACAAACTTTTCCAAGAAATAATTTTGCGACACAAAACATGCTTTGCACCGAACTCATGTGTTATAACAAATATCTTCAAAGAAAACTCACATATTTGCGTACGGCATTTCATTCCGCCGAATTGTTGCGTCACCGAGGACTCTGGAGTGCTGTGTAACAACGACGAATCGCAGTTTGAGATAACCACAGTTCAGTTCGGTAACCGCGGTTGCGCTAACTGCGGTTAACTCTGTCCGTGTAACAAGGGTGTAAGTCTGCACAGAAGGCCGTCTCAGCATGCTCGGGCGTCGTTGCAGGCTTGTTTACCCAGCGATTGCAGTTCAAGAAGCTGGGCGATTCAAGAAATAAACGGCTGACCGGAGGCAGTCGCTACTTCGTAACTTCTCTTAGCCCGCGGCGGCTCCGCTTAGGTGGTTCCGACGTTCTCTAGGGTAAGTCACTACATTCTAGGAACCCCCTGTCCCTCTTCATTGAGGAATGACTTCAACGATCCCTCATGTACTTGGTCTTCAGCCAGGCCCCGAGGATATATACTGAAGAAAAATAAAAAAGAACCCATTTTTGCTCCTATTTGATCCCAGGCACTGGGACTGGCGTTGTTTGTTAGCTTGCAGAGTCTTACATCCCAGACGGTAGCTATGAACGGCCGGGGGTAAAATATATAACCAAAAAAAATTTTCAAAATAGAGTCTCCGGATTTTTAATAAACAAATGGCAAGCGCATGCAACACTTTCTTTATTAACTTATTCACTGCCCCGGGGCATCAAGAGATTCGGTGGGATTAAAAAAGGGCGCTGTTAAATGCAAGTAGCTGACATGTTTTTTTGTTGTTTTTTTCAGAGGTAGCATAATAAAAACAGACGCAAGTAAATCACCTGCCCTGTTCGCGGCCTTAGAGGCCGTTCCCGCGACTCTGGTATTGGTAGTTAGCGTGTGCTCTGTTGTGCGATATAATCATCCCTCGCGTGACTGTTTTCAGCAAGTGCAGAGGCCTTTGACTAGTGACGCTGCGAACGTATGTATTCACAAACAGGTCTGTTTGGTAAGTCAGGCGTGTAGCTGTCCTCAAAATCAAAAAGGTAAAGAAAGAATTTGGAAATACCACGACGCGCGCTTCGCGCAGATTCAGGGAATATTTTCTTTCTCAGCGGAGGCATCGCCCGGAGATATAAGCGTTCGTGGTTTGCGTCTGCGAAAGCGGAAGACGTGAGGAGGAAAACAACTACGAAGCGCTTTCCAAAATACACTTTCAGAAAACACTTGCGAAAAAGTGCCGCAACCTGCAGAAAGTCGACGAGTGGCGCGTCACAGAAGTACACAGCGCTGGAATGCGCTTCCATCTTAGCTGACGTATGGTTTATCTCTTAAGGTTCCGCAATCCCACAGCAGTGAAGGAACGGAACGCAGACAGGTCGGCGCACGGTACCCCAGGAGAACGACAGGCCAATGACAAAACGAAGGAATGCGATGGGTACGTCATTCGGTCATCCTGTACTTTTTGTTTGTAAATTTTGGCGTCCAGTCACACGAGGGATCGCCGCCCTGCACCGCTTTTCACTGTGGGATTACACGCTGGTGTGTTTGGGTCACAGCATCCTCTGCACTCTTTCGCTTCTCTTCACTCAACGTATGCCCATCGTTCTCAATCACTTGTCATTGAAAAATAAAATCACAGCTAGCGGTAGCGCATAAAAAAAGTAAACGTAGCCGCGTCTTCCATTCGCTTCAGAACTTCAGGTTCTCTAGCGATTGACTAATTCTTTACATTGCTGCTTAGAGAGCGTTGTCATACGTTATCATTTTAAGAGACCCACTAGTTATCCTCTACTTTAGGCGCAATTCTTACAAAAAAAGTAGTGTCTGGACTAACAACCGGCAAGAAAACGTTTGGGTAGAATTTATGGCGCTAGATTCCGTCATCTCAGCCTCGTCTGTTAGTGTTGGCTTAATTGAAGACACATGTTACAGCTTAAATATACTCACGCGCGCACACATGATCCAAACAATACGGAAGATGCTATATTCGACGTCTCGCTCAAGTGAACGTCGGCGCCTGCACCTTGTACTTTTCGAAATACATGAATTCTCTAAGCTGTTCATTAAGCACATTAGATCAGCAATGCATATTTTTAGCCTCTTTTATAAAATCAGCCACAAGAGACGAACTTTTTAAAGTCTTCATTAAATCTCTCCGCCTGACCTGCATGGCTGTACACTATATCCGACACAATATAACCTAAACATAGCCTGGGAAATCAAAAAGCAATAGGAAATACTTTCATAATCTATAAACAAATACTTCAAAAAATCTCAACTCATTAGCATGTAAATCTGCAGGTGCACGAGCTCCCTCCGCAGGCCCCTTTTTTTCGAATTCGCTGTAATCTTCCTACTACGAGACCATCGATTGGATTTCTGTGTTTTAGAATAACAATACAGCGCACTCTTGACACACGGACAAAGAGAGAAACGATAACACACAGTGTGTCAAGAGTGCGCTATTTTACTTTCCTACGATGAACTACCAACTAGCCTGTTCTTCACCCTTGCAAGTATTTTATTGTGTTCTCTAAAAATGTTCCAACTAATAAACATTGACTTGTTCCCCATAAAATATCGTGGTGACTGCATCACTTGTTGACGGACACTTCCATCTCAGGATATGACAAGGGAGGAAATTAAAACAAAGAAATGAAAGCCACTGTCTCTCTATCACTTGCCAAGGGACACAATTGCAGTCTCAAAGAAGGCAGGAAGAAATGAATTTAAAAAATATGAACAAGCAAAGATATGCGCAATGACTGTCACCTCTCGGTGGACTTCTCCAAAGCATCGTAAGATAATTTATCTTTTTATTTGTTTATTACAGTTACCTACAGCGACCGTTTGGCATTATAGAAGGGGGAGGGGGGGGGGTGGAAGGTTAATTGCAAACATAAAGGTAAAAATTAAACAAATAGAAAAGCGTAAGCAAAAACATACAATCAGTCTAAAGCACAAAAAAAATCAGACTGGCGTTTTAACGAATGGGATGAAATACATTCAATGCCAAGTGTAAAAGACGCACACTACAAAAAATTATTACTCAGTTTCATAATGAGGTATACTGACTATTTGGTTTGGTTTGTAAGGCTTAACGTCCCAAAGCGACTCAGGCTATGAGAGACGCCGTAGTGGAGAATTCGGGAAATTTCGACCACCTGGGGTTCTTTAGCGTGCGCTGACATTAACCCTGTTACTGAAAAGCGGCCGCTGAGGCAGGGATTCAACCCCGCATCCTTGGGCACACTAGTCGAGCGCCCTAACCACTGCCCAACCCCGCCGGGGTTACACTGCATGTAATGTTCAACAGATGCATATAATGTTCTCGATTTCAGGTGAAACATTGGGCGCTGATTCGAACTCACCCGGGGAAACCTCAATGTGAAATTGAGCGCGGAAAGAATGAAAACCTAAACGCATTTATATATGACTTTGACATGGCCTAATTTTTTTTTTGGAATTGTCCCGTCTCGAATTGGAATTATCTGGAAATGGAATTGTCTCGAATCGAAGAAAGCCGATAATAAAAAAAGGAAGGAAAGCTGCAGGGACTATATCATCTATAGATGACTACATCATCCGCACCGTAAAAGAAGCAATGAAAGAGGGTATGGAAAAAAAAAAGTAGGAACCATGCGATAGATTCCTCGCTTCTGGATGCACGACTTAACCGCAACATGAGGGAGGCCATGGAAAATGAAATTAGGAAGGAGATGGAAGAGAAAGGCGCCGTGTCTCTCACGTCTTTGTGAACACCTTATAAGTGTCGTAAAGGAAAAGGTGAAAGAGGGAATAATAATACGATGAAAAGGAGAACCCCAGTGCATGCCTCACTTGTCGGTGAACACCTCAGCTGCACCGTGAGGGAATGGAGGAGAGGAATAAAAAAGATAGAGGAAGGAAAGGCACAGCGCTCAGTTTCTCCACTGTAAATTCATTGTTTAACAAACACGTTGTTGGGCTCATTGGTAAAGCACCGTTTCGCAATAAGTTATTACGCGCGATAATTCATCGTGATAATGAGTAAAGTATTGCTCGGTAAAGTTTAAAAGTCCAAATGTATCCAGGTTATGACGGACTGCGTAGTGAAGGGCTCTAGATAGTTTCGATCACTTCGGGTTTTTAACGTGCACTGACATCGCACAGCACCTTTATATCAAAAAGCATTCGCCATGGACGGCATCGAACATGCGTCCATAGATTCAGAAGACAAGCTACTAAACCACTCAGCCATTGCGACTGGGGAAATGAGGAAAGTGGAAACCCGGGTGAGGCTTTGACGTGCTAGCATTGGGGTGTCTTTGCCCAAACCTCGGAGGTTCGGTGGTGAGTGAAGAGTTAAGGACCACCACCAAAGAAGAAAAATAACGGCTGTAGTGGACATCTGATCTGACCTAACTAATCAGCCTCCATCATATCGCGATCTTCCTGGGCAACGTACTTATTGTGTACTTCTAAACGAAAACGAAAATTCTAAACGAAATTATTTTTTACACCGAAAGACCAGTTCAGTGATATAAAAGAAACTGAAATTTTCAGAACATGGCCTCTGCGGCATGCACTGAAAAATAGCCGAAATCATTAAATGAGAGCTGTAGCAAAGCGACGATAGGTTTGGGCGAGTCTTAACTGGAGGTATTTAGTTCAAAGAAACAATGCATTTTAAACTGCCTGAAAGAGAACTTGCACAATGCTCGCCACGGTCTGGGCGTGCCGGTTCCCGTCTGAAGGCTCCCAGAAGCCTTCCAAGCTTCCACGAGGGCCTCGCAGACTCCCCCAGGGCGACACGTGGCGAGGCTTGGCTACAGAAGACGCTAGCGCATAAGAAGCGGTGTGCAATTTATCGATCCTTTTAGAGGCCGAAATGGAGACTTGCTTTGGGGCACAGCCTGTCGGCGCACCTTGTCGAACGCACAGACCCTCCCCCCGACATGCCGTAAGCTCTCGAAACCCGCTGTGCCCTCGAGAGCTCCTGCCCACCAAAGCAGTCGGTGAACGACGGCTCTTTCGACGGGCGCTTTAGCGGGGCTGCTTTGGACGTGCGCTAGAGAAAAAGAAGAGGGAAAGAGTGCACACCTAAGTTTTCTCTTGTGTGTTCCCGTACGCAGCCCAGTGAAACGCTATAACGCCCACACCCCACCGCTCAAGCACTAAGGGAAGCCCACAAGCAGATTGCGTGCTTGTATGCGGCGCTGGGCTTTCTTGGCGCGGCTGCGCTCAATGCGTACAGCTACTATTGCGTAGGCGGAAACCTTACCCCGAGAACTTGTGTAGCCTGCCCGTGATGGCACAGCAATGAAGAAGTTCAAAGTGTTTTGCAGGTAAAGCTGGAGTTGAAGCACTGAAAGTGACATCATATTTGAAGGTCTGGAGCAGAGACGCAGGTTATCTTGCTAAGGTGACGCGGAGACCAGTCAGCGTCATGACCGTACGCTACGCGAGTTCCTTATTTATTCATACATCGACTCAGTATTAACCTGCGGTGCTCGCGGGCCCAGCATGTGGAAGGCATTTTCAAGCATTTGCTTTCATCACTGGCGATGTCCACTCGACGCCTATTTCAGCAGAAGCCTTGGCAGATGAATTCCACTGCTTGCTCATAATTTATAACCCAAAACGGCATTTAGATCTGAGCAGAATAGAAAAAAAAAATATTCATACTTGTGCCAAGATATTAGTATTTTGCAGTAGTTGCTAGTGATGTCCGCTTAGGGGCCTGTCTGGGTACATCGCCCGGTAGAGTGCTCTCGTCCCAAAGAGGATCCTTCAACTGGCACGCAGTCGTACCCATGCGCAACCTCGAACGCAGCAACCACTGGGGGTTCGCAGTTTTTTATTTTATTCCTCACATCGTCCAAGCGGACAGCAAAAAACATAGAGTTTGCCACATTTTCCAAGTGCACTACCTTCAACTGAATGACGAGAGACAAAATAAAGAATTCAGCTAAAAAGCACCTTGAAGGCCTCGTATGCTCACAAGCGCTCCATAACGTGAAAAGCGTAACGGACGGCACTGCGAGGTTTATCGAGCTTCAGCGCGACAAGCGGGCTCATAATTTATGCTGCGTAGCTCATCAACAGCCGCCTTCTTAAGCGCGGCAGCTTAGGCTGTGATAATGCTCCAGCCCTTTTCCATCAACGCCACACTGCTGGCGAAGCTTATGGATAACGGCGTGCAATTGGCGCATTAGGTGCGAGTGCTTCCGCCGATGAAGCGAATTCAGGCTGAGCGCTTACCTGCACTCTTCACGCTAACGCGCCCACTCGCCCAACGTCATGAATTACTCAAGGCAAGCTTCCTTCAGGGACACACGGCGTAACGGCGCACTTGGCGCTCTGCTAACGCGGGAAGCCGAGCGTTCAACGGGAAAGGCTTCCTTCCGATATCACCACTTATCTGTGTTCCTGTTTTCTTTATCTGCAGAACGATTCCTAGTTCATTTAATTTTTCTTTTGGGTGCGGAAAGGAGAGAGGGAAGGGAGCTCTTCAACGGCGACACGCGCGTTTGTACTTCCGAGGTATAAAAAAGGCACTCATCAACAACCGAGTTGAGAGCAAACAGGGAGTTGTTTTGTGTGCTCTTAGGCGCGTTTAGCCATAGACCGTCGCCACACCAGGGAGTCTTCAAAAGGTTCGGATTTTAAAACTAGGCTGCCAAGAATTGAGAGCATATTTTCACTATGCCCAAAACAAATACTGTGAATTCACATACATCAAATCAAAATTGTAAACCTTCTACTGATACTATTTGCAAAGCGATGTTTTCCGCGGGGCGAGGAAATAGAAGTCTGGGGCCAAACTGACGAAGCACGAAAACTGGAAGGTTTTCGTGCTTCGAGCGGTGAACTCTTTGGCGGTGAACTGAGCGGCGAACTCTTTGGCAAGCACGCGACCTCGCCAAAGCACCCAAGTGAAATCTCAACAGTCCGGGGCATTCGTTGCGGTGGACAGCCGCTCAGCTCGCATTGCGCTGTTTCACCTCATACCGCGCTCCTGGCGTCGACCGCATCATTGAAGGACAAAAATACCGAGGAAGATGAATCACTCCGCAGTTTTGAGGTGTGAGCGAGAGCAATTACTGCCAAAGATTCTGACAACATAAGGCGGTAGTAGGAGCTGAACATTTACTAAAACAACGAAGTGGGATTTGTAGATCATACGCGCGTGATCCCGAAAAGCAATCACAAGGCAAGGATAAAGACTCCAGGAAAAAATTAAGCTAAAATTTTCCCAACCAACCAACCAACCAAACTTTTCAGGACACCATTCGCGACAAAAGCAGTAGATGGTAACAAAATGTTATCAAAATGAGTGAAGAAGGAAGAATATTTCAAGCCAGTTTGGCAACAGATGGCAAGCGGGGAGGTAGGTAGATAAAACAAGGTATATGTATACACTGGTAGCTAAGGCTCCATAGACGCCCATAAGTTCAAAGCATGGTGACTCATGGGCACTTCAGCGCCTCCTGAAAATTGGGGCGCCAACTAAAGTTAGTGACTTTGAATGACGTCGGGACTACGTATACTATGGGCGCGAATTATAAAGTGACATTTTTCTGGATGCACACCGCCTTATTTTTGAGGCCGTCCTTTTGCAGGCCGCCTGCAGCAATGAGTGACTGCAGCAATGAGGAACTGCTTCGCTGCCTCCTTCGAAGGCACCAAGCAAGGACTGCAAAGTCATACCAAGGCCGATGCAATATTCAAAGGGGGCACAACAAGAGTGTTACAAAATTACAAAGAAAATGAACTGTTTTACTAAAATGCCTCACCTATTTTAGAAAACAAGGTAAAATATATTTATTATTCTCGTACTGATGGGTAACTTTTTAATTTGTAGTTTTATATTCCTTTATTTGAGTGTTTGCCCCTCTGACCTGTGGCTGTGCTGCAAATGCGCTAAAACACTTTTGGGCCCAGCCTTCGCCGCCAGCTATTTTCGAAACGCACGGCCGCTTTTCGGCGCCATATTGTTTTTTTTTTTACTGGTTCTCAGAACAGTCACGAGTTTCAAATTTGTGGCGCGAAATTTTCCCATGTCGAAATGGCTCTTTTGCTGAGACGTCAGAATCGCTTGGCCTTACAAACGGACTTTTAGCAGAGCTAATCATGCTGCCTAAATGGCCAGTAGAAGTAATTTTTTGGTAAAAAAGAAGGCATATACGATAGGGAGGAAAGATCTTGTTCTTGTAGTGCGAATGGGGTGAAATGTACTGCTCGCTGCCAAAGGGCGCTTCCTAAAATCTTATTGGCTGACGTTCTGCAGCGGGAACTGCGTCATGCATGCATTATACGGTGATGTCCAAATGACGTTTTATAACGTAAAGGATGTCCTGCTATTGCAGTAAATGGTAGAAGTTGGGCGTCACGCTTGAGACCACATTAAGGCGAGCGCAAAAAAAAAAAAAAAAAAAAAAACGTAGCGAATATGACGTGGAGTATAGGCGGCTGCTATAGCTTACAGCAGTTTTGTAGGTAATACTTCTTGGTGGGGAAGTAAGCTCAGGCATCTTGTTGTAATTGCAGACAGCGCTGAAACAACGTATAAGGGTGCTTTTCAGCTGCACAACCTTTTAGAGGATTAATAATGCACACGCAACTTTACAACCACTCGAGGGTCCTAGCTGCCCTCCCGTTACAAACGGAATACCCTCATAATTAAGAAAGCACCGATCCGCGCCGTTGTTCCCAAGCGCAGCAATGGCGGTCTGCAAACTCAAGCGGTTGATCTGCGCGACACGAGGTATATCCGAAAGCACTGGTAGCCTTTCCAATTATCTGTCTACATGGTTCGTGAGTGTGACATCCTGAGGAGGCATATGGTGCGGTGGCTGTGCAAAGAACTTCACGGCGACAGGCAGCGAGGGATCATCAAGGACTGCCTCAAAGGTCTGCCCTAAACATTGTCTTTTTCATCTAGCGCTATGCATTCACTTCATTGTTAATGAAATGTGCCTTCCACGATGGAAAAAGCAAGCAAAATAATGACAACCTATTTTTTAATAAACGAATGTATCTGCCATGCACGTGTCACATGCTCGCTTGGCACATGTGATGTGTTTAATGTATAGTTTTGCTCAGATGTGCACGCAGGCTCACCATTTTCTTATCTTTTAGAAAACAAAAATAAATACTGCAGAGCACGCTATGACTTCATAATATGATGTTGTCAATTGACTTCTTGCCTTGTTTTTTTTTTTAATACAGGCAGAAAATAATCTCCCTATATTGCTTTCCATTTTATCGTTGCGACCGTGAGAGATAAACACAAGCGGCGTCACCCTAGCTTCATGCCACGATTTCCTCAGTCGTCTTTCGCTTTCTTTCCTTTTTCTCCGTTTATCCCCCTCTGCACGTGTACGGTAGCCTGGGCATCGCCTAGTTAACCTCTTTGCTATTCCGTTCTTGTCTCTCGGTTTCCCTTTCTCAGACATGTTTTGGTACGCCAGCGCATGAAAATTTAATCAATTGTAAGCCCGACATGTGCTTTGCACTCAGTGTGTGTGCGTGCGTGTGTGTGGAAGACACATACACACACACGCACGCGCTCTTTCTCTGCGCTGCTTTCCGCACTCTACACAACTCAAGTTGACACAAGATATTAGAAACTTCAGCTGACTTGCTTACTTGATGGTAGACGGTCATAGATAGGCTGTTCGGAAAAGGTGGGCAGCACAGCCAGTAGCTACACTAACTGATACTTTGAGACTGCGAGCATTGCCCTCAGACACATACCATGACGGCCGCCCCTCTTCGCCAGTGCTGGAGCTACTTCGCAAATATGTCGATTCCTTCTGTTTACGACGAGATCCTTAAACGTTTTAGTTTCTGCATTCAAGTGTCGCTGGTAAGAATGAACGTGATCGGTTTGGTTTAGTTTGTGGGGTTTAGTGTCCCAATGCGACTCAGGCTATGAGAGGCGCCGTAGAAGAGGACTACGGAAGTTTCGACCGCCTGGGGTTCTTTAACGTGCACTGACATCGCACAGTACACGAGCGCCTTGCTTTTCGCCTCCTGCGAAAAGCGGACGCCGAGCCCGGGATCCGATCCCGCATCCTTGGGCAGAGTATTCGAGCGCCGTAACCACTGCGCCAATCCGGCAGGGCAAGAGTGAACGTGAGAAGTCATCGGCGCTTATGAGGAGAATGCCATTTTCCGCTCCCATTCCGCGCCAAGCACTGCGAATATTCTGTTTCCATTCTGAAACACTCCTATAACGCTCCCGGCCTTTAACGACTAACACTCCTCGCGTGTCGTACACTTGCTCAGCCTCTCCATGCGTAGCTGCTGCCGAATGTCCGACCGCAAGTAAGTCATGCTACATTGAGACCGCACCGCCGCAACATATTTCACTCGCTACTATTGAAACCCGAGGCGTCTGAATCGCGGAATACACCGCAGCGGCTCGGTTTCTGAAGCATCGCCGTTTTTCATGCTTAGCGGAAAATATACAGTAGCAGACGACAGTGCGCTTTCTCAATAATTGTTGTGTCTTTTTTTTTTTTCAGAATACCTAACCACATTGTGTGCTTACGTAATCTGGAACCATCCTACTGCACGCGCCACGCATACGTCACAATTTGAGCAAAATGGCAAATTGTCTAGAATAGTGCTCCAGTTTACTTCCACCATGGATAAACGACGAGAGCACGCGCGTTCCTCGGACCTGGCTAGATAGGCGCACATGCAGCTCACTGTCACATATGCAAGGAATGCTCACCGAACTGCAGTGACACCGCGATTATAGGAAGAAGAAAAGGCATCTGGAAAGAGAAACTGTCGGAGTTATTCCTATGGCATCTGATTGTCTTCTGTCGCCACGTCGCTTGCTGCTTATTTGCACGTGACAAAGAGCTTCTGCCTGTCTCCGTTTCGGCAGTTACATTGTTGTTGGTCCTTATATTGAATTACCAACTGACAAGCAGCTAAGCCCTCGCATGTTTAGAAGCCTACACATGGAAAGCGAAAGCCAGCAAGTTGGATGGATAGATGGATGGAATATAGAAGCGTCCCCTTTGAAACGGAGTCGTAACAGTAGCTATCATGCTCATTTTTCTCCCTATATCTTAATTGTTGGTTTAGAATGGTTAACTAAACCATCATTCTACTTATTAAATTTTTTGTTTCTACATTACTAACATAATGTCACTTCTCTGCTTTTAAGCCACCAATCTTCCAGTCGTTTCTGCTAGTTTCCACCGCCGTTTTATTCACCTGGCCACTGGTATCTCTAAACCCCAGAGCTTCAGGAACAGTGACTGCGCCTGCATCAACTTCCGGGTGGATACCATTACACTCGAGTATAATATGATCAATTGTTTCACTGGAGCTACCACATACAGCACATGCGCCATCTTCATTGTTAAATTTCTTTTTGTAGCTGCGTGTTCTAAGACACCCTGATCTAGCTTCAAAAAGTAGTGCACTGCCTCTTGAGTTATCAAAGAAATCTTCCTTCCTGATCTGCATTTTCCACTTTCGGTATAATTCCACACTCTGTTTTTTTTTTTTTTTCATCGAATTTATCCAATTTTTACCTTCTGTGTTTTTCACCTGTTGCTTAATGCCCTTTATTTCTCCGTCCTTGTGACTATAGCATACTTACTAGTTAGTTTCCTAGTTCTTTTCCTCCATTGTGAGTCAACGCTTTTTAAGTACAGGTATTTAAATACTTTAGCTGCCCATCTGTTACTGTCCAATTTCCTCAGGCGTTCCTCATATAATATTTTACTCTGAGCTTCCCGTACTTCGAAAGATGCCCAGCCGATATCTCCCTGTACCGCCTCATTTGTAGTTTTGCCGTGGGCACCTAGTGCTAATCGTCCAACGGATCTCTGATTTGTTTCTAATGTCGACTGTACCTCTGATTTTAGGCACAAAACCGCATTTCCGAAAGTAAGTCCGGGCACCATAATTCCTTTCCAAATACCCCTCAATACCTCATACCTATTGTATCCCCACAATGCCTTATGCTTCATTATCCCGGCATTCCTTCACCCTTTGGCCTTAAGTGATTGCTCATGCTTTCCAATGTATGCCAATCCTTCGTTTACCCATACCCCCAATATTTATATTCTGCTACTCTAGGTATTTCAAGGCCTTGAATTTTAAGACCCTGATCATTTGAGCCGTTGAAAATCATCAGACCCGACTTAACTGCGCTGAAACTGAAGCCTAGAGCGTCCCCTTCGTCTCCGCAATACTTAACTAGAGATTGCAATTCTTCCAGACTCTCAGCTAGCAGCACAATATCGTCTGCCCGAAGTTGACCCGAACTGGTGACTGCCCTCTGGCGGTTGATTGGGCACGACCGGGTACCGGTCTTCACGTGGGATCGCATATGAACGTGTCAAAAGAGAGGTAATGAAACGATTTCAATATAATTTGGTGTACGGAAGCTGGCCGCTGCACGCAAAGCAACTCTATGCGTTTTATTTTTATCTCTAGTAAACGTGGCTGCCAAAATAGCACCAAACAGCAGCGAAGCGACCCCGTCCCTGTGGCCACCACGTATGGCAGGTGCTATCGATGGATATGACGCGCGTATTTAGGAAAAGGTGATGCGGCTGTTCAAGCGTTTTGCTACGTGTACTAAATGCTGTTTACATAAGTTGTTTTTAGAGGGTTCCGCCAGGAATCGGCACCGAGCCTGTCCAGCATCAGACTCATCTGCGTTAATGACTTTGAGAACATGTCACGTGCACCGACTACGTGCCTTCCTGCTCACCCTCCCACCTACCAGCTGACGCATGCCATAGTTTACACTGCAGGGATCCTAAGCAATAAAGCAAAGCGCCAATGTGACAGCAGGTGACACTTAGTGCCTCGAGGGCGTCACCAAAATCGCCGCAATATGAAAGTTAACAAAAACAAGCAAACGGTCTCAATAAATTATTATCGCGGTTTAGATCAGCAGCACTGATATGAAACTTCCTCCATATTTGCATGTTCTGCTTTGTTTTCTTTATCGCAGCGCGAGATAAGCAGTCGTTGATCTCAAGTGACCGCTGAGTGCAACGCACCCGCACCCAGGGTGGAATATGTATCACTCTTCGAACGCCGCGGTGCCGCCAATTGCAGGCGCGCGTGAAATATAGGCCAGCGACTTTGCCAGGAATAGACAAGTGAGTCAACGGAATCAGTGACAACTTTCAAGAGTTCAAAGCTTAGAGAACGTGAGTGTCTGTACTTGGAAAATACAGTCTCACGAAAACGTCCGTCAACGAAGCGCACGCAGAAAAAGGTGTGAACAAACACCAGCAAAAGGACTGCGAACCAGTTACTTTGCACCTTCGGCAGGGTTGCTCTAGACAAAGAAATATCTTGCAAGAAAGCGCGGGTGATAAAACTTGATTTTGCTCCGGAAGGCGTCTTTCGGGCATAAAGCTGTCAGCGGCCTTCGCGTGCAGACCCCCTTAGTAGCTTAAATAAGTGGGGGCGTCTCTAGCGATGGCGCGGCCGGAGGAAAAGGCGCACAGAGCTTGATGTAAGATGACAGGGCGGGGCCACTGCGGACAAGGCGAGATTGTTCGAGACGGGTCCACAAGAGAACACTTCATGGAGGTGCGGCGCGAGATGCTTTGTTCGGCCGCGGAAACCGTGCGCCGACCCGACAGAACAGCAGCTGGGACAAAGGAGCCGACTGAGAGTAGTCGTGCGCCGACATCAGGTGCACATAAGCTTATGCCCTCGTCCAAATGACTTGCACGTGGCCGACGGTGCTGCCACGTCGCGTGTAGTGAAGTGACGGTTGAGTTAAATTTTACTTCCCGTGCTCCAGAGGCGTTGGTCCAGTAACTTTTTTCTGCCTTTTTTTTTTTTTTTTTTGAGGCTTTGTTTTGAGGCACTCGAAGTGCACTGTTCTATTCACGCTTACACTACGCAAGAGAACGCTTTGTGAAGTTCAAACGGAGGCTGGTGGAAAATTGAAGTTGGTCTCAACCAATAGATTACTGAGTTATAATTTTAAAGAAGGTAACCTACCTGAAATAGAATATATCAAAGATTTAGAGTGACCAAATTGATTGACGCGGAAGAAATGCATGCGCATTTCGATTAATGCTTATTTGATAATGAGCAGCCCATTTTCGTTATATACGAGTTCTTCGCTATGCCGCAGTATTTCGTTATGCCTGAATCGTTCCCCTCTCAGACCACCCTCCTACAAGAAAAAAGGAGAGATTTTCATTTTTCCACCAATAAATGGTGGTAGGTCGTTCTTCCCTGTACCATTCATGGCAGTGGCTTCAATTTGAATCGAGAGGTGGGATAAGTTTTATTATAATTTTCTCAGAATAACTGAGTTTTTCGCTGCCGAAAAAAAAAACTGAACAAAGCTTTTAAAGACAACTGACAAACAAGATTTCATAAGAAGAAAAAATTGGATGGAGTTGTCGTCCTTCATCAGTGATCCGTTACCGCCACTATAGCACAGCCTACCCTGCGCAAATTTTTCATGTTGTCTGCATGGTTCGGTGCAATTTTTTCGCCTAATCAAGTATGCACCGACTAGCCCTGTAGGAGATGTTAATGCACTACCCTAGCATTATTAAAATTTTCAAGGTGACAACGGGTCTTGGGCTTGGCCAAGTAGTCTCTCCGGCCTATGCCTTAGCGCGCCGTTCTGTTTCCTGATTGCAATTGATCAATATTTACTTCAGCTGCTTAGAAACAACTCCATGGTATGCGCAATTTTATACCAAAGGCAAAACAGCAAATGAAAGCTTTATCGCGAAAAGAAAAACAGTAAGGACAGCACCGCGGCCAAACCGCAAGGCATTAACCGACGTCAGTTCTGAGTGGAAACCGTACACCGAGGCCAGACCATGAAACGCAAGCACGGAATACAGTGCGAAATTTTATTGTAACAGGAGTCGGCGCCCAATTGAAGGATACCAAAGAGGGGAGGAAACTATTGACGATAAAAAAGAAAAAACTGCGATCATGCTAACCTTTAAAAAAACAGCTAAATGTCAAGGATTGTCATATATGAATGAACGAACAAGGGGAAATTTGAAAATATGTAAAACTACAGTCGCATTTAAAATACGGCAGGATAGTCATATCCGTTCATTCTGGACAGCATACTCTGTCTAGAGGGCGACTATGTCAGATGTGTAGGTTTCCAAAGCTATACGCTTTAAAAGCAGTCGTTCAAGGTATGAAGACAGCATCTGGGACCGAATAACGCCAGTGTTGGCAGACGCCAAAAAAAAAAAAAACAGGTGACTAATGCAGTAAACCGGGAAACCATAGTAGGCTGATTAACTCATTTCTCATAATGACCTCTTAACCATTACATTAACCGCCTCATTTAAAACGAGGGGATTCCAGGCGGCCAATCTCCTTCTGAGTATAGAACACGCTATTGCCTTCTCGCTGCAAAAGACGCCTGATTTAGTAAAAGCCCGCGCGCAAAGTAGCGAGCAAAAATTTGCCCCATGCACAACAACCCAGTGCACATGTTGCAAAGCAGGCCTTGTTAAAAATTACTGTGCCGACGAAAATACCGACTCTGACGCGACTGGCAATCTCTAGCAGCGGAAAACACCTGCCGATTTTCTATTTACACCGGCAAGGCACAGCTCGATCAGATATGAAAGAAAGCTTATCACTACACACACTCAGAAATTCCTGGAAATACAACGGTTAACAGCTTCATTTTGTTCCTGAAGTAGAAATTTACTTTTGCTATTCCGGCGCGTTGATATTATTCTCATACTCTTAACCTCAGTCGAACGTCAACAGGAAGCAAATGATGTTAGGTTCGAAAACAGGATGCTCCAACAAGGAGCTGCTTTGTTGGCGCTCCTTTCTCTATGTTATCTGCTATATCTGTCTGGCCTGAATGCAGCCCACTTGACATGTAAACTATAGGCGCTGTTTATGTAAACAAGCGAAAGGGGGAAGTATATTTGAACAGCGACCATGGCAGGCCCTTCGACCAGAAAATCATCAAGTTTTTACGGCGTTATTCCTGCCCTATATGACGTTTTGTACGAATCATTGCACATGCCTGTTGAAAATGAACAGTTAAAGTTTCATGTAGCACACCTTCTTATATGGAGGGCTACGCGCATTATATAGTAACTTTTTATTTTTTTTTTATATAATAGAATTGACGGATATACCTAAAAGAGCTAAAAATTGGCTGTTTAAACTTACTGAGAATTGGCACTTCTTAGGTTAATTTTTTTTTTCCTATTTGCGTTGTCTGATGATAAACGTGTACAAATTGTCCTAGTTCGTTGTTTCTCCGGGGCACATCAAGAATACCTCTGAGCAGTCCTGGCGCATGATGTAGAGTCAGTGCAGAAAGCATCCTGCAGAACGTTTTAATCACTGAGGAGCCACATGCCTGGCCCCTGCAGCTGTCGATGGCACTAACAGCAGAAGCTTTACAAACCACACTCAACAATTAAACATCAACTAAGGTCTAAGTTCTCTTTAGTATGAGCATCTCCTAATTTACTTGCTACCACGAAAGATGTGTTTCACATCAAAGGCCACACGGCAACAACTCGGCCTCAGGCGTCGCTTTTGCGGCCGCCGTCTCTCCGAAAGGGACGAAACAAGACAAGCCGAATCGAGCGGGCTATATTTCTCCCACAACGGCGGCGAACGCTTGGCTGGCTCAGCCACGCAGCTTTCGAGATGACGCGCCCGTCTCCGCTTTAATTTTAGATCCGGCGCGCCGCGATGGTATACATGTCGGCGCTTTACACGCCGTGTGGAAAACCGAGGCAGCGATTTTTTAAATGCCGCGCTCCTCACCCTTTCTTGCGCGCCAGGCAGGCTCGGCCTTATTGCGAGGCTATGCAGTGCATCATTCTGAAGAGCTGGGAGATCGGTGCCCCGAATCAATACAGGTGGAAGAGAAGCCAGCGGAAATGGGTGCTTGGTGTAAGCACGACAGTGCGATGCTGCAGCGGGCTGTAAGGCCCTGTTGGTTCGAAGATGGAGGCAGCGACAGCTGCTTAAAAACCGCAAAAGAGATACTGCATTCTGATAACGGTAGAGGTAGACCAAACTTTCACGTTCCAGGAGCCCCTTCGCAAAGAGCGATACATGCGACCTTCTTGCGATTCTGAATGAATTGAGTATTTCATATAGGTATAATAAATGCACACGAAGTCTTAGATACAGGTGCAGTGGGAACAGGATATTGCATAAAGAGGAAAAGCAAATTAAAAGGTTTGGTTTGTGGGGTTTAACGTCCCAAAACGACTATGGTTATGAGTGACGCCGTAGTGGAGGGCTCCGGAAATTTCGATCATCTGGGGTACTTTACCTGCACTGGCATCGCATAGCACGCGGGAATCTAAGCTTCTCGCCACCATTTAAAAGCAGCCACTGAGGCCGGGATTCGATCACGCATCCTTGGGCACCGCAATCAAGCGCCCTAACCACTGTCACCCCGGCGGGACGCAAAGGAAAAGAAGGTTGACAAATGAAGACAGAAGGACGACAATGAGGAATATGTGACCACAGCAAGGTTACATATAAAAGTTAATTAACATGGCATGACACGTCCGTTCAGCACGAGTCACTTTTACATTATACTACATAGCAGAGAAAGGCATTCGCTGCAAGACTTCTGTAGCGCGAAGTGTTGCATAGAAGTAAAATCGGCAAATTTAGCGGTAAAACTCCTGCCAGCAGCGACGGCCACTTTGTTGAAATGCTTCGCGAGACGTGACTAAGCGATACCGCTACCGAGTTATCAGCCCAGAGTCAGTTATGCACACAATGATGACACCTGAATTGCTGGTCAAAGCTTGCAAAAGGTTTACAATTTTCACCCGTTTTCTGACCAACAAGTGGAATGCTCGGAACGATCATCCGATCTAGGAAATATTTTCTTTCATGTTATGCTATCCACAGCGGCGCGATGTGTTAGGTTAAAGACAAGATTCTGGTGGCTCGTACTGTACAAAGTCTGCATCTTGCAATAAGGACCGGAGACCGCTAACGCCTCTGCGCTTTTGCACAAATTAAACGGCGATATGACCCTGGTATCGAGTGCTGCACTGTTTCGCAAATTATTTGAAACCATCGCTAAGAAACATACGACGGGCGCTGAAACAATCAGATAATGACTTCTGATGCGGCTGACAAAAATATGTAATCTTTTTATTCGCGTAAGAAAAGCGGCAACGTTCTGATTGGATTCTTCGGTATACAAATTTCTTCTTGACCGCATATCAAACCAAACTGATTATCTCGAAAGTGAAAACCGTCTCGTGTAATAATATGACTCAAAAGTTGAATCATATTGTTACGTAAAATATTCCGCAGCGTACAAAAGATGGAAGATAAGAAATGCGCGCCTAATTGGCGCATATTGTTGTAGCTAGAATGTTAACATGCAATGTATAGTACCAGCCTTTTAAATTCCTTTAAAAATTTGAGGATTCATAATTGTGACTATTTTTTTTTCTGGATTGAATTTCAATAAGCATTTGCATGTCCTCAATATTGGTTTCACGTATTTGGCACTGTCCATTTTACTTAATAGTCTATTGGCAAATTCCAATCAGAGATCGGGAGCAAGTTTTGTTCCACCACTAAACCAATCAGCTCTTTGAATTGACGATTTGCAATCAAATCCTGGGTCGGACTGGATGGCGACAGTACGGCCCCTATAGCTTGTTAGGTTCCACTTGAATTTCAGCCTGATCGCATTGGGGGCGCATTTGTTTTCTAACATAATAAGTATTCGATTATTATCAATCGAGACATGGAAGCAGCAATAAAAATTTGCAGACTGTGTAAGGTAACGCTATTCTTACATCCTATAAGCACCCCGGTAAACACAAAAGAAAATGAGAAGGGGGCAATCTCCATCTCTTGGGCATCATCTCAAGAATCGCGAAGCTCGCGAACCACCTTCTCTGAATTTAGGTTTTGCTCGGCTTGTGATGGCTGTATTCCATCTTAGGCAGTCGTTTGATTTCACGGCCGCCAAATATGGATTCCCTGCTTTTGTAGGGGCCAGTAGAGCCGCAGTTCGTATATTCAGTCATATGAATAGTGTGCGCATATTTCTCAAATTACGCCTTGTTTTAAACTTGTCTTAAACTAGAATACGGCCACCTTGTGTGAGACAAGCAACGTTTTTGCACTATTCTAAACGCACTTTGCACCAAGCTTTTTATTAAACCTCAAGTACCCTGCGCTAGTAAAGATTGGCAAGAGCGGCCCCAGACATTGCCAAGAACCACTTGCAGTAAGACGTGTGGCGGTACGGACGCGGCTTGCTCTGTATCACCACGAAGAAACCAATATGTCTTCCCGGCAGCCTCAGGCATTTGTTTGATAGTTTTGAACTTTGCTTTATTGTCTTTACTATTTCTGCTTTATTATTTTTGAATCCCGATGTGTTTATTACCCGGGAAGTGAAACAAAACGATGGGGATAGCATACTCGTAAAGACGCCACAGTAGCGGCCATTTTGAGCAGCCTGCAGCACAGCGAAAGGCTGCTCACATACTCAATAGGATTATTGACACCTTTCCGATTTGCACTGCTGATGCTGCGCGATCCACTACAAAATGGTACCCGTGACGTCACATGAATACCTCGGATATGACATCAAGAGGCTTGTTTCGGTATGTACTAGAATAGCAACCCCATTACGCACAGTGCTTGGAAAAACCAGTGGCAACGGCGCTGCTAGGGAAGCATAAAAAGAGCGCCACTTGTTTAAAAATGATCAGTTGGGAGTTGTATTCTGTTCAGAAGCATATTTGCAAGTGCTGCCGCTAGGTAGAGCCTTGTTCGAACAGTCCTAGAGTGCTCACCTCGGCGGCCGGGATTACTTTCAACGGGTCCGCTGTGTTCTTTCCGGCGGGAGGACCGCGGCACCTGTCACCTTGGTCTCCTTCCCCGCCAGCTAACCATAGTTCACAGCGTGGTTTCAGTTCCTGTAGGGTATTTTCATGGGCGACCATCGTTGGGCGTACCTTGACCGCGGCCCCCGAGCTAACTCTAACGCATACATCCAGCGACCCATATCTCACCCACTATAGATACCCAAGTCCACGGAGGCCACGACGAGCATCGCGCAAGACGATTGCCTTCTAAAAAGACTTGAAGGCGGGCTAAATGATATGGTGTGTCAGGATTCACCGTAGCGCAATTTCAGGGCAGACGCTGAAAGAAACAAGGACTCAGGACTGGCGCTTCATTGAAGTGCCTCTGCTTACTAGCTGCGCAGGCCTCTATGCTCGCTACTTTACAACCTTGACTGTTCGTCGTCTGGCGCGTGTTGTTCATGCGAAAGGCGGTTAGGTTTGTGCTCCCCATTGTTTCACGCACACCTCACGATAGCTGTTTTATGAATTACCGGTTACCGAAGTTCTGCAAGCAGCTGCTCGTGCTGTTCGGAAGACGGGTCCCGCGCTTATTCTCTGTAATGGTCGAGGTTTGGTGTATTCAGGTCTAGCCTCAGTGATGGATTTTGAGGTTTTAGATGGGGAAGTGGCTGTCACGCGAGCTGAGATTGTGACAGTGTATGCACACGCGTCCACCAGCCCGCAACTTCGAATGATCGACTTCGCCTGCAGCTGCCTGGGCGTCCAAATGGATACTCCTCCTGCCGGTTGTGCCGCGCCTGATTGACAATGATACTTCAGGTGAAATATCCACCCTAGCATTTCATCCTGTCACCTCCTCATGCCCCGTCTGCAACGGGCGCGTTATACCCTCGTTCACTCGTCTGGCGTACCTCCCCCAAGCGACTTGCCGCTTCTTTAGCTCCCATTCGCATCCGCAATGCCACTGCGGCGACTAATAAACGGAGAGCTATGCTGTGCTCTGAAACTCCTAATTCTTTCGGCATTCTATGAGCTTCGAAAATATGTTCCTGTGCTGCGTTACCGTACTTTTTACTGTAGTTACTGTACAATGCATAATGTGCGCTGCAATAAACTTTAGCAGAGTATCTCTCCGGCTCTCTTCAAAGCTCCCTGACTGCAGCACGTTGAAGAAAATTCCAAACTAGAACAGAGTCTGCAAAAAAAAATACCACATAAGTAAGAAAAATAGAGTCGCGTAGTTTTTCTTTGATCCAGCCAATGCCAATTCCTTGAAGGAAGTTCACACTCCCATTTAATTCAGGAAAACCTCTCTGTGCTGAAATATACTGTTCATTCCCTTTGAAGCAATGAAGTAAATCCCTATAAGGGATTGCGCTGGACTGCGAGGGATTTTATGTACATCTGGGCACGGTTTTCGTTTAGAGCACATACTCCAGTAACCGCTTCGTGAGCAGAGTGCGAGTTTCAATGTAACGACAATATAAAGGGCACCCTAATTTTCTAACGTGGTTCCACGATCTCTTCTTCTAACTGCGATATCCGAAACCTTCGGGTACTGCTCTAGAACTATAACAAATTATCGGACTCCTTTTACGCACGCAGAGTGGCTGGGATGAGGCCAGATCAGGCCACTGCGTGTGCGTAGTTGGCGAACGGTATAATCACGTGTATGTTTCCTCTAGGGGCGCTATGCATTACTAAATATCTCTAGCCGAGGCAACACGACCTGTCATCCCCCTTAATTCATTTACGATATACAAAATGTGCTGCAGGGCTACTTTAATGATAACGGTCCTGTCGTACCTGCACAGTAATTTGCTAAACAGAATATAATCATGCTGTTCCCGGTGCAATAAAACAGGTTCATATGTCATTTTCTTTTTATTGAAAACTTTTGCTTGGTATGGCTTGGCTTAGTTTATGGATTTAACATCCCAAAACGACTCACGCTATGAGAGATGTCGTAGTGGAGGGCTCCGCAAATTTCGGTCACCTGTGGTTTACCGTGCACTGGCATCTCACAAGGCGCATTCCTTTTCGCTTCCATCGAAGAGCAGCTGACGCGGCAGGGATACAATCCCGCATCCTTGGACACAGCAGTCGAGTGCCCTAACCACAGCATTACCACCTCGAAGATATTTTAGCTGAGTAACAGACAGAAATAATACTTCACAATGTTGGTTCAAATTTTAGCCCCTTCTGTATGATTTTTGCGTTTTATAAATCGCTTCAAAGCATCTTTTTTGTTGTCACTCAAGCGACTACGTTGTATAATTGACCTTTTTCAAATAAAACTATTTATTGCCTCAGAGCAACAGAAGGGTAGGTGATGAAGGATGAAGAAATGTTTATTGTAATGGAAAACAGTTTCCCCATTTTATGAAGTCAAGGAGTGAACGATGATGTAGCCCTTGCGTGAAAGACTTCGGTGAAAGACCTGCTGCCGCCAGTCGTCGGAGTTTATAGGATACAATGCTGGGCATTGCCACAGCAAGTGGCGCATGTCGGCTTCAACGTCTTCGGATTTGCATATCGGACATCCTGGGTGGAGATATAAATGACGTAAATGAGACCCCTTCCGAATGACGACAGGAGGGGGGACAATCCCGACCCGAAACCTCCGAATCGCAGCCTCCTCTGCACAGGTGACGCCGCGGGGCAGGGTTAGGGCGCACGGAGGGATAAGAACAGAAGTTGTGTGAAGGAGACGTTCTCTCTCTTTTTTTTTTTTTTTTTGATAATAGGAGAGCTGTATTGTCCACTTCAAGGAGGAGAGGCAATGACGAGCCTGGGGTCATTTACCTGGTCGCTAAGTCTGCATAGCTTTCAGGTGGCAGTATGTCCCGTGGGATATAATGTGGGCTTGTTACCTGCAAGAGCCCACGGTCGCTTGCATTTAGACTAACATGCGTCACGTACGCCGTTTGTTGAAGACGACGGCCTACAAAAACTGGTAGTTTGACAGACGGGCTGTTGAGCGGCGTCGAAGGCCGTAATGATCTGGTGGCTAGTTCATACTTAAGCAGTTGGCGGCGACAGCGAGCGAAACTCGCCGTCGCGGCATAGAGTCCACTGAGTTTCCTAGTGGAATGCCTGATCGGTCCACGAACGATTTTTGTAGCCGAAAAATTCCGTCGACTGCCACCGGCGAATAGGAAAGCAAGGAATATGTTGCGTTTCACTTCAGGCTGGAATTCCAGGCATTTAATTGAGGGTGCAATATATTACTTGCTCTACGTGACATGGCATCATGTACACTGCACAGCCTTTATCAAACGTTTACCGCCCAGAAGGTTTGCATTTAAGCCGTATAATATGATTCCTGTAATAATCATGGAAGTCACAGCTATTGGAGAGGGTAGGACGAAAAATCGCCTTGCCTTCAGCAAGCATGAAAACCTGGGAATGCATTACGAGCCGCATATTATTGCTCAGAAGTAGACCCCCTGGGCTGTAAACTTTTGATAAAGGTTGCACATGAGCCATCCTAGGAAGTCCGCCAGGCACGCGTTGGAAGCATTGGAGCTGCGCCTCCTTTATCCAACTCTGATATCCGACAACCATCATCGTTCAATCCCCTGCAGCGCGGAGGCTGCCGGTTCACGTGGCCGGCCGAAGCCCCAGGATCCGCATAGTTACAGCGTTAAGCCAACTTGTCGGGCACTCGCTGGTTCGAATCCCGCTAGCGGTCATAAAGTATTGAATTTATTATGTGCTGATAACATGCTATGCGATGTCACATTCGGCGCCACGCACTCAGTACTTTTTCGAACAGCACCACTGCACAATGCCGCTGCTCCGACATGGCTTCTTTGCTGACGCATGAAGGTAAAACGAAGAGGAAGAGTTGCTTTTTTTTTCCGTAGCGCATACATAAATCCTCCGCAAAAGGTAAGTCTGAAAGAGCATTTTAGCCCCATTCGGCGTCCGTTTCTCGCACGGAAAGGAAAGTGAGCGGCTCACACGATTCTTAGGGGGCACTGCTCTATTACTAAGATTTTGAGTTGTGAACGAACGGCTATGCTAGGTACATCTAGATTCAGCCTAGTTAAGCATCATTTATTTGAATTGTGCGTAGATACAGCGACTAAGGAACAGAGCACGATTCAACATAAATCTGTCAAGAAATAATAAGTTCGCCTAGCTTCAATACATCGGCATCGCCTAGAGCAGAAAAAACAGCGGTGCGATGTTTTCAACACCTGCACTGTCATAGGATGCCAACACTATGAGAAACGAAAAAGATGTTCATTTTTGTCACCATAGAACTCCAGGATTCGTGCGTAGCGAGGCGGGTATTTTACTCTCTATCCAGTATTCGGGATTTTCATACATGGTTCACTTCCTTATCTTGCGTTTCCAGGGCAACGCAGACCACGCCTTTCTTTGTGGTGAGAAGAATTGTAAAAGATTGCGGTAAAGGAAATTTTGTTTGGTTGAGTTTTATGCGCAGGCGTGAATAATTTAGAGGCATCACAACAGATACCGCCATGTTCCGGAACTCATTTCTCCTCGTCGAGGGGATTCTAATTTGGAGGTGAATATTTTTAGACTTATTTCACTGCGGTGATTTTGCTCGATCTTTGGATTGGCCGTCAATTTCGGCGTCCAATGAACCGTCTAGTGCAAAGAATGGCAACGCGCCAAGTCCGAGGGCGATAACATCTAGAAATGCGCTCAGGACAGGAGCGGAAGGCTGGCGGCGGCCAGCGCAGTCGAGGACCCTCTGATAGTAGCCGCCGCGCGACTCAGTGAGGAGCCAGGCAGCGTGACAAGATCTCTCACTCCGCCGCTCCCAGGCCGAACAAAATTCGTCTCCTGTAAACGAGTTCTCGTTCGCTGGCCAAGACCGAGCGGCGCTTCGAGCATTAGTGGAAGATGAAAGTTCGGGCCGATTCATCTGGAGAACTTCATTACCGGCGCCAAACAGTGGGGGGCAATTTGGGATTGGAGGAATAGGCGGCGCTCCTGGCGCAGTTAGCGCAATAGTGCCCAGGAGACGTGACAAGCCTGCGTGCGGAGCTTTCCTACTGGCGTTCACGTCCCTGCGCCAGAAGAATACAAAGGAGAGCCTGTAGGGACACAATGTGTATTGACACTGATCGAGAATCTGGCATTCAGTTCTTCCCAAATGTTCTATGAAAACTAGGCACATGTTTTTGGACAACGTAAATTGAGCATATACTTATATTCTGCCTGGTATATACTTTGTTCCGCATACGAACGTGCTGGTACTAAGACTCAGGAGAACCAAGCAAGTTACAAAAACAGAAATGACACATGTGCAGCAGACCGGGAGAAAGCAGAGACTCAAGACATTTCCGTAGGTTAGACGTATAATGTGAATGCTAGATAACCGACGGCCCTTTAAATCGACTGAACATTGACCGAAACGTGTCTTCAGATTATATTGGGAAATGAAAAGGCGTTACCTCTATTTAAAGATTTCAGCGCTGCTATAACTAAGAAACCAGGCTTTCTCAGCATTAAAAACAGCATAAAGGAAATTGAAATGTTATCGTGCAGTCGAACGTAGCCACCGCGCTAACCCATTTAAATAAATAAATTACTCCTTATTTTCAAAAGCACAGCGTGGCGTTTTTTTTTTCTTTTCACTGTTGTTCATTTATTACTGCTCGCATTCTTTCCAAGGCACCTTCCGGCCGTTCAGTAAAAAGAAACGCTCACTTCGCATTGCCCCTAAAATGCATTTGGCGTCTGCCACTAGTTGACGTCACGTTGCTTACCTTTCACAATGTTCAGCGAACACTTTAGTCGACAAAGCGTACGTACAGTACCGTAATAGCTCTTGGTCGGATAGCTCAAATGAACACTCTCATATACCAAACTCCTAATTTCTCTCTCCCGAATCAGAATTACTTTCACTTTCATTACATCCTTTTTGCCAGCGTGAAATTGTAATACGTAAACTCACCCTCTTTTTCAGCATAGGGATGCTTGAAATTCGGACCATCTACTAATACAGAAATTATCCCTAAAAGCCTTCTACAGCGAGTGTAACAAAACCAGTGCAGATTAAGCATACATGTTAACTGTAATGTTTCCTTTGCGCTGTAAAAAAATGGTACCCAAGTTAAATGGACAAACCTTTAAAGTAACGGGCAGGGTTTCAAGAGATAGCATAGCAGTACGCAGAGGAAGCTTTGCAGGTATTGAACGGTAGTAGAGGGCACAGAAAAACAGCCCCTGAATGATTATAATAGAGACTTTTGTTCTTGGGGGAAACCAGACTGATGAAGACAATGCACTCGGATATTAGTCAGCCCCATGCTTATTAGTTCAACAGGTAAAGCTGCGAACAGGTGTTAACTGAACCTTATGCTGCCTTCGAATTCCAGTTAATTATCTGTGAAACTTTATTCTGAGACGTACATAAATAAACATGTGTGTTATACAAGCGGTAGATATAAGTGCAGAGGTATATATTACCATAAGGATATCCGGGAGGAAGCAAAAAACGGTTGAAAGGGGCTGTGGGTTTTACAAAACCACGGAAAAAAAGATATATATTTTAGATTTTTTTCCCTGGGTATATATGTATACATATAACGCGAACAGAAGATGGCAGCTTATTAATATCTGCAGCAATGAATCATCACGAATTTAAGCACATAACGGTGTATTTATTTGAACCTATCGATCTGGGACCGATCTTTATCAAGGTGAAGGTACACATGTTGCACAGACGAAGGTTACACATGTTTTGTTAAAAACAACTGTTGCTTTTAACAAGACATGTGTAACCTTCTGTACGTTCATTCTTGGCAAAGTTCACTTCCCAGTTGAAACGGTGAAATAAATCCACCGTTATAAGTTTTTAAATTCCTGGTAATTAATCTCTCTCTCTCTCTCTCTTTATATCTATATATTATAGGATGAGGGTTTAATAAAAGGTACTGGGACCCGAACAGCAGCGGCGAACACAGTCCGTAGACATTCAGGTGGAACATGTGCAGCGAAGCAATGCCACAGACTCGAATGTTCTATATGTACCTCTTTCCCTTCACAGTTCATATATATAAAAAGTAAAAAAATGCTTCATATACCACTTCTATATTTTTTAGTCGACGCTTCAACAGGAGTCTTGAAAGTCTTGGAAAAGAAAGGCAGGGCTCTTGCCAGAATGTCGACTAAAATATAAATCAAATCTGGAAGCACTAGTATGACGCACACATTTTTACATTTAGCAACCAAGTGCGTCTATTTCATTATAATATATATATATATATATATATATATATATATATATATATATATATATATATATATATATATATACACACACACATATATATATATATATATGTGTGTGTATGTATGTATGTATGTATGTATGTATGTATGTATGTATGTATGTATGTATGTATGTATGTATGTATGTATGTATGTATGTATGTATGTATGTATGTATGTAGTACGTTCAGAGAGTCACAGTCACGTGGAAAGGCTTAAAACATTTATTTCCATGCTTCTATCGCAGCACGACCTTTCTCAAGAATGACAGAAGGCAGAGAAAGGAGAAAGGAAGGGGAAACTAGCGAGAGGGGCGCAAAAGGAAACAAGAGGAGGTAGAGAGCCTTTAGCCGTCACTCGAGCACACAAAGGGTGAACACCACAGAGGAGGGGGGCGACCATTTCTACTCGTCCTGTTCTATGGGGTCTTCTCTTGGGTGTCGGGTTTTTAGCGTATTACCCCATGGCTTCTGTAGACAATCACCAACTAGCTCGACAAAACATCTTACCAAAATTAATTATATACCTCATACTTCTGGGAAGCCCAGTAAACGTGTCACCTGCGATAAGGATTAAAATTAAAAATTTGAAAACATCGGAAATCACGCAAAACCACAATGAAATCGGATTGTGGTTTTGCGTGCGTGCGTGCGTGCGCACGCGTGTTCGTGCGATCGTGTGTATGAATGTATATATATATATATATATATATATATATATATATATATATAGAGAGAGAGAGAGAGAGCGAGAGAGAGAGAGAGAGAGAGATGCACTACTGATATACACACTTGGAAGAAAGCCTGAGTGACTCGACGCGACTGGAGAGTAATGGATCTGCTGGTATTTCGAGCATGCCGAGGGCCTCAAATATTGGTGGTTTTGAACAACCGAGCAGTCTCCTAGCGAGCGAGATCAACCTAGTGCTGACGAGGGTGGCGACAGGAAGTAAGCCACGTGACTTCGAACAGCACTCAACTGGTCTCGCTTGACTAGAACAACGCGTCTTTTTGATATCCATGCTTGCCCGGAAGAAATGCACGTTTTTTTTTTTTTTTCATTCAATTTTAGGCATCTTGAGTGATAGTGTCCCTAACATGAATGCTATTAGCTAAATCTGAAAAACCAGAAAAAAAAACACAGCTAAAGTACCACTAAATTAGACATAAACAACACGCGGGGTGGTGGTGGTTGGTGTGTGTGTGCGGGAGGCGGGGGGAGGGGGGGGGGGGAGAGCATGGCGTCATCATGCTACGCTTTGCCTTTTGCACGCAACGACGAGAGAGGACGCCCGTGTAAGGTGGGAGGCCTCTCTTGTTCTCTTCTTACATTTTATCCCGACCAAGTTCCACACAAACTGGCCCCGCAAAAGGCGAAAACGTCGCCAGCAGCCGCGGTGTGACGGACGCTCTCACCGCACCACAAGTGCCCGTCTATTTTCGCATTGCGGCGCCCCGTTTCCTGTAAAAATAGCCCGGCTGTTTTCAAATACGCTTCTAAAAAAGCGGGGCCCGGGACATGCATCCCCCTGTAAGCCTTTTGTTTGCAAGGATGAACAACGTGAAAATCCCTTAATAGCCACCCACACCTCCACTACTAATAGGACACTGGAAGCACATGTAAAATCGTGACAATACGTCAGGGTAAGTCACGGAAAAGACTAACGGCGCTTTTACTTTTTGCTTGGAGGAACGACAAGCGTCTGTAACGGCAAATTTCGGTTGGTTGCGGCCCAAATGTTCAGATTTTTTTTTTGTTCTTTTTTTTTTTTTTTTACTTTCCACAGCAGTAAATGTCGGTGCGGCGCTCAATGGATAGCGCGCCGTTTGCGGAAATAATTTGCTCTGTCACTGGTGACGGCAGCAAACCACAGTTTTTTAATGTCATGGTCAGGGCAGCGACTGTTCGCATTACCTGCAAGCAGTGCATGCACTAGCTACCAGAAGTTCTTGCACTATACTTTGTCGCGGCTTGTACTTACAAGAAGGGCGGAACATGTTTTCGAGAAAAACAATGGCGCCGTGCACTTTAGCGACAAACTTCGACTGGAAACTAGGCCAAAGTACAAGTCCAATAAATTCGTTCGATTCCATTCGCTGCCATGGTAGTAATTTGCCGCAGATATTTCCCGGGCTCTCTACTACGGCGTCTTCTCTCGCGGCCACTAGGACTGCGCACAGAGATCCGTAACTTCGCGCCATCACTCACATGGAACATGTAGTTCCGAAAAACCAGAACAAGTGAATTTGAACGACAGCTTTTCACGTTCAAGAAACGCCGCTCTGAAAGCGTATAACTGCTTTCGCATTCATTTTCATAACATTTCTCCGAACTTCCCGCTTGCTGTCGCTACTCACCGAGAACATGTTGGTACCGCGCTATAATTAATGTTTGTGAAATTTCTCCATTTGATCGTAAGGTGACGCGTAGCTCTACCGGAGTTGACAGCGGGACTGTAACATTGACTGGACGGATACATGCTGCTCGCTCATGCCGCTGACGATGAAGACGCCTGGCTTTCTGCAACTCTAAGAGATGCTGTCAAATATAGAATTACGGAGTATCGTGACCATTGGTGTCAGTTTCTTTTTGTCAACAATATTTTGAAATCAAATGTGCGGAACGGCTGCGGAGGAGCATCAAGCGCGATCATATCTGGGCCACTTACAATCTGGCCACCACCGTTTCTCACGACTGTAATTTCCGCTTATGCCCCAACGTTCCTCCCAATACGTGCTTCACGCCGAGTAGCGGTATTCTCGTTACTTGAAGCAGCAAAATAAGGCGGGCTTGAAGGAAAAGCTTCACTACACTAGAGAAAGCTAAGGTTGTCGTGGCTGGAGGTTTAACCTTATAGTAACCTTGACCTAATTAAGCGTGGGTGTCCATGATTCCATGGTGCGTACCTAAAAGTACACTGCGCCTTCCTTTGCCGAAACCTAACTTAAAAAAAAAAATGAAAACTTGACCTTGACTTGATTAAGTGTAGGTATCCATAATTCCTTGGTGTCCGCCCGAAACTATACTGCGCCTTCTTTTCCCCAAAACGTAAACGGAGAGGCAGCCTTGTGCGGTGCGATGTCAGATCACGTTAAAGGTCACCAGGCGGCCGAAATTACTCCGTAGCCTTTCACTACGGAACTTCTTTCACGCTTTCCGTTTTCACTCTCACCTTTCCTTCCCTCATTGCGCGATTCAGGTGTTCGTGAGAAGACTGACAGCTACGCGCCTTTCTTTTCTCATAAACTACTTTACAACTTCATTAATCATTACTGATATCATTACTGAGTGGGCTGTAGAAGTAGGCTGTAGGATAGTTAGAGAGGATACCGGTAAGCTGTCTAAGGAGACGAAATATTTGATTAAGAAACACCAGAGTATGAAAGCTTCCAATCCAACAGACCAGATCGAATTGGCAGATATATCAAATCTTATCTATAAGCGCAAAGTGGCCGATATAAGGAAGTATAACATGGAGAAAATTGAGCATGCTGTAAAGAACGAGGGAAGCCTTAAAAAAATTGGGCATAGGCAAAAACCAGATGTATGCGATAAGAGACAAAGCGGGCAACGTCAACACGAATATGGGCAAGATAGTCTAAGTAGCCGACGAGTTCTATACAGATCTCTACAGCAGCCAAAGTAGTCAGGACCGTAATGACATTGGTAGTGGAGAAAAACAGTCAGACGTTCCACCAGTGACGAAGGACGAGGTCAAGAAAGCACTAGAAACCATGAAAAGGGGGAAATAAGCTGGAGAGGATCAGATAACTACAGATTTGCTGAAGGAAGGGGGGATATCGTGCTAGAAAAACTGGCCACCCTGTATACGCAATGCCTGGTGTCATCGACGGTACCGGAACCATGGAAGAACGCAAACATTATCCTAATTCATAAGAAAGAGGAAGCTAAGAACCTTAAAAATTACCGACCAATCAGTTTACATCTCTGTTACGTATAAGGTATTTACTAAAGTAGTCGTTAACTGCAATCAAGCAAAGGATCAAGCAGGTTTTCGGAAATGCTATTCTACTATCGATAATATCCATACCATCAACCAGGTGATAGAAAAATGCTCGGAATATAACCAGCCCTTATACATAGCATTCATTGATTACGAAAAAGCATTTGACTCAGTTGAAACCTCGGCGGTGATGCAGACATTGCGAAATCAGGGGGTAGACGAGCCGTACGTGAAAGTGCTGGAAGGTATATATAGTGGCTCCACAGCAACCATAGTTCCGCATAAAGAAAGTAACAAAATTCCCATAAAGATAGGTGTTAGACAAGGAAACACGATTTCCCAAGTACTATTCACAGCTTGCTTAGAGAAAGTATTCAGAGACTTGGAATGGGAGCAGTTAGGAATAAGAGTAGATGGAGAATACCTTAGTAATCTGCGATTTGGTGATGACATTGCCTTGCCAAGTAACTCAGGAGATCAACTGCAAAGAATGATTAATGACCTAGACCTTGAAAATCAATATTCAGAAGACTAAGCTAATGTTCAGCAGCCTCGGAAAGGAACATCAGTTTACATTAGGTGGCGAAGTACTAGAAGTAGTAGGCGAATATGTCTACTTAGGACAGGTAGTAACCGCAGATCCGGACCATGGAAAGGAAATAATAAGAAGAATAAGATCGTGATGGAGCGCATTTGGCAAGTACTCGCAGATTATGACTAGCAGCTTACCGGTACCGCTCAAGAGGAAATTATACAACAGTTGCATTTTACCTGTACTCACCTATGGGGCTGAAACTTGGAAGCTAACCAAGAGGGTTCTACTTAATTTGAGGACAACGCAGAGGGTTATGGAACGAGTGAAAAATGGTAGGGGTAACATTAAGAGATAGGAAGCACACAGAGCGGGTCAGAGAAATAACTCAAGTTACTGACATTCTAGTGGAAATTAAGAAAAAGAGATGGGCATGGGCCGGACATGTAGTGCGAAGAGAGGAAACTTGATTCCAAGGGAAGCAAAGCTTAGCAGGGTGCTGCAGAAAGTTAGGTGGGCCGATGAGATTAAGAAGTTCGCAGGGATCAAGTGGATGCAGCTAGCACAGAACCGGGTTAATTGGAGAAATATAGAAGAGGCCTTCGCCCTACAGTGGGTATAGTCAGGCTGATGATGATGACTCTATCACTAACAAGAAAAATATGAAAACGTGACCTTGACCTAATTGGGTGTAGGTGACCACCATTCCGTAATATCCACCCAAAAGTTTAAGGCGCCTTCATTTGCTCAAAACTTACTTAAAGGAAAATTACGAAAAAGCCGCGGATTGAGAAAGCGGTGTTACAGAGGCTATCGCTACAACACTCACAGATTTCGCTCTATCATTAGGTTCAAGCCATGCTTAAACCCCCATACATTTTAGTTTTCGTAGCCTTAACTGCAGTTTCCTTTCCAAGTCGAGGAATGTTAACTTCTGCTGATAACCTTTAAGAGCAAGAAGCACAGCTAGCATTTCGTGGATGAGCTGAACCGTCCATCCTATGCTTGCGAACTACAGGCTATATCTGATAATCACTGACAGACGATAATTCATTTTTTGTTTCGCCTTACCTGCAGCGTCGTATGAACAAGAAAGGCGACGACATAGGCGCTAGCACCTAGAATTGCGTAACGGCGAGCTGGCACGCAATGTTGGGGCGAGATCACAGTGCTCTTCCCAGCAAGGTGGTGGTGGTAGTAGTAGTTATTTATGGTATATACTAAAGGAAAAAAAAAGATGTTTGCCAGCTCCGGTATCTGCTATCTGATATCTGAAGCACCTGAACTGGGGCGGTGGAAATAAAGGGATAGCGAGGAAAAGGTAGAGGAAATCAAAGAGGTGAGCGATAAGGAGAAAAAAAGGGTAGGTAAAAATAAAAGAAATATTTACAGTACAGTGTACAGTAGTTTGCTTGAGGCCCACCCGCAAATGTCTTAGGTCACTGAGCACTCGGCACATCGGGCGGGCCTAGGCAATAGCTCTACATACATTGAGAATTTGTTAACGGTAGGTGTCGGTTCCTAAGCAAAGAAACATAGAAAAATTACCGATAACTTGGAAAAGGAACTCTGTTGAAAGTAAAAATGTGCAGCAAAACATCGATCAAGCTGCATAAGTCTCTTATAGACCAAATAAACTTGGGTTACGGAATAAACCTTTGAGGGAGATAAATGCAGCAGTAATAGATTATTAACAGTAATTTTCAGTTACGTTTCTGTGTCTATAGTTGACTACTGTAATCAATTACATTAAAATTGTAGTAACTGTGATTTCAATTGGTTGTTTGCTTTATTTTATGAGCATAGGACTGAAAACGACACAAAAAGCAGGTACTGCTGTATGGCGCCACAAAAGAGCAAATAAAATGTGCAGTGGCAGGCGAGGTTACCTTTACCTCAGAGCTATTCGCGGGGCAAACAGGAGGCACCTTCCTGACATCCCGTTCAAGGCAAAACAAATTCCGGTGGCTAATTCATTGGCATAAAAAAAGAACATTCCAAGCTTCTTTCGCAACTCTTGCGTACGGCCTCGCAACCGCCGTCACGCATCAGCTGTGCTCATTAAGCCTTTTGTTAGGATAACAGCGAGCGACGAAAGATAAAAGAGAACGATTGGCAGAAACACGCGCTTCTCTTGTGTTGCGTGTGTTTGCTTTCTTCAAGCTGACTACGTCAGTTAATGTCGTACGGTCGTTCTTGAATTGAACGACTGAACATGATGGACCAATGGGGTGGAGAAGAGAAGCGATTTCTCGTCCGCTTCCTTAGTATTTCGTGCCTGTGGTATTCACTTGAAGAACGAGTTGGCAATTAGTTTAACTTTTTTTTGCCCTCCGCGGTCGCTTCGTTATGCTCTTAAGTTCCGTGGTAACCAACAACTAACGTGCTCAGAGTTACATCCAGCTTTGTTACTGCTAGAGTGAATGTAGGGCCAAAAGGTTGTTGTTGTTGTGGCTGTAGGAAGAAGAAAAAAAAATGCAGGAGCCTGCTACTGGCTCTGTAGCGAAGCCACCTCCGCTGCCTCGTGCGAACAGAAGAGAAAATAGAGAAAAAAGGAAAAGAAGAGAGAGAGAAAGACACGCGTCGCAACATCCGTCGTCTACCGCGGCCTACAACAGATAAAAATTCGGTGGCAGGCTAGCCCCCGCCGCAAGCGGCGGTGATCTACCTGTCTCAGCCCCACCAGGGCCAGAAGCAGCCACCCTCCGCGCCTCATAAAACCAGAACACAAACTTGTAGGCTAGCCAGGAGGAAGGAATGTGACGGGAACTGTCTTCGGGCTATCAAATGGGCACAGAAGAATCGAAGCCGCGTTCCGGCCGCAGCCTCCAAAGAGTCGCAGATGAGATCGCCACGTTTGGCACAAAGGGCTGGAAATGCGCTTTTGCTCTGAATGAAAGGGCACATCTGCCTCCTGTCCGCGTGCTCGTCATCAACAATGGATCGCGCCCAGCTTTCCACCGAGTGCCAGCTGCCGCGACAAGTCGTGAAGCTGAGGTGCTAGACGTCTATCCACGAATATCCCCTCTCCCACCATTTTTCTTTCTTTCCAGTAGGCCAACAATTCTCGCATTGTTCCCAGTCGATTCGTAAAATCAAGTGACTGCCGCTGAGAAAACAAGCCTTGACAAAACAGGCCCTGTAGAGCACTTTGAAAGAAATGCGACCTAGGCATGTCACCAGCGATCTTTTACGGAAAACGTGTAGCGCACATAACTGCACTGAGAAAGCAAATACGACGCACACAGCGAATAACTCACGGCTGCGCTTGAATCTAAGAATGTAAGAAAGACACACTGCACACCAATCACGAAAGACATGTGGTGGAAGAACGGAATGAGAAAACATTTTTAGCAAGAAATTAAAGAAAAGCGAAAAAAAAAACCACGCGATCACGAGGCATTTCTCTCGGTTAAGAGCTACTGCTTCACGAAAGTAAATTTGGTATCACCCGCACTAATTATGCAGCGCATCATCATCATTAGCAGCATGGATGGATGGATAGAATGGATGGAATATAGGAGCGTCCCCTTTGAAATGGGGTGGTAGCAGATGCTATATCATCCTCATTTTCCCCCTATATCTTAATTATTATTTAAGATTGGTTAACTATACCATTATTCTATTTATTGAATTTTTCTTTCTACATTGCTATCAGTATGCCACGTTTCTGCTTTGTAGCAGCAGCCGCAACTACGTCCTGTGTAGGGCAAAACGTCAAGTCCATGACTTTCTTATTAGCCATTAACGTGCCAGCCGCGGCCAGCTTAACGCCGCCCACTTCCTTATCTCGTCCAACAAATAAACTTTCTGCCGTGCTCTGTTATACTTACGCCTCTTGACCCGCTCCTTTAACGACATTGCTTTACAAGGTGTTCGGATTACTTGCCCTGCCCATGAGCATTCCTTTATTTCATTTCCACGTTAATTAAACGAAAGTCTGGTGCACGGAACTGGCGCCGATTAAAGCTTCAAAAACCTTTCAGGAAATAAGTACCTTGCCCCGACGTTTTGCAGCTCGACGAACCACAACACGCAGAAACAACTCAGACTGCACAGAAATCACATAGAAAGCAAGAGAGAAAACAAAGCATAAAAAGCAAAGTACATGCCCAAGAAAAAATAACAATAATGAGCAAACAATATTACTGTAAATGTAATTAAACCAGATAACACAAATGCTAAAAATGAACACAATAGGGGAACGTCTAGGAGTTGCAATAAGCAAGGAGAGGGGAAGGAACAACGAGCAAGAATATAGGGAGTCAGAAAAGACAAACAAAGGTGGCAGATTACGGATCTCAATAATGGTTTTCCCGCTACCCATCTTGTTATAACAGTGACAGGGGTGAGAAGATATTGCACACACACACGAGGCACCATTAAAGGGAGGCAGCAGCCCTAATAGTAATCAAATTTCAAAAATACCCAATACCTCGAAAGAAATTCCGTATTTCTACTTGTTAATATCGGTCTCGATATCCTTCCCTCGCCTTCTTGTCTTAACATACACTGCTTGCTTCCTGTTTATTAAAGTTTACACTTTCAATTTTCCGGTCCGTAGCTCTCTGCGTTGTCCACAGTTCAAAGTTCAGCCCTTTTTGTTAGCCTCCGTGTTTCTGCCGCATAGCTGCGTCGTGATAATATACAGCTGTTACTATATAAGTTTCTCTACAAGGATGCCGGCTAACTGCTGTTCATGACCAGAAAGCACGTGCCATATGCGCACTACCACAGTTGCATTCCTCTAGTTGTTATTTTACTCTTGTGGTCGGGATCTCTGGTGTCTGCCTGCCGTAAGTGGGATACCTTCCATCACCTAGCTGCCTATCCCAAAAATGCCGTTGCCTGTTTCACGCGCCAGTTCACAAGGTTGTTATGTTTAAGATGAGACGTACAGTTAAGATTGCAAGTATATGTGGCGTGAAGTTACTAGACCTTGTTAACGCGCCCCAAATTCTGCCGATGACTGTTGCGTAAAAAAATAAAAATTTAACCATTCTGCTTCTAAACCTTATCCGCTCGAGTTGCCTAAGATGATCCTGAATCACTGAAAAGCGTGATAATAGGTAGAGCGGCAGTTTTGTCGCATGCCTGGTTGGTGTATTTTGGGGGATGCATCTGACATATATACACTCTTAAAACGAAGAAATTTATTTCGATTCACCTGGAAACCATTCCATTTAGGAAACCAAAAAGCGCTATTATTTTGCACAGGTTTCCCACCGACGCCATAATGCCACAAAGAATTACGCTGCCATCTGCACAACATGACTATTAAACAACGTAATAGTGACAAACTTAGTATCGCCATTAATCTGGTCAATACAAAAGTTGAGATAGTACTTAACTAGTTCTGATGAAGCCTCTGTTCACAGGAAGACATGAAGAGCATTGCTAAAATAATCAAGCTGGGCTCCGTGGCACAAATCAGATAATTCGCAGTGTCCTTAAAAAAATTGCATATTTATTGGTCATCGTTACACATGGCGGCAACTTTCTCCGCGTAATCCACAAGGCTGTCGTTGATATGACTACATTCGTAGGCGATGTTTTGAACAAACTGATAATAAACAGAAAAGAAAATAATAGAGCGTATCTAATTGCCAGGCATGTCCGAGCGGCAAAAAACACCCCTGAACGCTCGTTAAAATACATAGAATACATTTAAATAGAATAGATTAACCGGTAGTTTGATGCTAGTGATGTTATATAAATATGGGCATAAATTGCCACATGGTAACTTTAACGTACACATGTCCTGTGGCGCTCGCCGCAATGAAGCGCTTCGAATAAATGTCAGCTTCTTGGGGTTCTTTAGCGTACGCTGGCATCGCACAGCACACGCTGCGTTTGTATTTCGCATCCATAAAGCCTGCTCCACATGATGGGAAAGGTAGCAGCTTAAAAACGCCTCCTAGTTCTCACGCAGTTCCATGATTTTAGTTGTGTCACGATGTAACACTTACGACTTTAACTTTAGACAGGACGAAGGCAATGTTAGGAAGGCCGAGTAATGTGTAATTAGGAAGAGACCCGAACGGCAATGTACGCGTTCGGAAACCGAGGCGCGAATGTTTTTCGAGGCCGCTCATCGTACGAGGATTATGGCTGCTGCCTTCGTTGATGATGAACAGTGATGAGGCGTGACGAGAGCGATACTACAAAATTAATATTTTGTTACTTTTGTGTGAGGTTTCGTTCGAGAGCGATACTACAAAAGTAATATTTCGTTACTTTTGTGTAAGGTTTCGTTCTTGCGTTCATGCCTAGGTAATGATGCATAACCGCGAGGAATGAGAAACCCGACTGCAGCTCCAAGCTGAGCCCGTGTAGTAGTTGCCTACCAAATGACTCGCAGAAAAAGTCTCCTGAAGCAAGCCGCGGAGCAGAAGTATGGCAGCAGGGATAAAACAAAGTTGTCTAGCTTTCTCACGCCATAGCGCTACCAGTGAATAAAGTGAAGGAAGTTCAAGAAAACATCGGAGAAGACGTGATTCCTTGCGACTACATCCTGATGACAAAATAAAAACAAAAAGCAGCGAGACTGCATGCGATAGCGCTCTGCATCGGCAGCGAAGTAGTTTTTGTTCATTGATGTAATTTAATAGTTATATCAAAATTAACTACAACTTGTTTAAAGAATTGTTCAGAGGTTCACTGTGGTAATGCAAATTTAAGGAATAGCTGGAATTGTGGAGATATTCATAAACTCTCTGCAACGGAGTTGGACGCCTGATGCGCTTTAAACGCGCTTGAATAAGTGAAACCGACAAGCTAACTCCTCTTATCTCGACGTCACTGTGTCAACAACGCACAGTAGCGAATGGCACTCAGGGCAATCAACGTGGAGCTTTCATGATGAGATGCGATGAACCCCTCCATTTATGCCAACAAGCGTGGCTCTTTGCCCTTGGTGCATTAGGCGAACGCAAGCGACGCCAAATACAGGGCAAAAGCGGTGTCAGCAGCTATCGTTGCAAAGCGCGCATAAATAGCTGATCTGGTGACGTGACGCTCCCTCGAGGCACATCATGGCAGAGCTTCTTTCTGCTGCATGCGATGATATTCGCACATACGGCACATATGAATAACCTCAGCGGTGCCCGCTGAGAAAACGCCGCCCCAGTTCCTGGTATCGCTCAGTAAAATTCGCGCAAGTCAGGCTACCGGGTGAATCTACGAACTCGGCTGGAAAGCGACGCGATGCAGATGCGATGTCTTGTTGCATTCGCTCATTCGTGCAGGATGCGGATGTGCCTGTTACGCCGAGCGCATTTACACAGACGCCGGCCGAGTACCCGAAGCAGTTCGCAACTAACCAGGAGTCGTCAGGCAGCTACCGGCAGGATGTGCATCATTTGAGGGAATTTAACCTCGGTCAGCTTCAACGGATCAAGAGAGACGACATCGCTCTCCTCTTTTGCTCTCGGAGTAGGGGCGTTGTAATTTGGCTTGCCTGCGCGAGCTTCTCTGTCTGCAAGGCGTTAAAACGTAACTGTACATTAAAAGATCTTACGATAATTTCAGATACACAAAAATGGTACAGAAAGACATTGAGTAAAGTAGCCCCTTTCTTTCAGAATATTGCGTTCGAACATATTGGACAAACTCCTTCGTGCGAATGATAGATGTGCACACGTAAAGAAGTTTCTGCACGTACAAAAGGATTTATAAACAACAAACTAATAATATGTTCTTCGGAAAACACTGGCAGCATTCTTGCCCGCTGCGACTAAAGGCTCACTACGTCACGTATTTGTGCACACGGGTAACTAGAACAATGCCACCATAATTCAAAAATCAGAATATTGGTGTCTGAGATGTAATTTTTTTCTAAAGTGCAATGTTCATCGAATTATTGTTTGGTTATGCTTGGATGCTGCGTTTGTCCATTGGATCAGGTGAAACGTGTTCTGGTGGGGGTGCACTTCCTATCCGTGAAAAAGAGCAGTGGTTTTTGAATTTTCTAGTTTTCTATGCTCGTTATCCTGGCGCTGAAATTGGCACGGAAGCATCAGTACCACGTGCAATGAGAAAAGCGATTGAACTCAAGTATGACCGTTATGCAACATCGTACGAGTACCCTGTCAGTTATTTCACTCCATAACGCGCACTCTTTAAGTGCTTGCTCACCAACTACTGATCAAGCAGCATCAACAACGTAGTCTGACATAAGGTGATCGGAGACTGTCTACGCAAGCAGAAACTTTCAAGGAACCAAATAATACTAGTTGGTCTCAAAACGAATGAAAGCAGCTAAACAGCACTACTCACACAGTCGGTACAAAAAGACAAACAAACTTGGTATGGGCAGCTAATATTAGCGGTGCTTGCTTGCTAAGATAAATGTTGTCTTCCTTCCTTTTCTCTATTCTTAGAAGCAACGAAAAGATTCTTGAGAATAAACTGCCCTGTTCTATGAATGCACAATGGAATACCTGATGTACTTTACGAATTTCCCCTCAACAAGTCTAGACAGCTTGAAGCGCAACAGGAACTCACGGTTCTCGAGGCACCCGACCGCAGCAGAGAAGAAAATCAGGCCACCTGGCTCGAAAGTTGAGGCTCGGAACAAACGAGCGCAGGGGCTGTTTTTGTACCGGGCCCATTTCTGCGAGTGAACCCTTCCGAAGGAAGGACAGAAATATGTCTCGTTAACGGCCGTCGCAAGGCACGCCGTACTGCGAGCGAGGACATATCCGCTCCAGGCCCAAAAGTTTGCTTTTGCGCCGAAAGGATCTGTGCGTAGGCGCTGATTATCCGAGAGTAATTAGGCATCGCACGGACTTTGAAAGTGAGCAGTTATGCATGACGAGTTCCAGTGTTGTTTTTTTTTCTTCTTTCGTTCCTTTTACTGCATGAGGGGATGTTTTACAAAATATTGATGGAGGCCGTAAAATCTCAAACCATCGAGCGAAAATGACGGCAGTCTTTGGTTGGACTAAACTGTTTTGAATTGCGAATTCTGTTACGGTACTCTGGATGCGAATAAACTGAGTGTCCCGGTGGCTGTAGGCAGCCACTGAGGATTTCTTTCCCAGGAAAACGCGAAGTTGACAAGACTAGGCATAAAAAAAAACGGGGTTTTACAGAATTAATCAACATGCCGTCCCTTTAAACCTTAACAAGCATTTCAAAGCAGAGTGCAAAACACTTTCTACGGTACTCATCAAGGTCAATAGAAAATAATGCCTAATACGAATAATTATTTAGTACCATTAACACTCCTAAAAACTGCCACTTAAGCAACGAGTTCTGAGTCAAACTCACCAATATCTTATGTCTTAGAGAAAGCAAGGTTTTATTAAAATTCACATCCATCAAAACCGCTACAAATCCGTCATATAATGACCGCAAGAAGTCAAAAAGAACGAAGCGAGACGGCACGACAGGGAACAGCGGCTCGCATGAGAAAGGTATAAGTAGAACCATGCAAAAAACGTCTTGTATACGAAACATATGCGTACGCTCGCAAGTACCCATATGGCGCTACGTGACAAGCGCGTATACAAGCGTCTCTCCGTAGGCAAGACGAAAAAGTGAAAAATAAGAGTCATCCTTTTGGATAGTTGAATATTAAGACCGACGGAAAACTTCTTGTAACAAGTAGGAGACTTTGGAAAAGCTGAGGATCCATATTCGAACTTTAAAACGTCTTCTGACCGCCAGCACGGACGTTTTTCCAGCGCGAAAGCAAACCTTTAAATAAGCCGCATGCACGGCTTCGTGGTCAAAAACACGCGAGCTAAACCCCTGTGGGCGGAAAATGCTGGTAAATGCCCCTGGAAACATTTTCACATTTACATACCGTGTAGCAGCGTCAAATGCTGCAGTTCGCTCTGGCATTTAGCTGACCCTATGCGAGCCATGTAGAAGCGAACAGCAGTGGCTTCGCTAAATTCTTAAATGCCGACTTGGACGCAGACAGCGAGAGCGCGATGAGATCAGCACAGTTTGCGCTTTTTTTTATGGTTTCCGCTACTGTAGCATATTCCTTTCATGTGTGAGTGCACTCAAGAAGGTACACAGATCCGTCTTTACACGAAGGGAGACAGGCATTCAGCAAAAAAAGAAAAACAAAAAGCAGACATGGCGCCGATGGATTCCTGTCATCACGACGGAGTTGGCGGGCACGAAAGATAACTCAGCGTTCGCGATTCATATCCACTTTTGGCAAGCGCCGGATAAGCCACGACGATCCGTAAACCGAATCCTGAATGCTTTCTCCTGTCGCCATTGGCTCGGCCTCAGCTACTGACCCGTTACCGCTGGGATCACTTACTCGCTCAGGAGGATGGCGTGATAAGAGGAGTAAAAAATCCGTTATGCAGCCACGGCCGTGTTATGTAGCAACGTTTTCGTAATGCCCTTATCCTAGTACCATAGGAAGCCCCCTGCCTCTGTCGTCACGATGTGGTAGCTATTAGACGATTGTCGTTTTCCAGAGAGTAAATCGCGAGATGAGTCGTTGCAAAATACTGTTCGGCAAGGTACCGCAGCTCGCCTGCTGCACGCAACCACAGAAACTGACGGACGCTCATATCACCACCGCAAGTCACTGAGGCAGGTAGTCAAAGTGTGCGCATGCTTTGGATCCCGACACTGAGTGCACTGCATGCTGCGAGTTAATTCTAAATACGAAAATGCTATTAACGCGATGAGCAACGAGAGCCTTAAGACGCACATGCGCGAGTATACAGCAAGGTTAATGGTAACTCAAGACTGAACGCCCCATAAATGCCACAAAAATGTCCCGTTATACTCCTCGGACATCTGGTCAAAATATGAAGACATCATATAGGCACACATATGCGCAGGAGACACAAATAAAAGTTCCCGGCCTGCCCAAGTTGCCGAAACCTTCGCGTAACTTTGTATGCATTTATTGAGAAACTGTGATATGTCATAACATGACTGGCTAGTGTGCCGAAGGGAAATCGTATGTTATTACTTCGTTTCCTTCCGGTCATTGAAACTGCTATGCGCGGCAAGGCGCCTATTTTAGAGCGTGCAAATCGTGCTGTCTGAACTTGCCTCGCGCGAAATTGATCAACGTGCGCTGAAAAGAGGTTGTGTAGTCCAGGAACAGCCAAAATCAAGAACAATGGCTGTCCCCGGTCACTAGCTGCAGCTGGTTCACCGTGCTCGGGAAATTGCAGCTAGCGCTGGGATTAGGATGAATTCGCTCGACGGCGAAGAACCTCTCCAATAAATTTTACTCTCTGTCTTAACACTGAAAAAGCAGACTGCAGACTTTCAGCACTGAAAGTTTTAAAGAGAAGAAGCTGCAAGATAGGGAGGATCTCTAACGTTATCAGCCGAAGGATTTCCTCTACTGTGCTTACGATCTAATTCCGGAAGATTGACAAACATTCCGCACTCCAATCAGGAGCACACATATATCCCCGAGAAATGTGTGGCGCCAGTTATTCATGAGCAGCAGGGCCAATATATAGTTTCTTTTAGGCGAACACATTACGCTACACTCCCTTTTTCGTTGTTCTCGATGGTAACCGTAAAGCTAGAGGTATACGATAAGATAGAGATATTAAAGTAAGAGCATGTATATTGGCATTGGAGTTCGACACCAGACTTTCTGCGCACCATAGGCGAGCAAGCAAACTGCACGACATAAGGCTAAGGTAAAGGAGACCTGTGTAGTTTCAGACATTTCATTACGTATCCCTGATATTATTGGTTTAAGCGTGTTAGACGGGCACATATTGAACGCATTGTGGTATGTATAACTTGGCAACATGCGTTTCGCATACATGCTGACGTTAGAGTAAAGCTAATAGTTGTGCACAACCGAGGAGCGCGGTGGCTGCGCAAGAGCGGAGATTGATGATGGCCGGTCTCGACGCACTTCAGCAATGCGACACAAATGAAACATCGAATGCACTTCAACTACGTCTTGCTACCAGTTCGTGCACACTGGGGGATTCTCTTGTCTTTGTAACGATAAGGTCCGAGCGTCGTCGATTCGGTGGGCAACCAACACGCAAAAGCATTGCAAGAAAAGTTTAATGAGTTTAGGAATATCTTAAACAAAACTGCGAGCACAAAAAGAAGGATGCTTTCGCATTCTCGCAAGTAAGCAGTCTCAAGTGTCTCCACAGAATTTTTATTCGCTCCGCGAGGGAGTATTTCATTGAAAGTGTCAACAACCTGACCGCAATCTATAATGCCCAAAGTGAGAAACCTGAATGGATGCCAGTTTTGAGCGAACTGGCTAACCTAAAGCGTTTTTAAAACTTTTTGAATCCTTACTTTTGCTAGAGCTTTTCGTGGTATTGTACTTTGACTTTACCCCACTCTAAATTTCATTGTTAACAGGAAATGAAGAAAAAAAAAACCGTGGTGGTGCAGTGGTTAGAGCGCTCGACTGCTGTGCCCAAGTATGCGGGATCGAATTCAGGCCTCGGCGACCGCTTTTCGATGGAGGCGACAAGCAAGGCGCGCGCGCGCTGTGCGATGTCGGTGCATGTTAAAGAACCACAGGTTGTCGAAATTTCCGGAGCCCTCCACTACGGCGTCTCTCATGGCTTGAGTAGCTTCGGGAGGTTAAACCCCACAAACCAGAATTTTTATGGGCTTCCCGGCAGGTATCAAAAGCGGAGTAGGTGGCGGAATTAAATTTAAAATCCTGCGTGGAAGGATCCCATTGAACATGCACAAGTTGACTTGCCACCGTTTTCTGCGGAGTTGTTCCAGTTTTCTAGAGCGAGTTGTGAGCTTGATAAAAAGCTCTTATCTAATTAGTATCCTGCCACAAAAGAAAGGTCCACGCAAAAGAGCCCCACGAGGTCTCCACGGCCAGATTCATGGCCAGAATTATTTGACATCTAAAACTGTGTCCATCAGGCGAAGGTGAGTGTTGTAATATGAAGGCAGGGTGGTGCCGCACTCTGCTTTTAAGGCGCTGTCAGCGTGTCCGTAGTATTACTGTGGGTTGTGGGCAAAGCAAAACCGGATTTTTCTTAAAACATGAAATGTATTTAGCCACCTGCAACTTCGCTATCATTCGGGATTGCTAATTTACTCCGTTAGGCTGAATCTGACGTAGGGGCTCTAAAACAAAGAGTCATTTTGCTTAACGTTATGTATCTTCGTTTTTCTTGGTGATTGTGCCAGCGCACCTACGTTGAATTTAGTTCACCAAAGTGAAATCGGAGGTTACTTTTTATTTTTGTTTCCTTTTTAAACGTAGACGCAATCTTCACGTACATTTTCAGCGAAGGTTCATCACGGCATACTCATAATATCGCAACTCCAAAGGCCATCACCACTTTGGCGTTCTTGGACATGAATTTAAAATAAACAACCAGCTTCAAACGCCAGAAACACAGTTCTGTAATCACTATGGATATAGGTACAAAAGACACATTTTCGACCACACAGTTTTTTTCAAAGATTTTCACTCCGTTGTTATATCTTTAGTTGCCGCTAGATGCAAACCGTAGTCTTCATGCAACCGTTCAATGAAATGGGGATGATCGAAACACTATCGACTAAAGGCCCGTATAAAAAGTATAGTTGGATTCCTGAAACACACTGGCGGCAGCTAGAGCGACGCGGTTTCTGCCTTTCCATCTGGCTGCAGCTCTTGCGTACTCGCCACTATCCGCACGCTCTACGACCTTTTCGCTAGTGAGCCCCATATAATGACTAAGAAATTTTAGGCTCTCAGAAATGCATCCCAACCGACAATGGCGAGTAATGAGAAAGCCTAACGCCTGTGCCATAGCCGATTTTAGCGCCGAGGCCAGTAACAAACTCTTCTGAGGCGCGAAGGAAGATGCCGACGGTAATGCATAAGCTGAGCTCCTTGCTACTGCATAGGTCGCGTACACCCTTTCTAAGATTGTTTTATTTTGATGCAGTCGGAAGCAGCTACCGCGGTGTAAGAACCCTCGTGCGTCGAGCTATGTATGCTCTCTGAATTCAGTGTCGTAATTGAAACAGCCAACCAGGAGCATCACACACGAAGTAAACACGACAAGACGCTGAGTGCCGTGTCTCCCTCCGGTGTAGTGTTCCTCGTTGGCTGTTGTTTCAGTTGAGATATGAACCAACTAGCCCAGGTCCAGGTAGTAAACAAACCAGCGAAGGTGCCAAAGAGCGTCGGTGTGCATCGTCACGCACCACCAAATACCACGCATCATAGACACGGATAATACCAGGTCGATTAGGCACCCGCGCATGCGCTATTTGACGATTCTACTCTTGAGCGATAGATGAGGCAAATTGCGATTAGCCATTCTGCGCTAGGTCCCACTAAGACTAGAAAGCAATCACAATTATTCAACGTTCGGGCGCTGTTGTTGTGGGGTGTGTACACGACAAATATTTCATCGAGACAGTTGAGAAATTGCTGATTTTATTTCTATTCCAAAGATGCTTCATTTCCATCCAGAATCTATTTTTATTATTTAATTTCGTCCTACCCGTCTTTTTCTTAGTTCTCTCCCCCTTAGACGGAACTACCTGGCCCGTGGTAGTGGACGGACACCTTCGCACAAAGGCTCACGCATTAAAGACGGTGATTCGATGGCGCTGACCATATATGCTCCGTTAGAAGTGGTCAAGAGTGCAGAATATGGTAGTGAATAAGCGCAAAAGAGGTTTAACGTCCCAACGCGATTCAGGCTATAAGAAATGCCGTAGTGGAGGGCTCCGCAAAGTTCGACCACCTGGGGTTCATTAACGTGCACTGACATCGCACAGCACACGGCGCCTTGCTTTCCGCCTCCACTGAAAAGCGCCGTGACCGGGATTTGATCCTGTGTCCTTGGGTTCAGCACTCGAGCGCTGTAGCCACTCAGCCACCTCGGCAGGGCAACCGCAGCTTTGTCTCTCTCCGCACTACAAAAGCGGCGACAATGCAGCACAGTAGGCTTTCACTTTATACCTGATGCAGATTTTTATGAACGAGTGAAGCGGCTTTTAGTGCTAACAGTAAAGGAAGGCGAAATGCGGAGTTTATATATGTTGTGTTCAAAGAATATATAATAATTGTCTTCTGATAGGAGAGGTGCATCTTCATTATACTGCAACGTGAAAATTGTGAGCGGCAGTTCGTTCTATGCTCTCTGAATAACACGCTCAATGTGAAATCGATGAACAGAAGGCAGCTACCGAGCATAAAAGATAATACTTTTTTACAACAGCCTATAGGCCCTCAACTACGATAAAAAAAATAAAAAAAAAATCTGTGGCACTTTGGACCCCTAAAGTGCGATAGGGCAAAATCTTTTATTTGAAACTTCGCTGATTCTTGGTTTTGCTGCGTCCGCTTCTGTAGGCTGTGTGGTGCGGCGTTCGAGGAAGCGCGAAATGAAACGCGCCGCACGGATGCCTCGATCGGTATGACGCGATAGCAGCCAACATATAAAGCCCCGCTTTAACCGAGTCGTATGAAGGTGCCTGCGTGTTCTAACGTGCATGAAAAAGTCTTGGCAGGCTGATTCTGATATCACCCTCCCATATGAAAGGAGAGCCCCGAGTAGGCAGCTCCTGCCAAACGTAATGTCAGGAAGCCCAACGTCCACTTAGTGCCCGGCCATGTCAGCTGCCAGCTACCGTCTCCCACGTAACGAAAGCGTATCGTCCCCTTTGTGGTGCGTGAACTCAGGGTGGCCCACCTTGACCTATGGTGGCCTTCATCTTGGGTGGCATCGGGTGACCTAGGGTGGCCGCAAAGTGTGACACCTTCTGCGAACGACAGTACGATCCATTAAAGGTTTTCGCCTTAATAAAAGTCCTGCAATTGACTGACCGAAATCCCCTCTCCGCTACCGGTTATTTATGAGTGAATGTATGTTAAGGTCGGGTTGCTCTTGGACCAACAACGAAGCCTGCATTGCTTAACCGTTTTCCTAAATGCGCATAAACTCACCTAATACACAGCCCAGACTTCTGTGGCCCCAAGCTCCGATCGGCTCGTATTTTGCGACGGTTTTCCCGGTTGGATGTTCTGTAGCTGCACCTCTCTCGGAACCTTCGACACAAGGCAGTAAGCCCGACTCTTCTTCCCGCGCTCAAGACTGCTCTAGTGCGCGTGTGCATCTCATCTCGGCGCATGAAATCCTAGAGCGAAAAGGGCAATTCGAGCTGAAAGGTGGGAGTCACTGCTCGGTGATGGCGCTTACAGCAGCGTTTCCGGTCAAGCGGCGCGAAATGTCTACAGTCGTTGCTTTTTTCCGAACCACGTTCTGATCAACTTCCAGGACAGTGTCGTTTAATCTGACATGCTGACCGATGCGACGATGGCCCAAATGCTGAGGAAGTTCTGCGGAACAGCTGCGGCTGACCGTGTGTGTCTTCAGAGTTCATTTGTACTCAGCTGTGTGTGCGCGCAGAAAACTCGTTGTATGGGATTTAGTAATTTTCTTGCAACCAGTTTGCGCGAACAATATATAATACAGCTGAGGCATGAAGAGGAGGAATCGTCGCAAAGGAAAAGAAAAATGTGTTACGAAATAATGTACCCCCCCCCTCCCCCCCATGCTTTGTAGTTTCCATTCTCCAGCCGTGCGAATCGGTTTCATTGTTAGCATAGTCTCCCGGCTACACTTCAAAGGAGCACAAGGACTTCTGACTTTGATTTTGAGTTTTGAGTTTTGAATGGGTATAATGAACCTCTCTATATGATTAAAATTTACCGTTATCCAATCGTTTGCTTTTTCCTAACCTGTCTTAAGGCGTTATGCTCTGCACCGTTGAGAGATTTATTTGTGAATTATAGATATTCCCCTCACAAACGCTGCCTTCTCCAGACACTTGTCATAACAAAGACCGCACGCCGCTTGAGCACCGGAGTGGTTTGTGCGTATAGCTGTGAGTGAAATATCTCTACATCATCCCTTGGATAGCTTTCTTGCAGGCAGAAAGACACCGCTATATTACTACATTTTATTTCATACTCGCCTATTTTATTTAAAAATTTCGTACCCACCAATTGTCCGAGAGGAAAGAGCACAGCAACACCAAAAAGGCATAAAACTCAATGCTCTGGTTCTCTAAAGCTTCACTTACTGAAACGTCGCAAGTGCAATGTGGAGTCCTATGTGCCGTGTGGAACGCCTCCCGACTCTATCGTTTTTATCAGCTCCTTTCTTTTATCGTGATAGAGGTGTTGACCGCCGTTAATGTTCATGAACTCAGCCAGCACTACCTTCCCGGCGCCCGAGTATCCAGCGCAACACTGGCCCAGTAACTGTGCACATCGGACACGTAGTGATCGCTTCGTCTACGGAGACGGAAACAATTAGTCAGTAATCGTTGCGTACGGTGCGACGAAAATTCCTTACGGCGCGAGGCCTCGCGATATTGTTCGCAAACTAGTTACGTTCGATTTCGCGAGCAATAAGCCCTCACCATAACAAAGCCAAGGTAAAGGAGACCGGTGCAGTTTCAGAAATTTCATTACGTATCTCTCATCTCGTACAACAAGAAAGCTCGGAATTTATAGAAGCCGGTGGTGCAAGGCCGTATAAGGATCCTGGAATTATGCGAACATAAGAATATCCGCCTCGAAAATTACTGCACAACAATGTCGGGAAAACGTCGATCGCCGATATCTTCATTGATGCCACTATGTTCAAAATTAAGAAGAAAAAATAAAACAAGGGCAGGGAAAAACGCTTTGTGCGCACCACAACTGAGCGCGCTTTATTCTCCGCAGTCCTACCCCTGCCGATGAGCGGCTTGCTTTCCCCGCTACTAGGGACAAAAACACCTGTTCCGCTGAGGAGGCTCCAAGTTCGAGGTAAAGCCAGCACTTTGAGCGACAGGTGTTGTTCTGTTGTCGTTCTCAGTCTCGGTAAGACAGCGCGGTAAGTACCGCGCTGAAATATTCAGTATTATTGCTGGTGCCGAGGCATTCGGCTCTTAACGGGCATGGGAAGGCTTCCAGATTCGAGCGTGTTCGTCGTATCGCGACAAGATCTGATGCTCCAGCAACGTGCCACTCAGCTAATTTGCTGGCTGCTAGAACCGCTCTTTCACTGCAGGTCACTTGACATACAAAGTACATTTAGCGCCACTTGAAGGAGAAACATTGGAAGCTCGCAGAGGTACAAAAGTACACTGCCTAAGAGATACTCGAGCCTTACTTCATTTATTTAAAAGTTATGTAAGTCAAAACTGTCGCGGGATCAATATGCAGTGATTCGCCGTGAAGGGAATAGTTCTTGCACGCAAATGTTTCGGTGTCGTTTGTGTCATTTTCTTGTTTAGTTTGGCTGGCCTGCTTCTTCACTTGGTGTGCTCTTTGTCGACGTTCACTGTTATCGTTTCAAGGCTTAACCTTTCCAAGGCCATGAGTTTGATTTTGCTGTAGTGTGCTCACGGCGCTTTTTTTTTTTTTTTTATTCGTGCGTAACCCATTACACATTCACATCCTTCCCTGTCTGTTGGAGCAAGATTGTGAGCGTGTATCACCTTGTTCCCCACTCTGAATATATGGTTCTTATTCGAGCAGCGGAATGCCAATTTGGGATTTTTAATTTGCTCTGACGTGGTCACGCGGCTTGCATGTTTTGCATAATCCTGTATCTTAGCTCAGACAATGAAAATGCCGGCAATTTCGCACTAGCGCCCGTTAAATATTCACGACAAAGTACGCACCCGTGCGCAATGTGCGCTAACTCAGGAATCACCCCAAGCAAGCGAAACTCAGCGCACATCTGTGAAGAGCAGCCATGCACTTCTGTTTGGAGAGCGAAGAGTGGGGCCTCGGCAAGCGCGCAAAGAAACTCGGCCCCCGGACTCGCACGCGGGGTCAAGGACGCCGAGCTCGCGAGCGCCGCTAGCGCAGCCCTGCACCCGGTTGCGCCAACCCGAGTATCTGGCCGAGTCTCTCCACTGGCTCACGCAAGCGCACGGCGGCCGCTTGCTTCTCTTCGCACGAGGAAAACAACAATAAAAGTCGACAAAGACGTAAACACAATCAGCGGCGGTAGACCATAATCTACGGTTCCTTACCCTCACCTTCATAGGTTAATGACACTTCTCCGACTAAATACGAGGACCGCGATAACCATTCAGTTAATCAACGCAAAATTACGAGTCATGGAATCGCGACATCAGCTTTTTGTTATGCCTTTCTCTTGTTAGCATCAGACGCGATAACTAGCTCGCTCCTCGCCAAGTGAGCATTCGAGCATCCCTATTTCGCCGTCAGATTCCGCATCAAATAGCAGGGATCACGGCAGTTCCCGGCAAGCGTGTCGGAGGGCACAGTGCCTTCCGAGACGCTTGCACGGCGACACGGGAAAGGAGAGCGTACCTTTGCGCGGAACCCGGCGTGCGCCGCTGGAGTCGTCCATCCCGACGACGAACCCGCGATCACGAAGAGACGCCGCGAGGCCCGGGCTGGCGACGGCGAGAGGACCGCTTGTTGCGCATGGAAACGTCTCTGCGGCGCATCCTGGCAGGGGCGCTCCTTGACGCACGTCGGAGGCTGGCGGTAGTCTCGGCGTATCGAACGGCCCTTCACTCCGCTGTCCGCATCCCTGCGGTGCACGATGCTGTTGCTGCTGCTGCGCGCGTTCGCGTCGATTGTCGGCGAGGATGGCGAACCCACAACCACCACCACAGCGGGTGCAGCGGCGGCCACCGCGAACAAAACCACCACAACAGCGCTGCCTCTGCTCGGCGGCGCAGAAGAGGAAGGAGTAGTCTGCGAAAAAAAAAAAAAAAAAAAGTTGGCTCCCCAAGAATGCGGCGATCAGGCGGCGCTGCGAGCGACACCCGTGCGTCGCTGCCTCAAATCCGTCGGCAGTGCTCGGCGGCGCCGACGTCGGCCGCTGGGCGGCGATAGCAGCCGCCAAAGGACGCTGCCGCTGCTCCCTGAGCTGGAGTGCAGGCCCTCTGTCGCAGCCCCGCACTGACGCCGAGGCCGGCGCAAAATACGCCCGGGGCCGACCCCGTTCTGAGCGCTTCCATTGGCCGAGGCCGCCAATGACGTCATTCGTTCCTCCTGCTCTTTCGCACGGAGACACTGAGCGAGCGCTGTGGCACATCCCTTCTTCTTTCGTCTGTTTTTGCTCTCCACTGCTTGATGGGAAGCAGGGATGCGGAGCTGGCGCGATGGTGTCAACAAGAGACTTGCCCGCAGATGTGCTTCGCTCGCTCCGCCGTGTCTTCTCTGCTTTCCTATCACGGCCGCTGCAGCGCCGCGTTACCCTCCGTGCGCGCGTTCTTGCATGCGCGTGTCGAACCAGCAAGAGAACAAAAGGGAACAAAAGCAAGAGAGTTATTCTTAATTTGTTTCAATGCTCTTCTGCGAACCACAGACAAAAACAAAACGCAGGAAGGCAGCCAAACAATATAGACAACATAATTGGATGGTTATTAGCACTTTTCCTACATGTCCACTGTCTACATTAGCTGCTTTGGTGGCCGGGTACCCACAAGCTGTGCATAGTGACTTTCGTCGTTTTTTAGTTCTCTATGTTGCCGTTTTGTCTCTTTTCACGAAAAAGAAAAAAGCAAAATTGCGAGCGACTTACAGCTTCTTTACGCGGGGAGTCTGTAAAGACTCTTTCTTCCTCTATCAATCTCGATTCTTATGGTGAAGTTTAACTATAGATGAAAACAGTTGCAGTCAAAAGACTAATTTGCGAAAATGCCCAAAATTTATGGACGTTGATGCTGGCCGCATGGACCATAGCTATGAGCTAGAAGAGAGGTCGGAAGATGCAGTGAAGGTAACAAGCGTCTTCGTTTCTTTACTCTCCATGAAGTGGTGTCCTGATATTACATGTAAGGCTCCGATTCCCTGACACGTCAAATAACAGTCGCATCACAGACAGATAGCGTCACCAATATATTCTTCATGGTTCGAATGGAATGGTTTATGACGAGACAGATAACTGAACGATAATTGAATCTTCACATATTTTTTTTTAGATTTGTCTTAGTCGAAGGACGATAAATACGCGCTGAATTAAACAACACGCCTAATGTAAGGAAAAGGCCAAGTATAAAATAGTCCATCACCTACAATTGCAGTGATACTCTAGTAGAAAATTTAGGCTGTTTTCTCATTAAGGTTAACGTTTCCACGAGCTGATCTTTAAGCTGCCGTTTTGCACTTCTGGCAGTTAACACATAGAGTGTTCTCTGTTAAAAAAAAAGTAAAAAAAAGCCATTTTTATATAAGCGCCTTACGATTTCGTTCAATAAGCCAGCAGAATTTTAAGTTTTAAAGTTCCTTGCTTGCGGTATTACAGGGAATACGACCGGCGTTACGGTGGTAAAGTGAAGAGGCGCAGACGATGGAACTGAGACGTATCGGAAGGAATAAATTACGGCGTTGTAATGGTAACTAGGCTACTTCGCTAGGAAGGATGGTATTATAACCTAGCGAAGGGCAAGAACAAGGCAACGCATATTTGACCACTCACCAACGGTTTCAACAAGGAATCTGTTGGGAAGCGATGATATATTTTTTTTTCTTTTGGAAATCTCTGAGGCTCAGGTACATCGCTATTCCCTTCGGAGCTGTGATCAAGGAGTCATTCTTGACCTTCAGCGAACCGGTTTTGATATATTGTCGACAAAAGAGATATTCAATCTTATGACATGTTCTTTGGTAATGAATGCATCTTTGCTGCCCTGAAACATGTCATGTAAAAAGCCAGGGAGTCAAGTTTTATTCAGAGCAACATTGGGTTGGGTTGTTTTTAGCGTCACTTTCGTGCCCCTCGCTTAAGAGTTCACTGATAGGGACTAAAAATTCATCTCAGCTGCTCCGGCTGCACGAATAAAATAACATTTGCTTTACTGAACAGGGCATGACTATGGAGTGGTAAACAGACAGTTCGAGGAACCTTTTATTGCTCGTGCTACTTGACTTTCTAAGCTGACAAAAAAATGCGAGCGAAAAATGAAAACAGCACAGAGTGATAAATAGTAAAAAAAAAAAAGAAAACGACGCGAAATTAAATCAGGAAATCAGTTCCTCGTGCTACTTCTGCGCATATCATAATATAAAAACAGATGCCGACGTCGCGAAACCTCTTCAATCATGCCGCGTGTGCCGCGTGGCAGACTTCCCATCTTCACCAAGCTTACGATGTGCATACCATCATATTGCTTAATTGTCCATTTACTATTTTTAATACCATTTTCTCGATTTTTATTTATTAGTTATTTTATTTATATTTACTAGTCTATCAGCATGAAGATTCATACAAATTATAACGAAGAATGCATTTATATAAGGTATCATAGTGATATAAAGCTATCAGATAAACTATGCAATAGCACAACAGCTTTACCATTTTCAAGCAGGTTGGAGAAGAAAATCTGAAATCGTTATTCCTGGTATGAAAAGGCCAGAGAAGAGTTGCACATTCTTAAACGACAAACAGTTACTATTGTCCGAGCACGCCACACATATAAATCAGTTCGTTTCAGTGAAGATTATTTGTTTAACTGCAGTTTTGGTTCCGTGCTCAGTCGACAGCGTAGTCACCGTGATGGATATATTACGTAGGCTACGTCCTGTAAACCACCTGTGAAACATTTTTTTTTTTAAGTGACAATGGGGGGGGGGGGGGGAATTGCACAACTATGGGTTAACAAGAATGATATACAGCTGTGCGAACGCTAATTTATTAAGGACTTTGAATGAAGGGTTCGTTATGGCAAGCGCATCAAGTTATGCAATTCGCAACACTTTATTCCTTCTCCATAAAAGCAAGCCATTCATAATCGCTTTTTCAACTTCCCCAGTCCTCATGGCAATATGTTAGGAGGGACAGGAGTACGAAGAAATGCGTTCGCCTGTATACATGAAATGGTAAAGAAAAATGTTGGCAGCCTGTGCATCAATTTGGGATATTTTACAAAGGACTTTAAAAAAGGAATTTCCATTATACTCGCATGGTATTAGGTACTTGCCAGTTGAGAGTGAGGATGGGGTGCCATTTGACCTTATTATGCTAATGGCCCTCCACTGTATTTGGCGCTCGAGAATGGCAGGATACCATTGCGATTCTGACGCACGGCCAGCACGGATCTATTTTCGGGAAGGCATGAATAGATATATTGAAGTTCAGAAACTTGCTCCCGAAGCTCCCGAGTGGCTCGGAAGATTGGATCCATTAGTGACCCTTAGAGAATTTTAGCATGACGACGCCACAACTCACCTGGCTGATTGTTGTATTAATGAATGCTCATTGTGCCCTGTAAGTGGTTTTGTGTATTGTGCCCAAGTCAGGCAATAAAGAAAAGAAAAAAAAGCAGCGGTGGCCATGTGGAAAAGCATCCGCCTCGTGGTCGAGAGGTACCAGGTTCGACTCCTGATGCCGCCGGGTACCCACCGGTTTTTTAATGGGTACAAGCTTTCCCCCGGCCTGGTGCTCGGCTCTTTGGGGTGAAATGTTTGGGAGAAGGGGTCACAGGTCTCAAATAGTTGCTCTGATGTGGCAGTCATCAGATCCGCCATCGGACAACAATAAGTCCGCCTTTTGCGGCGAAAGCCCATTATGTGGCCAAGTGTTCGACTGGGGGAGTCATTGGTTGCCCACAAGACGTGAACTTTGAGCGTAGGCTGTCCTTTCCCAGGTGGTGCACCCCTTAGGAGCCGGGCTTTTGGCCGCGGGACTCCTGTACCCATTTGAATTAACCGGCTGGGTAACCGGCGGCAGCGGGGATCGAACCCACAACCTCCCGCAGCAGGAGCAGGCGCCCAAACGCACATTCGCACCGATCTAAATAATACGCTCGGAATAACGAAGCCGACATCTGGAAACGGTGTCCAGGAAACGGCAATAGTCTGCAAGTATTACTTTGAAATTACTGATGCTCACCTTTATGAACATGGAGATCACAAATTTAGACAATCAAGTCGTTCGTGAGCTAGTGTTTATTTTTTATTTTTATTTATTTACATATTTATTCAAAAATGCTATCAATCCTTGCAGGCAAGACAGAAAAATTTGCAAACCTTATTTGAAACCATGTTTAGCAGCAATAAGAGCGATTTATAAATGAAAATAAAATTGGAGATAAAAATAAATAAAGAAATCAAACGTTCAGTGTAGAGTAATGAATATAGCGGAGCTCTGTTAGATAACAAAATGAAACATCAATAATGTCAGTGTTTTTTTTTTGTTTTTTTGGAGCGCGTAGCAGGACGAGCACAAAGCACAGAGGAACAAGTAGAACACCTCCTCGTCATCGTCCTACTAGGTGCTGCGAAATACGATGGAAAACCAACTAGCTGGACAGCTTGTCTACTTCATCGATAATGACGGAATGAAAACTGTTTATAGATAGATAGGGAAGACGAGGGAAGGCAGGGATGTTAAAACTCTTTATGCATATCAAGAAAGGGCATGTGCCTGACAATACATAAATTGGGCGTAACGGTGAAAGAATCCCTTTGTACCCTTTTCAAGTTATCGGTGAGGAGAAATTTGTTAGCATAAACATTCAAGAAGTTTTGGCAAAAAAAATATCCTCCCCTAGCTCTACAAATTCATAGCATGTTGAACTCTGCTTTACTGATAGTTTTAAGCTGTTCCACGCCCTTACTGCGACAGGAAACAATAAGTCTCCAAAACTGTCAGGATGACCACAAATTCATTTATAGTAGAAGAATGTTTATGGCGTATGAGTATTATTTCGTCTGCAAAGATGATGTACTTTGTAAGGTGCTGATGTACGAGTTGCTACAAGAATTTTAGGCGTGATAGTAAGGCGCGTTCTTGCACGCTTAGCCGACCAGCTTTATTATGTAGGTGAGTCAGTCAGTCACTCATTAGATATTTGTTAAAAATGTACCTTATTGTCTTCACTTGTATCTCTTTTGGTTTCTTTGTGCGTTGTTTAGTTGCAGGGGATTATACTAGGAGCATGTTCTACTGCTGGTCTTATAAAGGCATTGCTGGCTAGTATTTTAGTTTCCGGTTGTGAAACTCGGAGGCAGCGTCTAGGAAAGGTAGTGGCTGCAGTTATGGTGCTTACGTGCGAGTCCCATTTGAAATTATGCGTATGGAGCAAATGTGTTTGTGTTCACTGACTGGCGCTATTTAAGTATTGCTTATGCTGTAATCGAATGGGATTTGTGAGTTCGACAGATTTGCATTTCGATTTTAGTAAGTAAGAGCTCCCCAGAACATTTTGCATTATTCATTAGCATAGAAATTTTGCTATTCAAGGCAAATTGTCTCACATAAACTATCATGCTTAACTTCTTGCGGTTTATTTTAATCCACTAGGACGAAAACATGCAGCCCTTTCCGTAATATGCTTCAATAATGAAATGATTATGACTTCTTTAAAAGTTTGGGGGTATTTTCTCTGCAGCACTGCGAGACGATATATTTAGAGGAAAACAATTATTACTCTGAAATGTTGTCTAGAAAGCTACGGGTTCCGTAGCAACCTGACGATAGGTTGACATGCTTCTTTCTTGTTTGTGCTTGAGTGTAGTGATCGTTGTCTGTATGCCGTGGTGTGTATGGCTGCATGGAGCGGCCACTCTGCAAAATGCATATGCTGTCCATTCATTTCGTCCTCTGGAAGGCTTTCACACAGGTGAAGCCCATGCTGTGGTTGGTTGGTTCATAGGAAGGGAAAGGCGGAGTATCTGTCACACTTGCTCTGTGGACACCTGAACCGCGCCGTAAGGGAAGGGATGAAGGTAGGAGTGAAAGTGGATAGAGAGAAAGGGGGGCCGTAGTGGAGGGCTACGGAGTAATTTCGACCACCTGGGGATCTTTAACGTGCGCTGACATCGCACAGCACACGACGCCTCTTCGTTTCGCCTCCATCGAAACGCAGCCGCCGTGGCCAGGATTCGATCCCGGGAACTCCGGCACAGTAGTCGGGCGTCTTACCACTGCACCACCCCGGCGGGGCAACCCATGCTGTGCAGGAACGAAAAATGAAAGTTAAAAACAAATTACAACAAGTAACAAGAGACGATCAATGTAAATGCGAAATGGAAAATTTGTACAGCTACAGAATATCCTACGCATAGCAATTCGTGACCATGTGTGATTTTTTTTCTTGCTTGCTTCTGTTGCGGGTTTTTTCTTTTTTGTTCTTTTATATTTGTTTTATTTCCTGTTCGAATAAAAGTCGATATCTTCCTTTTTCTTATATTTATTTCTCCATCTTTTATATATTCATTTATATTTTCCTGCCTGCAGCCTGCAAGGTTTTTCGGCCTTTCTCCCTTCATAATTACAACAGATATGCGTGACGACATTCATAAAAGTCAACTTTCCGTCAGTCATGCAGAAGAGGGGGAAATTTGGCACGGCTAGTAATTCCAGCAATCTAGAGGAATGAATTTGAGTTGGATACGTTCGTTTCTTGATTGTATTTAGAAATGATGTTAGAAAATCTCCATATTCACATCATTCCCACAATAATCTGCTTGAAATGGGAAAGAACAACTATGCTGCAATGCAGAGTCAAAATACGAGACACGATTACTGATCTTAACTACTCGATCAGTTTTATTCTTCATATTAGAAATCATCTTGCTTGGGAGCATCGATACTAATTAAAGGCTACTCGAACTTCCAAGCAATACATATAACCGAAAAAAAAAAGAGATGTAATTGGTAAAGTGCACGTATAATCCATCAGAAAAACATCCAATGTCGCCCTTGCACACTTTCTGTGCTGCAAACAGAGGCCCAAACTCTTCGACATTTGCACTAAATGCGCATCTTGGCGCTGAGGCTATAAGCAACGCGAGTCATCTGTTTCACAGAACCTGCCTGAATATAAATTAAAAAGCTGTGTTCCTGTTGCTTCAGTGCGTTGTATTTGATGGTATTGCATTTCCATGTACAAGTGAGACGAGCTGATTAACAAGTAAATTAAGCAGCTCGGTGTCTCCAGCTCCAGCACACTAAGCAGAGGCCAGAGGGAACAATGCAATTGTAATACAATTGAATCATGATTCACGTCATGGCTAGGTTCAAGAGTTCCATTTTAAGGGAATAAAGAACACTGGGAGTGCGAAGCTGGTAATCTTTCAATATTGTGTTGTGTATGAAAGTAATAACCTTAAATATAGAACGTCATCCCAATATTGTGTCTCCGAAGAGGAAAACGATTTATTTTCTTTACTACCGCTTCCAGATAGCCCTTGGCAACGAGTGAAAAACTCGAGCTGCATAAAAATTAAAGTGGATCCGGCAATCCTGAAATCCGGCAATGCTGGTTCACCGCGGTGGCGAGGTGATATCAGACTTCAGGCAATATGATGTCGTGTCGCACCAGAAATAGCCGAGGAACTGCGTAAACCAACGCAACGACTGAGCTATGCCATCCTCATTTGAGCGCACTATTGCACGGCATATCTTCGCGCTGCTTCAGATGTATTACTTACTAGGCAAACTCTATGTGAGTAGTCGTAAAGAATTTCGCGATCTGAAAAAAAAAAAAGCGACAAATTTCTTTTTTTTTTTTTAACTGTATGCGCTCTTTACTCTCGCATATTGGTAGGGGGAAAGCTTTTGCGGCTCTCAATACCTTCGGCAGTGTTTTCACAAAGGTCCTTTTACTTTACCATCCAGCTCCCTGAATCTATTACCTCCTGCATGGCACCAGAGGGCAGAGAGCTTCATTACAGCACGACCTTCGAGAAGTTGAGGTTGGACGTAGGAATACCAAGTTTAAGCCTCAATCCGGTCTTAGTGAGGGAGGCAGCCTATACGACTCCTCCTTAGTTTACTTATTTTACTCTTGCATTTCATTCCTCTGCCATAAGTGCAGTGACAGCGATGTTTGGTAAATCTTCCATTTCAGTTTAACGAACGTATGAGGCGACCTTTTAGGAGGCGCAATTCCGGCTTCAGTTCGCTGTAGTAGTTCGCTGTGCAGCCTGAACCAATATTAGTGGTATTGCTCGGATCGTTATTTTCCGAAGCCGAGCATGGACGGTTGGTTTTCAGCAACCATATAAGAGCGGTAGCCGCTGTTGGTTGCTACAAACCCACTGCAAACAGGGGTCTCCGCGTATCTTGAACGGAGTGCTGTGCGTGGGGAATATTAGCGAAGTATACAACTCCAATGACAAGACTAGTGCATGACACGAGTGTTTTTGCAATGGTAAACGAAAACACACGAACCGAAAAAAAAAAATTGGGGAGCCTTTATGACGAGTTGACAGCGCGAATGGCTACCGCCTGCGGCTTCGCCTTTGAATCCTCGTTCGCGTACACTCAACCCGCAGCTATATACCTGCACTCGTGGCGTGCTTTGAAGCATGGCAGATATATTTAGGCTACTGCGTTCTTCCCCGCAATTTATTGATTTGTTGCTTGCTTGCGCGATGCCGCTTACTCCGCTAATCATTGCCTCTATAATGCTACAGATACTCATTGGTGTGCCGTCGTAAGCTTCCACATTACGTGAAAGACCAAGTGAAATTGTTATACTTTGCGTTTGAAAGAACACTTTCAAAAAGTTCGAGAAATTTTGGGTACAAATTACAGAACATATTTTCAGAAACAAACTGTCGGCTGTGGCGGATAATTATCAAGCTAATTGGCTAAAACCCATTCCATTTACCGCGGTTGTCTGGGTAGTCCGACTGGCGAGCTCGAATGAAACAGTTAAACCATTTGAAAGAATTAAAAAAAAAGAATTCTGTTCGGCATTTTATATTTTTCTGTCCGCTGAAGAAGAGTATAATGCTCAATCATCGGCCTTGCAATCAGCTTTAGATATTACGTGCACATATGCATCTTCCATTGGCCTTGAACTTTCCGCAGTAAAACTACGTTCATATCAGTCGCCAACCGCTGGGGCCGCCGTAAACTATCGGCAACTCCTATTCGTCTACATCTATCCGAAACCCCACTTCAGGAAAGTCCAACAGTAAAAATATTGGGCTTAACAATTCATGAGTCAGGAACTGGAACTACATGGCTGTCTGGCGCTAAAAAACAGGCGTTACAGACACTTGGTTTAATTAGACGCATTGCTCCAAAAATGGGTGGCGCTCGCTCAGATGTTGCGAGACAGTTGGTGAGGGCAGTTGTGCAACCGCGCCTTGTTTATCAAGCCCAATTTCAGCATTTGACAAGGGCACAGTGGGATCGACTTGAGGGTATAAATCGAGAGGCAATGAGGGTCATCACCTGCCTCCCTCGCATTACACCAGTAGTGGCGCTCCAAGAAAACGCACAACTAAACACAATAGATGAACTGGTGCAGCAACGACGTGATGCACGCAAGCTTAAGGCCACACTCTCTCACGCAACGTGCGCTCTGAAGGCTTATGCTTCGAAACATTCAATACTACCACCACCACTGCCAGTTCTTCCTCCTTGGCGTTTTGTACAGCTGAGCGATAACAAGCCAACTGATTTACGCCGACCAAGAACACAGGAAACGGCGTCGTCACTTCGCGACCGAATTATGGAACAAGACGCCCGCTTGCCACATGGTTCCATTATAATTACGTCGACGCAAGCATCAAAGCCTGTGAAGTGATAACAGCAGTTTACTGTCCTAGCAAATCTTCATTGAACAAGACGTCAACATTTCAATTACCGGAACCTCCATCTTCTTTTTGTGCGGAACTGCTTGCAGTGCAAGAGGCGCTTCGCTCTGTGACCGCCATTCCCATGCTTCCCACGGCCCATATTATCATACGTACAGATGCTCTCCAGATGACAAAGCTACTTAGACGAGTTAGTAGTAGCCCGGAAATCTGCCAGAACATACACAGTCTAGCGGCTCGCATACCAAATCAAATTCGTATTGAATGGACCCCGCGTGACCTTTTAAGTGCTCAAAGCCAAGTAGATTCTGCGACCCGCCTTTCAAACTCAACATCGACATCGCCAAACCTCATAAAATTGGACAATGCCACCCTGCTTTTAACAAGAAAGGAGCACCTCCGGCTCCGTACACGTGCTCTTATACCTCCGTGTACGGTAAGCCTCCCCCGCGGTCTAACCCGTGCAGAGGAGGTGGCGCTTCGGAGGATTAGAGTTGGGGTGGCCCTAACACCAGCAGTGATCCGAAAGTGACCAAAATTTCGGTATTTATATCCACACCCTGGGTGCCCCATCCGCAAGTCTAGAAATATAGAAGCTGACATCCATCACCTACTGTGGGATTGTCCAGCGTTGAAGCCAACGCGGATCCGGCACCTGGTGGCAGCTGGCCTCTCCCCCCATAATCCGCAGTCATATGCTGTTTGGACACTGGGACCGCATCATCGTTCAGTCCTCGATTTCATTGCATCAGCCAACCTTTTTTCATTTATTTGACCACACCCTTCATCCATCATAACATTCCTTTTATGCCCTGAGGCAATAAACTTCGAAAAAAAAAAGAGTATAATGCTTAAAATGGCGGAAATGAAAGCAAACGGCAGTTTTATCGTTTAGAAGAAAACGAGCACCTGCGCATCAGCGCTCCAAGCAAACGCCGCCATAGCCCGTGGTTGGCCAGGCCCATTATGGCGGTATTCTCGGTATATCCTGCCGGCGCCGGCTGTATTGCTGTGTGTGCGTTGCTTTAGGTGATAACAGCTCGGTTAACGGCGCTACGAACGACGCTGTCGAGAACGTCGGGCGCGCAGGCCGGGTGCCCTAGTCGCAGGCGCGCCCAGCGACGACTAGGGCGCGCAGGCCCTAGTCGTCGCTGGGCCTATCGACGTCACGGCAGACTGCACTTTGGGATTGAGCAGCGCTGTAGTAAACGACCTACTCATAGAACTGCCTGAATGTCAATCCTCATGCCTCAAAATGAAATGAAGATATGGTTAATTACGGCGTCGCCTTATCAAAGGTGCTAATGTATACAATAAGATAGGATCAGCCCCGGCGCGTTGATGGCTGCATGCTACACAGCTTTGAAGGGAAACTTATTTGTATCGCTGTTATCACTCTTACCAACATCTCGGTAAGGGTCAGCGATTCTCAACATGTTTAATCTTTAACATTCCGTTATCACCGGGCTTATTATTTATGATAACAATAAATTGTAGGGCGCTTTTTTTTTTGGCACTAGTGCAAGGGATCCACGGATGGCTTGCGGGAGGCGCGGCCGGCGCGACATGTGGTAACAGTGCTGCCCGGACGATGCTTGAGCGCGCTGTTGCCGGGCGAACCGCACGGAATTCCAGACACTGCGTTATAGATCACTAATGCAAATGCAGCCTCGTTCTGCCGATCACCACATCATGCATTTCGTCTGCTGTCCCGCCGGGGTGGCGCAGTGGTTACGGCGCTCGACTACTGTTCCCAAAGACGCGGGATCGAATCCCGGCCTCGGCGGCAGCTTTTCGATGGAGGCGAAAAGCAAGGCGCCCGTGTGCTGTGCGATGTCAGTGCACGTTAAAGAACCCCAGGTGGTCGAAATTTCCGGAGTCCTCCACTACGGCGTCTCTCATAGCCTGAGTTGCTTTGGGACGTTAAACCCCCCAAACCAAACCAAACCAAACCATTTCGTCTGCTGTACCCAATTGGTAATTGTTACCGTAATCAATAACGGCGGCGAGCTGTGTAACAACAGGGAGCCGCGACTAGCGTTGTAAGTTCGGTGCCTCCGACGAGCGTAACAATGATGAAGTTAGCCGTGCAACAAGGGCGTTAACCTACTTCGGTGCAAAAACAATTTCAGAATGGCACCGGACTTCAATTGCATTGATTTAATGAGAATCCCAAGGGGCCGCAATCGCTCCTAAGATTAGATGATCGTCATGGGCACGATAATCATCAGTGCACAACAGAAGTGATTTCAAACGCAATAATTTGTTTTTCGTGACAGAGAAGGACTGCGCTGAAAGTTTCTTATCCTTTGGGGAACTATGAAGCACCATTTCGCCAGGAATGCTAATGATCGCACAACCGAAAGCCATGCTAGTAGCCACTGGTCGCTCCACGCACTAAGACAGAATGTTTGTTTTTTAACGACACAAGGAAGAAAACTTTTAGAACATCGAATGACGTTTATTTTACAACTGAGCAAAAAAGGCGCACTGGTCGGAGGGCATCGAGGAGCCGAAGAGTGGGGCGCGCTACTCCGCAATACCTGAGTGTCTGCTGGTCGACCCATTGGTATCTTTGGACGCGCGGAACCTTCAGCACAGAACGGCCGAACTGGAGAAAACAAAATGGCACCAGCAGCAGATTATGCTCATCCATCGATCACCAAAGTGCGGAATGGAGCGAAGCAAGCTTGCAAATCATGCGGCCGACCTAGGGCGCTCCGAGATTGACGTCCAATCCGCTTGTTCCCCTGTTTCGTCATCCCGCCCCCGCCACTCCCAGCAGTGACGAGGGCATGACAACTGTGCGTTTTCAACAAGCAATTTCGGCTTTTCTTGGCGACAGGATAGAAAAAACATATACACACATGACTAACAAAGCCGCTTCTTTCCAGCTACTGAATTTCATGATATTTGAAAACCGTTTGTTCCTCGTGCTAAGAAGACGATGTAATCAGTTTTTGAAATGAAGCCAAACACATTTTCTAAAACCCTACAGGGCGGATAAATAAAAATGCCAAATGATGTGCGGGAAAACGCAGTATCTGTCACACATATTGATGGACACCTGACCCACACCGCAAGCAGAAGAGGGAAGACGGGCGGGAAAGGAGAAAAATAGAGATGCTGTATTAGTAAGATCCGAAATAATTTCGACCCCATGGGGATCTGACATCGCACAATACCCCGACGTCTTTGCGTTTCGCCTCCATCGAGATGCGGCCGCCGTTATCGGTGTTTGAACCCGGGCACTTCTAGCTTTGTAAGCCGAGCGTTGTAACCACTGAGCCACCGCTGTGGGTAATGATGCCCGGTGCTCTTTTTCCCTTATAGAACCGAAAGTAAGAGCAAGCGACGCGCATAAAGCGTGGCGTAACAGCGACGTCCGGTTGTGATATGATGCAATGGCAACGCCGCCAAATTCGCCTACACCACTGTGACGTGTCATGCACTTTACCTCGCTCTGTCGCGCTGATCAATAGCGACCACGCAGTTGGCAATGACTCGCCTTTCCCTTGCACCTAGCTACGAGGTAGGATAATGCACTTGACGTGGCATGATAGCGCTAGCAGTTCGAACTTTAAATAATCCACGAGTGACGCCAAACCCTTTAGACCACTCCGAACATTCGCAACGCGTCGGAACTGGGTTCTTCGTTGAACGAGAACTTTAGCGATTCCACGTTGGAAAGGTCCGTAGACATGCTCCTTCGCGCAGCAGTTTAGTTTTGCTCTCTTCCGCAACCCGTGCCAGCAGTTTCGCTAAGTCGGCAACAGATTTAAGTGCTTACAAAAAGCGCTCTTGTATCTTTAATGTGACTGTCGTATATAATGCAGTCAACATAACGTGTTCAGTGCTTGATGTGCTTGGCCTTAGTAATTTGCTACACTGCTGCGATAGGGCAAGTCAACTCTAGAGACTGAGTTACATTCTTAGCACCATATATATAGTATTGGCAATTTACAAAAATTAGTGTCTGCTGTTGCTTTCAATTATAGTTATTTTTCTCAGGACTGTATGATCTAACGCAAAGTAGTTAACAATTCCAGAACTCATTCTCTCCACACCGACTGTGCTGTCGTACTTGATTGCTATAATATTTGTAAATTCAACTGGAAATTTAAAAACAAAGGAATAGCTGAAATGAGGGTTAGGTTTTCGGTCGACTGCCTGAATGTACAAGTTAGTTTCTTCGTAGTCGTCCCCTCTAAAGCACAAAATTTTACTCGTATCTCACCGTTAATACAGCTTACACATCGTTCAGGAAATTAGCCATAGAACATGTAACATTTGAAGTTAACGCAACAATTCGCTGTTTAAGAAGAGAGTTCGTCTAAGGTATACTCAATGAAGCCCGATTATATACCTCCTGTTTAAATCCGGAAATGTTTGGAATTCTGGACATGCTACATTAGTACATGTGTTGGAAGTTGCTGAATGGTGCGGCTTAAAATTATTTCGCCAAATTATTAGCTTTTTTCCAAACTTGCTCGAATGAAAACATTTTAAATTCCCTACTACTAGCCACCCGCTGTAAGCAGAACAGCATCTTCCTCTTCCACAAAATATATCATCATAGTTCTGAATTCCATTTTTAATCCATTCTGTCATCAACTTTCTTTACTTAATTATTGCTGGAATCACCAACAAAGGGTCGAAATACCCCTTAACAATGAAAAATCATGTTCGCAGTTCGCAGGTTAAGCCAACGTTTCGATAAGTGGACTTGTCGAAACGTTGGCTCGACCTGCGAAATGAGGCGTCCCCCCATTTAGCCTTGTTCAGTGCTCCTTCATACCATGTAAACCATATTCCTCCTCTCGTTGTACCTGGATCCTAAACACAAGTGGAGATACTACTGAAAGCACAAATGGGTCATTGATGGCGCGCTAAACAGCGTGAAACGTTAAATACAACACGACCACGGGATATTAGTTTAGCGATTCTAAGGGAAGTTAATGATCCCCTTGAAGTAGGAAGTCCTCCAGTGTGAAATGGTTCTAACAAACGGCCGTGGCTTCTGTAAAAATTTGTCCAGGTCTTCAGGACAGGAAAAACTTGATTCCGCTTGCATCAGTTGCTTCAAGCAGAATCGTATTTCGTACAGTACTAACTTCGTGTACGCACTTTTATGCTTTGTTTATTTATGAATTTTTTGAGCTCAATTTTTCTAAGACCACGTTGATTTATATGAAACAGATATTGCACATAGCTGTGGGCATGTAGCGGCCTGTGGAAGACAGATTGTGCACTACTCGCGCGCGGCTATGTATATAAGACCTATTGTTACTACGCTGTAAATAATTGCAGTGGCTGCTCACGCGCAGTTGTCTTTTGACAGTTCTCAGGCACTTGCGCGGGAGCGACGTGAACTTTGTCACCTTTTGCATTTTACAAAGCTCCCCGTGTCCTTTCTTGATACCGCTCCCCTCTGTATACTGCTCTTCGCTATCTTCTCCCTATCCCTTTTCTTTCCTGCCTGGTCGCAGCTCGATTGGGTGCCTAACATATTATGTAGCATCTGCCGTGGCCGAGAACATTCGTTTCAATACTTTCTGATTATTATTTTAATAAACCACCACCGCCATTCGCCACACTCTCCAAGTTTTCCTTCCACGCTTCATTCTTATTCCCATCAATGTATACAGAGTGGGGAGCCACTCTGTTTTGCCGGTTAATCTCCCCGCCTTTCCTGGTCGTCCTCTTTCTCCTCGTCCAAGTTTCCGAACAACCTGAACGCAATTGCCCTTGCTGTTTGATAACTTTGCCGTGCTCTTGCGAACTAGACGATGTATTCAAAGACATCGCTGCATTCGCAAGCACGGCCCCGTTCAACTACATCGTCGCTAGTAGTCCGTCGTTGTGTCAACACTTCGGCCCTGGAGCTCTTAAACCTGCCTTTTGTGCCTTCTGAGACCTTGAGGTAAATATTGAGAGGAAAAACTTGTTTGCTGGAGTGTAAACATTACATAGTCGTCATCTACATTAGGCATACTGTGCTGAAAGGAAAAGGAAACAACGCGTGCTAGGCGCAATATTTTAGATACTTCCAGTAAAATAGAACAACGACCAGCCAAAGTGTGTCCCGTGGCACTAGTTCGTATGCTCTATGGTTCGTTAACGCAAGTGATTGACCCTTTACTTTTATGTATTTTGAAGGTGATTTAAATTCGCCTTCTTGGGAACCAAATTCGCTAGGTCATACTGGTCTTCTTTATTTCTTTCCTCATGATCTCATCTTCTGAGCGCACTGGAATATTTACTTTAAATCAAAACCTTACGTTCTCGCAAATTTTATTTTCCAGGGCTTCAATCTTTTTTTTTTTTTTTTTTGGCTTTCCTCAGAATACGGTTTAAAAAACCAAGAGCGTAGATGTGTACGTTTCTGGTTCAGCAGCTTGGGCTGAAACGAAAAGCTTGCCTTCCTCATTTTTCTGTCATCTAACCATAGGTCAAATATAATCAAAGATACGATTTTGAGATATATGGGGTCAGAGGCAAGAATATCACTGTATTTAAAGTTCGCAAGAGCAATGTGTGCGGAAACTTCTCTTTACTGCTATCCAAGTATGTAGTAAATGCTAGTGTGTCTTTTACACTTTCTTGCTTGACACTTTGCCATATACAGCCTTCTTTACAATCTATTGTGCATTTATCTCGGTAAGTTGTTCATTCAAACAGTGTCCACATCGCGCAGCTATATCCCGATGCATCATCCGGGTGATATCTCGAATGGTTCGTAATGCCACCTAAACCTTCAGCCATGTTAACCTAAGCCATCTTATTATCCCTGTCCTTAATTGCTGCAAAGCTGCCCCTATGGCGTGAAGTGATATTGGCGAATATTTCTGCCCAAAAGGCACATTTGACATTGATCCTTTCACCACAGTTCAAAGCTCACACTCAGAAGGCAACACATGACTGGCGACGCTGTTTCTATCAGAAATGCAGATATTTGGGGTTTAAGTAGCCTTACGCATGTTTTCTCTTTCTCTAGCAAAGATCAAGAAAAAACTGAAATCACATCTGTCGGAAAAAAAGTTTTTGCAGCTCACGTGATCTCACAAACGCCCGAATCAAAACAAGCTTGCTCCCAATACAAAATACTATATGACCTTTTTTTCATTTTCCTCATAACCTCTGAAAACTCGGTTAAGCTTTTTGAGCACTTTAATTTTTTTTTCAAGAAAAAAAGATCTAAAATATTCCGGTGGGCCCGCTCTCCGCTTTAGTATTGAGAGTGGCACTATTCTGGTTTCGGAAAACATGTTAGTCGGTGAATACTGGTCAGGCAGGTATTAACATTAGAAATTGACGGAAACCCGTGAATTACATTTTCTCCTTCCTCCCAATTTTTGCTATATTTTTATTTACCAGCTTAAAAGATTTATTAGTGATGGTCGCGTGCTTGCAAGTTTGCTCACCTACAGACTGACAAGCTCCATGTTTCCTCACGATTTAGTGCTTTCTGATGCTGCTGCTGCTGTGGCTTGTCACAGGCTTCACCATGAGGCTGTGTCCATGAGCAGCTTTGTCAAGTCGTGCATACGATTTATGTTCTACATGTGTGCAGATTAAGACAAAAAACCCTATTTTCAATTTTTCGCTCCAGAGAAGCGGAGGACAAGACCAAGTGGAATCTTGCACCCCTTAGAAAGCCTTTTGTTACGCGTCGGAAGAAAACAAGCCGCGCACTTCCCGCATAGAGGGTGGGTATCCTAATGCGTCTACTGCGGCGACACCACCGCCATTCAGAGTGCCTACTCGGGGCTCACAGGGCAGCCACAGGGAGCCGAAGCAGACTCGGCCGCCCCGATCCGAGCATTCTTTGCCCGCCGAGCCTGAATGACCGGCTCTGAACGGACACTCGCTTTCTTTTATTCCCTGTCACGATGGGCCGCTAGAAATTTCTTCAGCCGCTGATCGCAACTCCTTTCGGCGCCTCTCGATGGACACCATTGAACGCCTGTTTCGGCGCCTCTGGAGTCCCTTTCACCCTATGGCTGTCTCCGCTCACTTTGTAGTCTTCTTGGGCTTGACAGCTGCCACACTGGTGCCTCTTTTATCACGGCTAGGATGCCGACTTTTTTCTCTTTGGCAGCGCGACTGTCAACCGCCACGCAGTCTGCCATTTTCAGCTTTTCGATTGTGGCTCCACCTACCGTTTTCCGCCCATCGCCGCCACAGGTTTTCCAGCTGGACGCTGCTTCTTCAGTGCTGCTTCTTCAGCAACGGACAGGGGTACTGGTAAGAATCGGTTCCGCGTATGCTGCCAATCTTTGGGCCTTCTTTTCCATCCGAAACTCTCCCCTTGGCAAAACTGATTGTGGCGTACTCGCTACGTTTTCAATGATATGCAATCGCTTGCTGCTGGCTACTGGCACGTGGATGTCCATCGAAGTTTCTGGCGCCAAAGAAACTGCGGCTGACAAAACGTTTGCGCTCATCTTAGCCTATTTTGTGGCCAATGCAAGAAAAATGTACAGCCTTTATCAAAAGTTTACAGCCCAGAGGGTCTAATTCTGAGTGATATTATGTGGCTCGTAATGCATTCCCAGGTTTCCATACTTGCTGAAGGCAAGAACATTTCTCGTTTTACCCTCTCCAATGGCTAGGACTTCCACTATTATTACAGATGTCATATTATACGGCTTAAAAGCAAACCCTCTGGGCTGTAAACTTTTGATAAAGGCTGTACCTGCTATAGAACTTTATTACCAGGCAAATAAAAAGAAATCACTGCACAACAGCGATAAGCGGCTTACAGCAGATCGAGACAGTGTCATGCAATCCTTATTTAGCGTTTTTCTAGTGTGCTATTAAAGGAAGAGAACCAAAGGTCCACCTACGACTGGTCGCTAGTATTGCTTATTCGATGCATCATTGCAAAGGGGAGAACATAAAATGTGTGCAGTCTTTGTCAAATCTGTAGAACCCAGGAGGTCTGCTTCTGAGCCACTTCGTGCGGCTTGTAATGGATTTCCAGTATTCCGAATCTCTTGGTAGTGATAAGGTTTTTTGTCCTGCATTGTCCAATGGAAGGGGCCTCCCCTAAAGCTAAATAAGTGCCTCTACAAGGCTCAGAAGCAGACCCTCTGGGCTCTGCACGTTTGACAAAGGCTGCACATTCACATCGCACGTTAATGCATCGAACAGTTAATGCGTCGAGCAGCGCCAATAGAGACGTGTATAGGAGAAGACGGAACAGACAAACACAGGGCAGTGTTTGTCTGGTTTTTCATCTTTTGGTGCGCGTTTTTGTTCGCGCTGTTGAGTGCGTGGTACTCAACCAATTAGCTCGCCAAAACGTTTTAGCAAGTAGCTGTCAGCATGCAGTCTAGACAATGATGAGTGAAGCACGTGTGAGGAACCATTTGTAGATATCTCTGTGCGTGTTCCCGAAGAAAGTGTTCAAGCTTCCTTTTTGTGCTAATGATACAGAATACAGTTTCATATTCTATATTTCTTGTAGTTCTTCAGTCATGGCTGCTTCCTATATACTGCAATAATTTCCTGATAAATATGGTATAATAATAAACACACACTTCATCGATGTAATTTGATATATATAGCCACAACAGCATCAATTGATTGAAAGGGCGGTGGATTAAACATCTCTGTCTGCACTGAGCGCCACAACAACGCACTTTGTCCTGACTTCGGACAATGCAAGCACTGAATTATAAAGACGAGGTCATTCTACAGATCAATATTGTACCATGGTCAACATCACACATTTGCCAAGCCCTTGGGAAACATTAAAGAATTAATAGCTTAAATCCACGCAACAGCGAGGTCAGAGCTACTCGATAGAAGTGTACTTTGTACCAGTGACTTTGGGCAATATCATGCTATCAATATAATTGTACATATTTCAGTCGCAATCAACCCAAACTGTTTGGTGTGTTTATACTGTTTCCGTTTCGGCAACCTGAAAGAAAATCAAGAAAATAAACAACCTAGCCTTACAGCACTCAGACTTGGCAGCCTCCACGTAAACAGAAAAAAAAAAAAGGCGCTCGCACTGGAAACATCGTATCATGAGAGATGACTCAAAGAAAAGAAGTAAAACGGCAGATTTGAAGAAGACGATGTGAAGCACATTAGTAGAACGTGTTCAAAATTGAAAGGTGAAGAAATGGCATAGAGGCGACCGTTCCATTGGGTATAGCTGAAGGAGGAAAAACAGGTAATTTGAACCAAAGTCTTATGAATGTAAAAAAAAAAAAGAAACAAATTGCAAGCTTGAGAGGGTCTTGGTGCGCGCGGCAGTAGGATTGATTATGTGCCTTATTATTGGGAAAGCAGTACTACAACAGCCAAAGCGAGACCTCGAGTGGACGCAGCTATGCCGTGAAGAGGCGTAGCTACGGTCTCCTCATAAAAAAAAATAAGCCTGCCATGACATTTGAATTCACGTTACCCCTATGCCACGGGCTGCTAACTCGGGTAGCTCCTTTCATATGGGAGGGTGATCTCAGAATCAGCCTGCCAGAACCGTTTGCATTCTCGTTACCCCTGCCACACGCAGGCACGTCCATACTGCTCGGTTGACTTTATATGAGGGCTGGTAGCTTACGCTCTCGGGTCATATCCTTAAACGACGAGCTTAAGTGTCCTCAATAATGTAGCGCCTTACACTGATAGGGCGTGATATGGGAATAATGGAGCAGGCAAAAGAAGCTTCCGTCATTGCCTTCGCAATTCAATTAGGCCTAACCAGAGTTAAGGGGAGAGGGTATGCGCCCTATTCTTCCTATGAATTTTAGCTTGTTTCTCACCCTTGTTCTCGTGATCTGCTGGGGTTGGAGCATTAATACTGGTATCATTTTAATCAGCAATCTGCGATAGTGATATTGAACCAGAATTATTATTTTCTGAACGTCGAACTTTTTGTTCGTATTTTTTTACTGGGACTAACAAATTTTAACACAAAAATCTGCATTAAATAGCCTTTAAATTGAAATTCCGCCCATCAATTTTGATAATTCTAGTTCAGTAAGCTCTCTGTAATGTTAACTAAATATTAATAATTTTGTATCCCCCTAGCTCCTGTAGTTTCTGAAAAAAAAAAACGTGTGAAAGGCAGCAAAATTTCATGTTTTGAAATAATTGCCTTCGAAATTAAAGAGATTTATAGTACTCTATAAATGCATGCTGATAAATTTTCTTAATAGCCACCAGCCTGCTAGTTACCTACATTATCATGCTTCCTTCTTGTGCTAGCTACCTTGGCCTCTGGGCCTGTTTAGTGACCGGTCGTGTAGCCCTCTGCAGGAACTGTACTCGTCGTCAGTCACATTCGCATAAACAGTGGACTGTGAATCACCCTGGAGAAATTCCGAATGACCTCAAGTGTCAGCAAGAGCCATGTTGCTCCATATAAAGGCGAAAGCCTTTAATGGCTCATACTGTCGTCGACAAGAGCTGTCCGCGCAAGCAACGCACCTGATTGATCGACAGAGAAATGACGTCACCAGCCGCCAAATTTGAACAACCAACCAGAAGTCTCATCTTGTCTAGCGTTCCTGCCATTTTCAATCTCACACTTGAACGCGCGCCAAGGAACGCCACGCAACAGGAGCGATGGTACCGTTCAAACTAACACTTGTCGAAGAAAGTGTGGCAGATACTGCGCCTTTCCTTTCTCTTAACCAATTATAATTATTGTAGCGTTTCGGTGGAGGCGAAACGAAGAGGCGTCCGTGTGCTATGCGATGTCAGTGCACGTTAAGGATCCCCAGGTGGTCGAAATCACTCCGTAGCCCTCCACTACCGGCTCCTCTTTCTCTCTTTCCACTTTCATTCCCACCTTCCTTCCTTCCTTCCTTCCTTCCTTCCTTCCTTCCTTCCTTCCTTCCTTCCTTCCTTCCTTCCTTCCTTCCTTCCTTCCTTCCTTCCTTCCTTCCTTCCTTCCTTCCTTCCTTCCTTCCTTCCTTCCTTCCTTCCTTCCTTCCTTCCTTCCTTCCTTCCTTCCTTCCTTCCTTCCTTCCTTCCTTCCTTCCTTCCTTCCTTCCTTCCTTCCTTCCTTCCTTCCTTCCTTCCTTCCTTCCTTCCTTCCTTCCTTCCTTCCTTCCTTCCTTCCTTCCTTCCTTCCTTCCTTCCTTCCTTCCTTCCTTCTTCCTTCCTTCCTTCCTTCCTTCCTTCCTTCCTTCCTTCCTTCCTTCCTTCCTTCCTTCCTTCCTTCCTTCCTTCCTTCCTTCCTTCCTTCCTTCCTTCCTTCCTTCCTTCCTTCCTTCCTTCCTTCCTTCCTTCCTTCCTTCCTTCCTTCCTTCCTTCCTTCCTTCCTTCCTTCCTTCCTTCCTTCCTTCCTTCCTTCCTTCCTTCCTTCCTTCCTTCCTTCCTTCCTTCCTTCCTTCCTTCCTTCCTTCCTTCCTTCCTTCCTTCCTTCCTTCCTTCCTTCCTTCCTTTACGGCCCGGGTCAGGTGTCCACCGAAACAAGTGTGACAGATACTGCGCTTTTCCCTTCATGTGAACCAATTATTATTATATGTAGCACTGCAACGAACGCCGATAAAAGGCAAACAATTAGAGGCAAATGATAGGAGAGGAAGGGTAGGCTTTCGACCTTCTCCTCTTAAGAGACATCTAAGAAGCCTTCTAACCTTTTTTTTTTTCGTTCGGATGTCTAGAACTGGTGCGCTGAGAACCACTTTACGCATTGCTGGGAGAACGTGCAATCAACTCCTTATCGGGCAGCGTCTTCAACGAGATACAAATCCTCACCACATGCTTTACACGAACAGCTTTCGGCGGCGGCACACGAGAGAAGGTTAATGTCAATCAGGCTATTGCCAGGGTCAAAAAATTTGACTTTATGGTCTTCATGCGTCCCGGCGAGCGTGAAAGCTTCAAAGGAAACGCGCGCGGTGACCGCGGCGTCTGCCGCTGGATTGTGTTGCGGAGGTATGGTGTCATTGCTGATCGACTTATGCCGGTTCCCGTGGAAGCGTTGTCTTCTGATCCCCTTCTTTGGCTTCGTCGTTGGAAGCGCACTAAATATCTATCTATAAAATAAAAATGTCGCTAAATAAAAAACACACCCTAGCGAGAGCGAGAAACCGCAAGTCCCGAGTAATCCAGCTGCGTCTGAATATTTGTTTGGCTAAACAAAATAAGCTGTCTATAACTATTGCCAGATGAGTGACAACCATGCCGCTAAACGTGAACAAAACAGGCGCTGAAAAAAATTATTTCCCAGCTTAGGAGAGGCACAGATCTCAACCAGGTGTCAAAGCGGGACGGGCTGGTTGCCGCCTAGGTTTCGAAAAATGCCGATTTCGGAGTCAATATTTTGTGTGTGCGTAAATGAAAGACTGGACTATGTAAAGGATAGAATAGGGGATTTAATTTACAGAAATATAAAAATTGATATTTTTTGGGAAAATTTGCTTACCCTGTTCTTTAAACTACAGCTAATTTTTTTTTTACATTTTATTACAGTGATTTGTCTACAAGATTCTAATTATACTAGAATTATAAGAATAAGGGCTTCTCTAACATTACTTTCGAAAAATCGGTGAAAATAAACTTCTTAAATCTGAACCGTACTACTTTCCTCTGAATCGTTTTCGGCGGATGTTAATCTTTTTAGAGAAGCTGGTTTCTACTATTGTTGGTTATTCGAACTTTGGCAATCGGTAAGTTCTGTTGGCTAGAAGTTTCCAATCCGGATGCCCTGTTTTCAGTTTGTGACAATGAAAGCCAAGTTTTGAGAGGTAGATGTGGCAACGCTCGCGATGTGCTTTATTGACAAGAAATTGTTTGTAGTCGTTATGCCTCAATATCTGAATGCTTAGGCTTCTTTTACATCAACTTACTGATTCAACATGAAAAAGTTATGGGTTTTGTTTGGTTGGGGCTTTGAGGTATAAAGATGTTTTTAGTGTTTAGGGTCACCGACCAGGTGGCGCTTCATTTAATACGTCGGACAAAGCCCATACTTAACTGAAACTACCATTCGCGGCATGTACCCTCCCCCAAAGCTAAGACTATCATCAGTGAAATATCTGGCGTTAACCTACGGATGAATGCTTCTTGATTTATCATTGGCGTAGATAAGAAAAAGAACCAGCCACAGGGGCTTCCTCGGGGTGTAGTACAAGGAACTGGTGATACAGTGCAGGTAGGCTCCTTAACATTCACTGAGTATAGTTCACACTTACGCTGGGGTTCAATTTAAAATAGCAAGAATCCAGGATCGGACTTTTTAGGATGGTTCTTTTGCTAATTTTTATCGGCTGTTTATTGGTTACATTCAATCATGTACTTGCAATTGGGATGGCTTGGTAATTTGATATAAGACTATCCCGAATACCATTCATGTCGGGTTAATATGCATGCTTCCCCTTAAGTATGTAGAAAACACATGAGGAATTTAAGGGCGAAGCTTGTCTTCAACATCTCTACAAGCAACCAACTTCCACATGCCAAAGCCGTTGCAAGCCATTCATAAGGAATCCCTTTGGAAACGCGGAGCCAGCAATAACATACAATCATGGCTGAAAGTTGAAACAGGCAAGCAAACCTGCGCAAATACGATTCACCTCTTGACAAGCGGCATGATTCCTTCGATTTCGCGAAGCCCACTGAAGAGGAACAGCTTTGGCCGGCACTTTTTTTTATCAGATATTGATTCACTCACAGCAGGTGATTTCGAGGGCGCCGAAAAGCGGTTGTCTTCCATGTTATGCACGTACAGCTACGAAGTTTATTCACATGAAGGGGCGCTGGCATGCAGCGAGACCTTGGGAGAGAGTATATAGACCAGATTTTTTTACCCTCACTCGCAGGCTGCTAGCGCGCTCCTACTCTCGACACCAGGTGCCATTTGACGGGCGCGCGCGGCCTGGGGACTGCGGGTATAGCGCGGGCGCCCCGCGTTCAGTGCGCGTTTGTGAGCGAGCGTTCTTAAATTGTGTCGTTAAAGCGCTCTACCACTTATGCATGTAGGTGTCTGCTGTGCATCGCCACTCACATTTGTCCCTGTTCGAGAGAGTACTGCAGCGATTTGGTGCGCGCTGTGTTCTCGGTGACGTAATATACACGGGTAGTCTACCATGCAGGTTACGAACTGTAAATCATTGTTTATGCGCAGCAGTGGCGTGTTTTTTCTTTTCGGGAGGGAAAGGGTGGGGGGGGGGGGGGGGCGGGGGGGCTGCCCTTTACATGGGACAAATCCACATATTTTTCTATTTTTTTTTATTTTGCGCACGAGTCTGTAGATTTTTTTACCCAATTCAGGTGTCAGATTTAACCGGATCGACGAACCTCGCACTGAAGTTTGCTTAGGCGAAACGTGTTTTTTCGGTCAACAGTGGCTCGTCTTTGGCTCACGTTTTTTCTTTCAAGAAATCTAAATACGACTACCAGGGCTTTCAATTGTTATTTCATTATTTCATAGAGAGCTCGGCGTGCATAACGGTCGAGCGCAGTAGCTTTTTGCTGCTAGAATCTATCTCGGACACAACCCGATTTCATTACGTGCTATGATCTGGCCCAGACGGCTAAGCAGCGGTTTCACACACACCGATAGCATCTAAATTAAATATACTCGTATTGTCGCTACGAAAATCGGGAAAGCTGACTGGTGTCTTAATATAATTTCAAGGATTAATACAAATAACGAAACGGGGTTGTGCTGTCCGGCGGTGGCTCAGGTGGCTGAGCCCGAAGAAAGGTTCGATCACAAAAGCGACTGCCGTGCTTCAATGAGGACGAAGCTGAAGCGCCTATGTTGTGTGCAATTTCAGCGCACGCTAAAAAACCCCAGACAGTCGATACATTTCCGGAGCTCTCCACTGCGGCGTATCTCAAAGCCGATGCCACTTTTGGACGCTAAAGTCCATATACCATAGGGAAACTGAGTTGTTGCGCTTCAGCTAGCATTTCTTTGCTGCTGTTTGTTCGGCATGTAGGAGAATGCGGGGATAAGTAAATGGAGCACGCTTTTCCGTTTAAATTAAAATCACGCCTTCTGCACTGGAGATAAAAGAAAAAACGATCTTGTCCTATGCAACGCGTGAAAAATAGTGGGAAAAACGAACGTTATTCGTTTACTTTTGCCTGCACCGGTACGTGCACGATATAACAAGATGCATTATGCTTGACATGCAGGCGCAACAATTTGATAGGCAACATAAAAGTCCCCGGATAAAAAGAAATTATCCTAATGCAGCGGTGTTCATAAATACCGCGCAAAGAAATTTCCCTACCAGTAGCTTGTCAAGTCAGATGAACACAAATCGATAATTTGTTGATGTGACTGGCACACACCGCGCGAACGACAACACTGCCTGATTTCTGAGGTTCGAAATGGCTGGCAGGAAAGAAGGAGAGCGCATTGGAAGTGGAAGTTATATGCGAATCATAAGCAATAGTAAAGTTTGCAATTGTTCAAAAACTTTTTATCGCAGTAAGGAACCGAAACGGTATTATTAGCCCAGCAGTGTGATGAGCACCAGTACAGTTAACGTGAGCGTAAAACTAAGTCCCATAAATAACAAATGGATTTTAACTCTACGGCAAATTAATACACTTGCTCCAACGCAACCAAGCGGTGAAAATATTTTCGGCGATGTTCTCTAGCCCCCGAAGGCTAGCTAAACGCGGCTGCCGTGCAGGCGCGGCCGCGGCAATACCGCAACCTTGTGCGACAGCGCGCTGGTCGGCAGAAAATTGCCGCGGCCGTGATCGGCTAAAAAATCTGGTCTATAGGCTTGGTGTGTGCTATTTATTAATCTGATTTCACTGTGCTCTTTGACAAAACACGAGCTCATCAATCAGCAATTAATTCCTGAGTGGACTCTAAATGCATAAAGGGTTTGACATTGCAGCAAGATCCGAGGATGCGGAACCATTCACAGTTTCACGGTAGCACTTTAGGTAAGATGCGACCGTCAACATACAGTCGCTTACATTTCTAGTTTTCCGATACAGCGGCTGGCTGTCTATTTGAGGGTGAAGAAGACCGTAAGCTGATTTCGGTAAGAATACTGGCACGCTCAGGGAACTAGAAAAAAAAAAAACTGTCGCATTATTTCTGCCATGATGCTACCGCTACCAACGGCAAAGCTGCTCCAGTAAAAGTGTATGCCTCATTATGCAATAGACTGTTGAATGGAAGTTCTAATTTCTAATATTAGTAACAGTCCTTGAAACGGCACATTAACTGCACTCGAGAATGCTATGCAGAGCAGTGCCAAAAGAGCGAGCAAACAATGCACAAAGTCGGTTCTACAAAATGGTCTCGTTAGCGACAACAGTGCATTTTATTGTCGCTAGTTTTCGCTGAATGCTGCAAGATGCGGCTTTCACATCAGTCGACTCGGCAAACGTCCTCCCTATAAAGCTTTGCATTTTTTCGGTGTCTATATTCTCCTCACCATTTTGCTTGGACGCTAAAAAGTCCCAATCGTTCTTTTTAGTCCAAGCTGCAGTTTTCTAACTTTACCTAAACTGCATCAACGGTTATTTCATTGTCTGCAGCATTCTCTAATATCGTCTACAGTTTTGCTGTCCGCAATTCACAGTGTTAGGACTGATACAAGCCACGACATGGATTCAATTCAATTCAGTGTTTATTTTCCGGCTCGCACTGGAAGGCTTTCAGGGCTAAAAGCTGCTCTGTGCAGCCTGACGTGGCCGCTAAAACCTTCACTTGGCTTTACAAAAGCGACAAAACAGTGGAAACGCAATAGATAGGTCACAAAAAACAAGATCAGAACAAAACATCATTACTTCACACTGAATCACATTTGAGTTCTAAAATTTGAGGCATACAGAGAAAAAAAAAACTAGAAGGCAGGAGTAATACAATACAAGACATAACTGAAAAGCAGATAATTTGCAGTGCTGTTGATAATGAAAGATAGTCGGATTTTTAACATTGCAGAACCGCTTCTGACAACACGTAATAAATTGAACGATGTGGTACTCTGTTTAACGTCACATCCCAAAATAAGAAAGGCTATGACACAGTAAGAAAAGAGCTTACATATTTGCAAATTACTGCTGCAACTGTTGCATTGATAAATGATAAAATATTAATGAAATAAGCCCTGAAATACAAGCTACCAGCCTGTGATCTGCTATCAACCAACCTAAACCAAAGTGAAAATCGTATCGGGGCACTAAAACTTCAGTTGAGTAAAACTAAATAGGGCTCAAAAAGTAAACGAATGCAGCAAGCAATGCTGCAGTAGTGCCTTACATGTTTCTTGCAACCGCTTCTCGAGCTATTCGTTAAAAAAGCGCAATACTTTAGGCAAATAGTTATTTGTTACCTGACTAGGTTTTATTTTGCCTTTTCTATAATCTGTCGGTAACTAGAAATGCCCCTCGCAAACATAAACACGCCCATGCTTCTCCGTGATATGGCAGTAAGAATTGCTTTCAGGGTTCCACAAATGTGACTTATTATTATGTGACAAGTCTTCTAGTCTTTTTGCAGAATATTGCAGGTAGGCATAATAAATAACAAGTATAAGTTCAAGCAAAGGTTGTTGCGCGCAGAGTTGAAAGGAGCTTTGGATCGCAATGCCATTCCTAACTATAATGAAATTGAAAACGAACTTTCTGAAATCTTTCTAAACGTTCCTGAGAAGCGCGGGATTAGATATGTGCATCATGTGTGTTTTCCGTTGTTTTCCTTTCATGCGCCGTGAATTCCTGACTTTTAGTTTAAGAACGCAATGTGTTCGTCATCGCGTGATGCAGTTATGTTAAATCGTTTTGCGCAGGGATTCAAAGATAGCCCTTAGGTATGGGTCCATTAGTATAATGCATATTATATTTTAGTAAATTTGTTTTAAAATAAAAAGCTAAGAAAGAAAGAATTCACTTTTATTACGGAAAACAAATATTTAATCAATTTCAAAACCAGTAATCATCGATAGCGATCAATTTACCAAATTCAAATATTTATCGAATGCAACAAGCCAGGGACAGACAGTATATAGTCAGGGCGGTGTATTTTATTCTTTACATATTTGTATCCTAAATTTGGAGGTTGTATCCGCAACAACGGGGATATCATGCACACGTAGAATAATTACGAATATTTTACTGAAATTAACCAGATTTAGCGGGGAATAGATTAAAATTTGAAGCCTAATATGTCAATAAATAACATTGCATTCTGGTTTTAGATGTTTGCAGAAAAGAAGCATATGTGAAAGCAAAGTGTTTGGATAAAAGCAAGAAACTGCCATTCAGAATTAATTTACACCAATGGGCTTCGAGCTGAGATAAACAGACACAGACATCTTATAGTAGCGCGAACAAAAACACACAAGACAGGGTACAGGACGAGCGCTCGTCCTGTACCCTGTCTTGTGTGTTTTTGTTCGCGCTACTATAAGATGTCTGAAGTACTGCACCAACTAGGCCGACAACACATCTTACTGAAATAAACAGACACTGCTTAGTATTTAGGCGTAACACTTACATGGAAATAAAAATGAGACGTACTTATTAACAACACGTGGACAAAAGCGTTATAAGCAGCAGGATTTTATAGACAAAAATGATCAATGGAGCCTCAAGATTGGTAATGTGGAGGCTACAAAACCCTAGATCGACTCGTTTTGGAGTTTGAAAGCATAGTGTGGAATGGAGACTTTACGTAAGTTAGCGCCATCTACTGAAAGAGACAGAAACTGTGCGCGGCGGCCATGTTTTGTTCCGTCTGCCCGCGCTTCCCATCGAGTACGCTGTCAACGTGCGCCTTCGTGCAACCGGTGCTTGCACCGCAAGGTGCATTGGAATGATCACAAGCGATTGTTTCATTTTTTGACATCACAGCAGTCGCTGCTACCACTAAGCTCTATTCGGAATGATGCCAGCATGCTGCTGCGTGCCCTTCTGCAGCAAGCGCACCGTCGTAGATGCGCACGGTTTTACAAGCGTCACTTGCATCATGTAAAGCATCACTGCACGTCCCTCTGACTGGGAGCTAGCTCACAGAACGTACTATCACCTAAAACAGCAAGGTTGTTTTTCGTGCTATGGAGCTTTGTTAACTTGGAGGATAAGCTTATGCTTCGACGGAGGACACAGAAGAAGGAGCAATGCATGTATACTGAATGCTATAGTTCAAATACGTTCTTTGAAACCTTTCGTACGTAGGTTGCATTTACCATTGTGTATTTGATTTAAGAGAACGGCATGAATACCGAAACTACTTTTCACAGTCTTACGAAATTGTAGTGCTTGGTGCAGAGAGCAATACTGTTGTCTAGTGCGCCCGAGGTGCGTGTTTCAGGCTGCAAAAGCGGCTGCCAAACCAGCGGCGTCTACTAAAGCAGGAGAAGATGACATCCCCCTAGTGTGTTGTAATTAGATCACATCCAGCCCGCTTCGAAAGATGTTATCACGTGATAATGCACGCGAAGTCCTGTCCGCGTCCAGAGCGCGCTGCTCAGGTTTGCATTATGTGCCTTCATACCTACTAGTGCGGCCGATAAAATAACGAAGTTTGCTTTTCACTTTTGTGCATTTGATCGAGTTGCCCGATGGTTCGCCAATTGACAGCCACCTGAAATCCAGTTGATTTTGTAAATATGCCGATTTCTTGTTTATTCCCGCTCTCAGATAGCAGACATTTGAAGCCTTAACCCGATATGAAAGTGCTGTCATGGGAAGCTTCGAGGAACTCGGCTGAAACGAAAAGAAATTTGAAAAGTCAACTCACATAACTGCGAAGTGGCAGTGCTTGGTGCAACCAGCTGTGTTCATAAAGTCAGATTTATATTATATAATACTTTTATAAAACATCAGGGGGACAAAAGCTCCGCCGTTAAGGGTATGACGCAATAGCGTCTCTCTCTCTCACTCACACAGGTTTTCTTTCTTCACTTTTTGAATTTTAATTTATTTTATATTTCGATTGTTTGTTTATTTTATTTAATGTTTTATATTTTTATACACCAATATTAAGGGTCAGCAACAATCACCTTTCCATTCTAAGCAATTTGACACCTTTGAACACATTCAATAATTTCAAATAATGAATTACACATTCTAAATTTTCTTCATTAGCATCACCAAGTACTTGTCTTTCCTTCTGAGCATTTTGTCACCTTTAAACCCTCAATTTTCAATTTTTTCTGTTTTTGTTGTTTTATTTCATCAATTGGTCAATTAATTACAAATATTTTATTATCTCATCATCGCCTATAGCACACCAATCAATTTTAACTCACTGGAAGCAGAAATTACCATGACACATTTTTCTTTTTTTTTTTTTTCGTAGTCCCCGATTATTTCCGAGACCCGTGCCAATAACTGCGTCGACAGCATAGGCAAGAAAGTTCTAAGCGCCATTCAGACTTACGTAAAATTACGCACTATTCTTTCATCTCAAAACAAATTGCATCCTCGCTCATTACACCAACAAGTATCCCACTGGTAGCAGTGGGATGAGCGACGGTGATGCGCAAACCAAGCAAACTCGCGATCGTCTCTCATAGTCGTTAAATAGCAAAGGCACACAGATAAGCAAAATCTGCACATTACAAAACTTTAGATACTGTACCTGGATACGGATGGCGCTGCGCGGATCGACGAGGGGCCCATGCACGACTCGTAGAGCAGTTTGTAACTGCTACGCTTCGGCTGTCAAAATACGCTTCTTGGCTTCGCTAACAGACACCGCCAGGGACAGAAGAGAGGTCCAAGCACAGCACACTAGGTTACAACATGAAAAGTGCGGAAAGAACGGCGGGCGCTGACGGACAGACACGAAGCGAACCAAAGCGAACGGATGGAGGGAACAAAATATGGCTGCCAGCGCCGGATCAGCATGCCGCTCATGGTTGCCAGACTTACTTTTGTGAACCCTCTTTTCTGGCCAACAATAATAATGTTCCAAATAAAGCGCTTTTTTTTACCCACTTGAAGCATTGTCGGTATGAAAGGGGCAGTGCACGTTGGTCTAAATAAGGATTTTTCACATTTCCCGGTGTATTTCGCGCTGCAGCTCTCAAGTTCCTTTTCCTACACAAAGACCAGTGCCTGCAGTAACCTACCGCCACGCTAAAGGAAGAAATTACGATAAGCACGTCAAGAGATACATCCCACGTTGCGATATACTTCAGCGTTTTTCCCGTCGTCCACGGAGATGGGGAATCTTTGTTACGGGGAGTTGTAGACATGAAATTCTGTGCGTGGCTTCGCCACTAAATCAATATCTTTCTCCTATTCTGTGCCATTACCCGAAAGCTTCTTTACGATTTCGATACCTTGGCAGAATGATGCGTTCGTTGTGTGGTTCACTGATGCATTATTGTTCTCAACAAGTGATTCACAATCCAAATACTTATGTAACACACCCCTCTAGGTCACTGCCGAAGCTAACATTATGGCTAAGTAAAGCCATAAAAGCTGATATATGTTAACTTATTTTAGGTTTCGATGTAAGATTTTAAAATTCAAAGCCACCAACAACAAAAGTAAGGACCTATTTGATAATATGGCTTAAAATATCCAAGAAAATAAGAGCGCATCTGAAAGCTCGTTTAGCTGGATTTCATGTTTGCCAAATTTATAAAATACAGCCGCTTACATTTTCGATTCATCAAATACAGAAGTAAATTGCTTATTTGATGATAAAGAAGAAGCTAACACGGTAAGCGCGCAATGCGTTTCAGCCAACCTAAAAAGCTTTCAGATGCGTATTTTTGATGTTCAATATTTCTAGCCGCACTCCCAATTACAAAAATGTAAAAGCAGGACTCAGGCTTTGTCCCGACAGCCTCCATATTCACAATATATTGTTGCCTGTTAAGGCAAAAACAAAAAAAGTTGCCTCGGTAAATTCAGTACAGTACATGTCGAATCATTAAGCTCTGTGACATTTATGATTTCCGCTTTGCTGTACAACAAAATTCACTTGCACAGACCATGGCGAAGAACCTCTCATGATATTTAACATAAAATTTGGCGAACAGCAAAAACTGGTGCAGTATAATACATAAATTACAATAAACTAGCCGAATACATCAGCTAAAGTTCATTCAGCTTACGTTATGATAGTTTAAATTATCGCGTGCTTTTAGCACCAATTTTCGGCAAAGTTTAATGAACATCAGTCTACAATGCTATGAAGCCAATCTCGAAGAAGGCCCTGAAAAAAAAATAAAAACTTTGCGAATCAATGGGAAATTCACCGTACGAGTGGAGTTTCGGAATGAAAGCGACTGCCTTATTTCTGCGCTGCGGAGGAGGCTGGAACTAACGTCTGTGCATACAGGAGCTTTATTTTGCGGTCGCGTGTGAACTATTGAACAGTGCAGGCGCAGCTCCAGAAATTTTCTGTAATTGATATTGTGCTTGCGTCCACAACAATGGCAGCAATGATGAAAAAAAAAAGCGGTTTTGAAGTTTAAAAATGGGTTGGCGACGTACCGCACAATCACAGTAAAAGTCAGAAAGCATGCCTTTATATTAACGAGTCAGCTAGATAACGAAATTCAAAGAGATTCATTTCATTAATACAGTTGCGAGCGTGCTTTGCAGTACGTCGTACTCCCCCGTCTTCCATGCTCTCGGGGACGAGCGCAACGTCTTTGTGTTGTAGGCACCTTTTTATAGGCTAGAAAACCTGAAGCATGACAATAAATAACTTCCCTGCCATGGACCTCGAGGAGTCATCTAAATTAAGTCTCATTATGAATCACGGTATTGAAAGCTAATATAACTTTGGGCAGAATGTTTTCTCACATTGGAGAAATATTCATCGACATACATATATAGACACCACGTCAGGCATGGTTCTCTTAGGGGTTCTGCAAGTCCGTCCGTTCGAGCGTGGTATGCAGTAGTTCTGCAGTGATCGGTGCTTCTCAGGCGTAAGATGTGCTGCAAACGTTGAGACGTGAAAGCGGCGTCGCACCGCAGTCAGTAATAAGAATCTTCAGGACACTGCAGCAAAGAACGAGACGAAATTTCTAGCTCCATTGGTAGTTGTTGGTAGAAGTAGAACACGCTAAACCCCTGCACGGGCCTCACTTGGAGGCCTGGGCTCGGCCCGGATACGGTGCATTACAATTTACTTAGCCGATGCCCAGATCGCCAAGCCCGGAGTGAGGCTTGACCAGAGGCCCTTTCCTACAATGGTTCCACAAGTAAATTGCTCCCTACAAGCTAGCAGACCCCGACTACACAAAGACGTGACCGACAAGTCTCTCCAATCGTATTCATTGATGAAAAAAAGGGGAGAGGGGACAGCTTCGCAAACAGAAAGCGAAGAGAAGACAATGCCGATAAGCATGCTTCGGTTTCCAACAGTAGTCTAACCTATGTGTAGCTACACAGTTCTGAGAGCCAAGGAGAAACTTTTTCATATATTTTGCACTCATTTTATTATGGCCTGTGATGTCAATACAGAGTATTCCAGCTAAACGTAACTAAGCTTTAAAAAAAGACGGAGGGCCCAGACCCAGTGCAATCAACTAAGGGCTTCTGAACTTCGGGTAGCCTATACAGCAGCATATTTTTATTTCTGCTAAGGTTATTCGATGTTAAAAAATAATTAGGTACCTTTTATGTCTAGCTCTAAAAATAATTTATTTAATTGGCCTTAGACATTATTTTAGGAGAGCTGTTGAAAATGTTTGCACAACGATACAATCTACTAGAGCAATTTTTTTTTTTGGCAACGTTAAATGGTGACGTGCACTAAAAAGGGCTACCAAGAGAGAGCGGAGCCATTTCATCGCGCCCAGACTAATATCGCGGAATTTGCTTTTCTTAGGATTGTTTTCAGCGACAAGGGTTGCTTGTTCGCTGAGCGTGAGATATGCGCCAACTGCAGTTCACATGGTAGCTTTTAAGGCCAGACATGAAGGTGGTTAAATGGCACCTCGGTGCGAATACTGCAGCCAACTGTTTTCGGAGACGAATCCACGACATCTGAAGTGACAGTTTGTTCTTAAAGGCAATAATTAAACGTCTAGATAAATATTGTTTACAAATTGCTTCAGAAAAAGCCACGCGACTCCTAATGACCCTTTGTTGGTTTCATATGCGCTAGGCCATTCGGTTACTTTTAAGTGATTGGTTTCAGTTAGCTGAGACACCCTGAATAGGAAAACGCCCTCGAAGGCGTTACAACCTCCGTTTTTTTTTTTTCTTTGTGGTCATAACTTAGCAGGTTTAGGCCATGGTGCACCTTCCGTGTTTCAATGTCCTATGCTTTCGAGGCCAGGAAAACAGCCCTGTTTCATCCGTGTCGCTGCCAGAACGTGCAGTTCAGCTACGCCCTGAAATAATAGCGAAAGCTGGACACGATCCCTTTTTGCATATGCTTAGTCCTGCACGGACTTGTATCATCAAGCCGGGCTCGGCGCAGGCACGGGCCGTGGTTAGAGCTCGCCGCAAGGCAGAGAGCATTAGGGATTCTGTTAGAGCAACAATCCGCAGGTTGTCATGAATTAATGCAGAAAAGGTGCTTGAAGATGCATCCTGGTCTTGATATTTCTTGGCAGCCCAATAATCTGTCAGCCCGTCAAAAGCTTTTCGCTTTATTGAAAAAAAAAAAAAAGACAGGAAACAAAAATTGCAGTTTAAATAAAACGGATCTCGACGCGGTGGCTTCGTGATTAGCGCGATCCTAAGACAATGGGTTCGATCCCAGTCATGGGGGCCGATTTCAAATGGAGGCTACGAGCAAGGCGCCAAAGTCCTGTGCTGTGTTAGTGCACGTTAAAGTTCCTCAGGGGGTCGAAATAAATCCGATGCACCCCGCTGCGGCGCCTCTCATAACCTGAGTCGCTTGGGGACGTTGAAATGCACGTACCATAAAACACGCTTATTAGCAACGGTTCGGTATTTACGGTTCAATGTCAAGAAACGCATTGGCTAAGACAGACGCCGTAGCGGATTTCTCGTAATTATGACCACCTGGGATTCTTTTGTGTGCAATATACCGCGCAGCACACAGGCGTCTTCCATTCCTTGTCTGTGGAAATTAGAACCCGGCGTTGAGCATCGAACTCGCGACGAGTGTAATTCGGTTCATGACCCATTTCCCAAGCATTTCATCCCAGGTGAGCCTAGCACCACACCGGGGGAAAATCCTGTACCCATTGGAAACCGCTGGGTACCCGGTGGCAGCGGGGATCGAACCTGGTACCTCCCGAATAAGAAGCGGATGCTCTACCACAAGCAACTGTCTGCAACTGGTTGTCAAAAATGACTACAATTGCAACACATCCGAACATTTGCCATCTGCTAGTCGCAAATGCGCTTTAGCAGAATCCACTTCTTACGTCACGGCTGATGTGGGAGTATCGTAGGCAGCAGCCGGAACAATTGCATAGGGCGATGCTACGGGCACGCTGTTTTTCGAGAATTAAAACCGTTTGCGCGTACTTTCTGCCTTGGTGTGCCTGAGATGCTTTTTTTTTCTACGGCAAGAAAAAGCACCGAATAGAAGTTTTAGATCAGCCATTCTTACAACGTCCGTCCGCTTCCCCCCACCGCCATTTAAGAATTTGCACTCTGAAATAGAAAATAGCGTACTGGTGCTTATTTCTCATTAGGTATCTTTTTGTAAAGGCTTACTAAAATTATGCTCAATGCACACCTAAATGTCATAAAAAAAGTGTGGCTCTTCTCGCAAAGCGTTATATTACATTAGATTTCTTGAATATGTTCAGTGCGACTTCCGTAAGTGAGGTCAGTTTCGTTCGTAATATAAAACGTTTGAGAGTCAAAGAACAGAGGAACCTTTAAATTGAAATATGCTTCTCTAAGAAATGCACCAAGCTCTCGAAATGACAGTGCCTAGTCAAAATCTCCACTACATATACAAATTAGGGTGGTGTAAGTCCGGAGAACAACAGGGCAGGCAGGGCAGCTTGGTAGTTCTGGTTCACAAAGCGCTGTCACATTATTTACGTGATATCGCAATCGCCCCATGTCGCAGGAAACCCAACATCGGTGTTGTGGTTGTAACTTGAAAATACATTTGTTAAATGCACTTAATTTTGTATAATAATTGTGACGCAATCATTCTGTGTGCACCGTTCAGAGTGGTGTTATACCATTTCGCTTCTTATTTAGTGCATCCCTCATACTACCAGTTGAGGCTTGTTCCCGACAGGGATTCGAAGCAAGGAAATATGCACCTATGATTGTAGGCCATTTACTTTTGCGTGCAGGCGTTCATCGAGAAGTGGGACATAAAGGTATACTGCGCCTTTTCTCCCCTAAAAAACAAACTTCAGCAAAAAAAAGTATATAACAAAAATCGCGTCTACTCCTAAGACGAAGGTTAGAGTCCCTTTAACTTATTTTTATTTCGTCGTTCAGACACAAACGCAATAACGTTTACGGTGCAAAGGGGTGCATCAACTAAAGTTGATATTCTTGCAAAGCAGCACAATCTCAGGCAGCAGAGACTACTTAACAAACTTAGGGTAGAATTATTCTACTTCACGCTCCCCGTAAGCGCTGGTTTATACATTAGTAAAGTGGCGAATTTTTGCCACTATGTTGGAGCAACGAGTTCTCCAAAATTTTGAAAGCACGTCCCAGATCTAATTTAGCATTTTAAGTCTCACATAGACTATCGTCTAACCACCAGCGTATTATTCCGCGTTTGGCTACTGATTGTTGGTCCGTGACCGCTTCTATAGTAGAAGCACAAATTACCGTGATGCAATTTATTTACGCAGCCCCCGATTATTTCCGACGCCCGGTGCCGACTACTGCTACGACGCCAGTGGCTTTTCGAGCGAACGATCTGTATAAGGTATCGCTTAAAACTTGTGAAATCCGTCAGCAAGTAAATGGGATGGAGTTTGAAGGCTGACAAGCGATCGGACGTGCGGTTAAAGAAACAGTCTCACCATAACGCCGATAATTTGTAACCACCATATTTTGGGTCCCAAACTGGAACCTAGGAGTGCATTCATACACGCGCTATGGCGGTGCAGCACAAACTCATATTGATGGTACTTGCGAAATCGGGCGAGGATAGCGACAATGTATATCGATTTCGGTCTTTTTTATTCTATTAAAAGGTCTAATTTTGGCGGGTGTGTTCCATTCACATTAGAATGTCGTAGGCTATCAATAGAGGCTAACTTCGATTTGTGCACACAGCACGGTGTGCTTGCCCCTTCTAAGCTTGCACCACGTATAGCGTCCGTGCGTGCGAGGAAGCTTCTGTTAAATAGGAGGAAAATGTTTACACAGTTTACGGCTCGTTTAATTCTGGGAAGGGCGCCACTACTGCGTTCCTGTGACTGTCGATTTATCAGAAATATGCTAAGAAAAAGCTAGGGTATATGACTCCAGTACTCCTCAATTGCACGTGCATGTGAGCGCACACCTCTTTAATGCTTGCACAGAAACCTTCAAGATTTAAAATATTGTGAGCACATATCGTGAACTTCATCCACATCTGTGATTACTCATTATCCCCTTTAGTTTCATGTCAACTTCATCCTCATTTGTGAATCATCCTCAACGTTCTGTGTGTTCATTCCTCGCCGCCATTGTTGGCTGTGCAATTAACAACTGTTACAAACTGCAGTTATGGTTTAGAACGAGAAGCCGTTTCCTGCACGTTTCTAGACCCTGCCTAAAGCGTCTCTCGCTGGAACTATACACAGCTTCATCCCTAACACTGCTGAGAAAGCTATGCACTTAGATGAGAACACCACTGCCTCGCATAACACTAATACCAGCTGATCGCGGTGGGCTCGCTGCGGACGGACATGCTCGGCGGTAAGCCAGCCAGTTTTATATTCTTTTTCCCCTGAACTTCTGTCCCAGGGCAGAAGAGACGGTCCGCACAAAAAAGTCCGTGCGCCCCTTTTCAATTAGGGCTTCACCCATATCCTTCTGTGGTACTTTCCGTTAGCACTGCCTCTGTGTTGAGGTATCCGAAAACTTAATGGCTGTCGTGGCGGGTAACCAAAGCAGGAACATGACAGACTTTAAATTCTGCATCCTAAAAATAACACATTACAAAATGTTTGTAACTCAAGATGACGGTGATTTATTATTCGTGAAGCTAGCGCTGCTTAGCTGGACACCACTATGTTTTGAACTGTTCAGCCTGGGGGCATACGATGGAAAACTCGTGTGCCTTCAGGACTTAGACAAGCCGAGCACTAGGCCCCGGAAAAAGTTGCGCTGATGGCGGAGAAGCATGCATCAGAAGACTTCTAGCATCGGACCTCTGCATACGAGACAGGGTCAGACGGCTAGGCCACCAGTGTGGTATACTTACAATATTCTGTCAGGATTGGCAAACGTTAGTCACACCATCACTATAAACAATTTAATATAGAAAATATGTAGGCCTAAGGAGGCTGTATTCAGTCTACTGGCTGTTAATCACGCCACATGAAACGAAATGAAATGTCCTGGAAAGAGAAGCAAAAATTAAGGGGACCCTTAAATGGGAGCTGAAACGTTTCTGGCAAAAAATGAGTTCTGTGCGGCATTTTATAGTTTTTTGTCCGCTGAACATTACTATCATACGTAAAGATGACAGAAATGAACGCAAATTGCAGTTTTTATAAGAAACCGAGCACCAAAGGCTGCGCACTCCTAACAAACGGCGCTATTGTTCGTAATTGGCCGGGCCCACCATGACGTCATCTTTGGTATGCCAAGCCGGCGCCGGCGGTGTTGCTGCATGGGCGTTGCTTCAGGTGGCTTGAGAGCTCGATTTAAAATATTATTGATTATTTTGACAATGTAAGAAGCCTTGGACACTTACCGTAAGCGTTCGAGTAACCATCAGTTCCAAAAAACGATGCTACGAAAGACACTGTCGAGTACGTCAACAGCGAAAGCGAAGTCAGCACATTTGCGCGAGTCGGAAATCGGCCCCCGAGTGCGAAAAGGGCACGAGCTGGCCCGCTTTAACCAGTGCCATTTACACATTAAATCACGTTGCAATAGCAACAAATGGAACGGACTTTGCATGGGGTGCAATCCTAGTCCATGGCGTGTTTATGCAACCTTCAAGTATCGCCCAACGGCGCAACGATAAACGAACGCGTACTGCCGCTGCTGCCCGCTCCATCTTTGTAGCTTAGTTTGCGCGGTTCACTGTTCAACGTAACGGCGAAAATGGTCCAGCTGCAGCCGCATAATGAAATCAGACAAGTTCACAGCACCTGCAGAGCCAGATGAAGCGATCTTACCAGAACGGTCCCGGCAGCGAGCATGCAGGGACAATGACAGAACGGCGCCGGAGTTCAGCTGCTCTGATTTAATTGGAAACCCAAGTGGCCGCAATCGTTGCCAAGATGCGATTATCGTCATAGTCAAGAAAATCATGAGTACAAAACACAGCTCATTCCAAAGGCAATATTTTTCCTTTTTATGACACAGACCTACGCGCCGAGTTTCTTATCCCCTGCTAAACTATAAAGCACCATGTCGCCAGGACCACCAATGTTCGCCCAACGGAAAGCCGTGCTGATAGCCACTAGTCGCTTCACGCACTCAGAAGAATGTTTGTTTTCTAATGATACGAATAAAATAATTTTCGAACATCGAACGACGTTTATTTTACACCTGGGCAAAAGGGGCTCACTAGTCGGACGGCGTCGAAGCGCACGGCGCGCCACTACGCAGCAGCTGCATCTGCTGGTTCACCTCGTGGAATCTTTGAACACGCGGAGCCTTCAGCTCAGAACGATAGAACTGGAGTAAACAAACGGCACCAGCAGCAGATTGCGCTGATCCGTCGATCACCAAAGCGAGGGATGGAGCGAAGCAAGCGTGCAAAATGCGCGGCCGGCCTAGCCGGTCGACTGGCATTCCGAAATTGACGGCACATCCGCCTGTTCCCCAGTTCCGGCGCCCCACCCCCGCCGCTCCCGGTAGCGACGAGGGTGTCACTGCGGCGCGTTTTTGAATAGCGATTTCTGTTTTTTTCTTATCGACAGGATTCAGAAACAATTGACGCACATGATTAACAAAACCCCTTCATTCCAACCAACAAATTTTATGCAATTCAAAAACCGTTTCGGCTTCCCTTTAAGCGCCACCACTAAGGGTATTACGTGATAGCAAGCGCTCACGGACGATGCTTTGTCACACTGTATAATTTTTTTTATTTGTTTTATATTTGTTTTCTGCTTATAGCCAGCAGGGCGATTACGTTTCCGGTAAGCTTGAATATTCTTGAATCGTGGTGCGTCCCAATGCGCGCTCAGCAGAAAGCGCCGTTTGCGTTCGATGCAACGCCGGCAAACTCCACTTTAAGGGTATGATGCAATACTGTTTCGAGCGCAGGGACAATGTTTTGTCACACTTTTATGCTGCAAACTTTTATATACCAATACTTAGCATCAGTAACATTCGCTTTCCATTCTGAGCATTTTGACACCTGTGTACCCTACTTTTTCAATAGGTAATTGTTTCAGTTATTTCAATTATTTGGTCAATTAGCCATTTTAAACTTTTTTAATAAGCATTATCAAGCATTGGATTTTAATTCCGAGCATTTTGACACCTTTGTTTTTACCTTTTTATAGTTTTAAATATTTTGTTATTTCAATCATAATTGATGAACTGCACGTCCAAATATTTCTAATTACTATCATCAACCATTTGCTTTTCATTGTGAGCATTTGAGCTCTTCGAACACCTTTCTCTAAATTTTTTTATTTTTTCTTCGTTTTGATCATTATTCAAATAATTAAAATGGTTTCATCCCCTCTCTGTCGCCTATCAGACAACAATCAATCATCAATCACTGGAGCCACAAATTATCGTGATAGGATGTTGTACGCAGCCCTTGATTATTTCCGAAACGCCGTGCGGACAATACGACTACACGTACTACTAATACGGCGCCTACGGTGTTTCAGCCGAACGTCCGTAGCAGATCGTGCGAAACGGAAACCGGACAAGAGCTGCCGATTGTCATATCACGTGACGGCCAATTCGCCATGATGCTTAGCATATTTTTTTTTATGACTTGGCTTCAAAGATGTTCCCTGATTCTCCCTTAGTTTTTTTCCTTCAAATTCTTGAGACATTTTCTCCGGGCAACCGCTTGGTGACATTGCCCTACGGGAAGCATTTGGACTGTCGGATTATGGGAATGTACCGCTGAAGAAAAAGGTGCTCGCTCCTAATTCACGCCTCTGACTACGAAGCCGCAAGGTTATCTGGAAGAGCTGCGGTCAGATTTCGCATTCCCGAGTATCTCAAGCGTCGGAACTTTTTCGCCTATTATTTAGTCCTCATCAGGTCAAGAACAACGAGATTAATTCCCTGCACCCTGATTGCAAGGAATGCCCGTGTAGTCTATTCTTTACCATACGAGAAAAAATGTGTATGGACATTACCACAGTGTGCTCCTGAAAACGGCTGATGGCGGCCATACCAATATTGAATGTTTCCTTCATCTCAAACTTATAAAATCACATTTTTCAATCGTAATAGCTTCCGTGCCGTTACAGCGGAGTAATTTATCGTAGGGGAGCCTGCATTGGTCGTTGGAGTTCATTACCGAGACAATGAACTAGATCACTAGCGCCCAATTTCTGCGAGCGCAATGCAATGCTAGCTGTATTAGATGGTCGATTCTGCAGGCGTTTTATTGAGAATACAGTACCGACAACTTTCCGAGAATTATTAGATCAGTATTTGAGCTCTTTTTAGTGCGTTCGGCGCTAGAAACCACGATCATCGAGCTCTGGAGGCCCACGCCGGTTACATTAATCAATTAAGGGCTAATACTTTCCCCAGCCGCCAGATATTGATTACATGCTTTGAGTACATGCATTGTCCATTTTTAGCACCCGTACCGTAAGCTGCTGCGCCAACGCAACGCGCAGCTTGTTGATAAGTTTTAGAGACCGCGACTATTCGGACGACCATGAAAAACACAACACCGTGGAGTCATCGCAGAATTAAACCTGAATGTATCAGCGAAAGCGATATGAAAGCCTTAATTTTACTCAAAGAGTTCAGTTGATAGCGTATTAACGATAATTAAATATAAGAAACACGCAAACCAAAAAGCGCTGTGCGCTTGAGAAATTAGTACAATTTTAGCACAAACCGGTCACGTGATGGTATGTACTGATAATGTTAAGATTTCACCCCAAATAAGCGTTTCTGTTTGTTTTTTGAGATTTCAATTTACGCTACCAAATTGATTTATATATTTTTATTAAGTTGCACAATCTGATTCGAGACCTCATTGGCTTTAAAATATTACGCCGCGTCTTGGGCAGTTGTCGGTCCTTTTAATAATGACGTACTGACATTCCATTCAAAAATTTAATGAAAGAAATTGACATGAATGCACTATGTAATGCGCAGGGCACATAGTCGACTGTCTGTTAGAGTAACAGGGCAAATAGCAAGTACTGTGGAACGTAGCTATGCAGGGAGATGATTTGAAAATACCATCTAAGATGTAATGACACGCGCCGGACAGGGACAATGATTGTTTACAAACTAACACAGCTCAAGGAAACCAGATACGAGAAGATCACAACACACAAGACGGGACGGGAACAGTGCCTGTCTCGTCTACTCTTCAGCGACCGTTGCCGTATAGTAGGATCGATGTGGCTGTGATTCGTTCACTAGCCTATAACATATTCACGAAACAGCTGTATGCGATTACCCACAGATTCGTCGTCATGAAGGGCTACTGCGTGCTTGTCATACTTAATGTCACCCTCCAACCCGGCATTCCTTCTTGTTGAAATTACATCACCTGGAGCATGCAAGCAGAAGGTTTGGTTTGGTTTGTGGAGTTTAACGTCCCAAAGCAACTCAGACTATGAGAGACGCCGTAGTGGAGGACTCCGGAAATTTCGACCACCTGGGGTTCTTTAACGTGCACTGACATCGCACAGCACACGGGCGCCTTGCTTTTCGCCTCCAGCAAGGAGAAGGACCTTCACGAAAACAGATACAGGGTTGAATGTATTGAGAATTCCATTTCGGGCATGCAGGCCCATCTGGTAACAGGTTCTGCCGGTCCGGCCCTTGCTGAGCTAAAAAAGGCATGACGCACACGTGGTTAAGCCAGTAGCGTGCCGGACCAGAACCATCAGGTGAGTGGAAACCTTTGGTCATGTGAAAGCCCCTCCACTTTTAACGCAGTAGCGTTAAGGAGCTCGTGTCGCAGAAAAGCCGGTGTCGTCGGCGGCGTTGGCCATGAGCGATAAATCCCGGCATGCACTTCACAAATAAAAAGCAACTTCTAAGATGGGCTGGGTGGGAATCCAACCAGGGTCTCCGGAGTGTGAGACGGAGACGCAACCACTCAGCCATGAGTTCGATGCTTGAAAGCGGTACAAAAGCGCTTCTAGTGAATGCGGTGTTGCCTTAGAAACGTGCCGTAGAACGTTATACTGCGGTGTAGATCGGTAATTATGAGCATGCTACTTACAGAAGTCGCAGTTACGCGAGTAGCGAAGTACGTTTCCGCTACATTTCTTCTGCGCTCTGCGCACATGCAGAGCCATCTTGCGGCAAACACAGAAGAACCCCTCCTCGCAATGTGCGGCGCTGCCCCGACACGTGGCGCGCCACTCGCCCCTGACGTTTCGCCGTGCACCCTCACGGGCTGTAGAATCAAGCGTCTTTCCTTTCTTTAGATCACTATCTTCGCTCACCCGCTTCTCCCCTTCGGGCGGCGCGGGTACCGGTGCGAGGATGCCCCAATACCCTTGCGTTTAATAAGTTTTCTCGCTCTCTGCCCTTCCAACATCCAGCGTGCGTCACTCGAACAGTGGTGTTTAGGCGACGCGGCTCCTCTTTCCGCTCACAGCGCGATTGCTAGGTGCAGCGTCTGATGCCGGACGCCTCTGACGTGATCGCAGCGCCGTAGCGCTTCTGCTGGGAAAGCGTCCCCTGCGATGTGTGCCGAGCTGCTTCCGAGGAATCATGTTTCTGCGTGGTGCTCAGAAGTGTTGAGTATGAAAACTATGTCTTTGTGTGACTCAAGAGCATACCGAGCGAATGAGTGGGCGGTGCGAACGAGGTGCAATAACGCTATCGCGTTCCACTCTTGAAGGCGAAGCTTAAGCGTCCTCCAAATTTCTTTCTTGCGGACAGGAAACAGCTTCTTTTCTCGCCACTACTATAAAGCGAGATGTGCTACAATCAGCGCCAGGAGGGGTTAGCATTACAAGAATATTGCGTTGTACGGTTGTACGGGGTTTACTGCCACAAAAACAAATGATTATATCGTTCGACACAGCAAACGTGTCGACAATCCAGCGCGACGCAAAATATATCCTTTGTCACTGCCCTAGAAGCCTACTGTCGTTTCTTGAGCCTACAGTGAATTCCATGCTGTACACATCTTATATTGTGTTTTCTCAGCGGACGAAGAATCCTCTAACGCTCGTACCAAAAACACGAGAAAACTCGAAGGCACTAGGGTTACGATGGGTTGTCTTAATACAGAAGAAATACAGATCGTATAAAGCTTCGCACAGTCTTAACGAGCTATCCTTTGCACCGGTAGTCGCTATAAAAATAAAATAGTGCTCAAAAGGGCAAATTCGGATTTCACTAATTTGATGTTAAGGTGAGCTATATTTAATGCAGTGAAATAAACCAGAGTTGGTAAACGAGCTATTCAAGCCACAACTATAATGTCTGAGTGCTGGCAAAGTGGCTCTACGTAAAATAATGAAGTAATCGAACAGACAAATTCGAGGCTGTGTAAATAGGCAGGATAGGAGATTTCGTCTTTGGCGTTGCCTCGAGGACGGCCGCGTCTTCAAGGAAGAACTTATCTTAAAGGAAGAATATGACAGCTGAAGCACCGGCACCTTGAAAGGGACCGTGGTCACCGCAGGAAGTGGCCGTAGCCATGGTTTCACAGGACGTGGGCCTGCCAGACAACGGGGTTAACCACCACCTGTCCAAGGCGCCTTCATCGCCCAGTGGGGACGATTCAACTATCGTAAACTCTGATTAGGTAGTGGATGATCAGGCCCACGAGGAAAACGATAGCTTCGAAGTGGTCAATCATCATCAGTAAAGCGCGGTCAGTAACCGTGTGACACTTATGCTTATTCACCGCAAAGTACAAAGGATTTGCATAGGAGATGTGGTGTGCACATGGAATATAAAGTCTGGCCAGTCCCACCTCCCACTAACTGGCAGCGGATACTTTCACAGAAGTAGCGCAAATCACACATAGAAATATCCAAGCAGCAAAAGTATAGTTTGTATGCATTAGATTTAAATGAAAACTACCGTATAAAACAAAAATTGAAATAAAAAGGCAAATATTATCAAGTGTTATACGAAACGCGCATAGAAGTCAAGATTACAAAGCGCGCGCAATACCTGTGGTGTGAAGTGATATTTGTTTAATCTATTTGTTTAATAAGATCTCGGTACATGCAAAGTTCTGTGTCTCTCATTGAGCGTAAGGATCTGTTGCTGTGCAAGTATGCCAATCTTGTAAAAATGTACGCATCCTTACGTATTTCAGACCGGAGTGTTGACAGTAGCTTAGACTCACACGACTTCAGTAATTTTATGCTTTCGTGCTTAGTGAACAATTGAGATGTTCCTTTGAAATCACTCGCATTGTGTTTCAGTGCATTTTTTGTGCGTTATAGTAAATCTAGTTCACCCACAGAGAAGGGATAGGCTTAAAAGAGTGAAACACTTTTATGTATTACCCGGCCCTTCAGTCACTTTTGGTAGCAGCTCCGATTCTCAGAAGGTTCATCGTGCAAGGAGATTTTTATCTGGATATCTCCACAGAAGAGCAGGTGGACGTCCTCCTGCTGTGCTTTAAATATGGTGACATCAGTTGAAGCAAATGGACACGATGAACATAAAATGCCTACCAAATAAAAAAAGACATTTAGGCTCCTATACGGGAGCTTTTTTCTCATGTAAATGAAGCAAGCAGGGAAGGGGATTTAAATAGAAATAAAAAATGAGCGCAGGAAGCACGCAGAGACAGGGCGAGATTTCCATTATTGAAGTTGAGGATGTGACTCGTAGTTTGAATGGTGCAGCTGCATGCGAGGAAGCATTTTTTTTTCGGTTGTTAGCACATGGGCCCGGCCTCAGTCTATATCGTGGCCTGTTGGTACGGCGTGGGCAATGGTAGTGTCCGAATCCCGTGTTTTGTTTCTTACATCATTACAAACTTCTTTTAAGTGCTTCTGGAAGCTACCGGTTTCGCCAATGTACACGTATAGTTACAGCCAGAACAAGGGACTCTGTATGCTACGGCACTTTTCCTCGGTAAGAGGGTCTAACTTTTACCAGCGCATGGACTTTGAAAGTACGCAGAGTGTGAGCCAAGACCTTGCTTATTCTGGGAGCGTAAGGCACAGCAACACGAAACACGTATGATGGGCGACAAGGAAGCTTCGCGTCTTGGGCGAGATAACAGCCTTTTCACAGGTTGCACGAATGAGGTTTACGGCATTGTTCAGATAGTTTGAACAAACACATACTGGCTGATTTTTTTCTTGGTGTGGCCGGGTGAATGGGAATAAAGTTAAGGTATCCTCCTTACTGGCTGGGTTTCTGTAAACGCCTAAACAGAACTTCTTGCTGCTCCGTTTTATCAATAGGTCCGTGAAGTGCAACATACTATTTACATTTTCTTCAGTGGTGAAGTTTTTTTTCTATAGAATTTAAATGAGGCGAGTAGGTGGCCAAATCTTCTTTACGAATTAAGTAGAAGTAGTGGTCTACATGTCTTAGGAAACTTCTTGGCGATGATGCTAATTTAAAAGGTCCCGGCGCTCTACTGATTCCATAGGGAGCTTTGTGACGGCCATGGAGATAGAGGCACCCATTGGTGTGCCCCCTATAGTTGACTGTAAAGGCATCCTTGGAAAATAAGATACATATTATCAGGGCGAAGCTATATGAGCCTGCGGAAATCCAGAATATTTCTGGGGGCTCGTTACGGTAAAGACTTCTCAGCTTCTAGAGCTGCAGAGCAAACGTCTACGGCGAGGTCAACGCGGGAACGCATTTGAAAACCGACTTACCTCCAAACGAGGCCATGTGCTCGTAATTGTCCGGTGCTATGTCGCTGACCTTCTCGATGAAGTCAGTCGAGTTGCGTACATGCGTTGACCCAGGACCGACAAGGGATGAGAGGATACGATGAAGGTAACTGGATATAAAGAGGGAACAAGTGTCGTCTACGATAGGGCGCATGGACATGCCAAGTTTGTGGACCATCGTAACCCATAGAGGACTAGAGCTAAACCGTTGGAGCAAAACAGATTCAAGTAGCTTGCGAGTGGGGAAAACACATTCGAAAGGAGTCTCTGGAAGTATTGCTGAAATTTCGCTGTTGGATATTCCTCAAGTCGGGACTTGGTGTCTTCATCTTATAGTCGGTTCGGTTGAGGGAGTTTGTGCTGTTTGCGTTGCCCACGGGGAGTATAACGAGTTCTTTGTTGTTTCGAAGGCTCTTCACGGCTTGTCGTTGTTCTCGATTGTTCTGTGGTCAGTGGGGACAAGTAATGTCCTGGGCGATACTTGGATAGGGCGCATGAGTTCTTCCTTCATCGTGGCGCGATGGTTCCACTTCATTAACCACATTTTATATAGCACACGCAAGTTTGTCGGGAACCAGAGAAGGTGCAGTATTCAAGTTGAGGCCCAGGTTTGAGCAAGTGTTTTTCTTGAAACCTGAGCCACATTTAAGGGCGCTGGGTACAGCAGATTTTAAACTTCGTAGAGAAATCCGACAGAGTGATGACATTGTCCTAATAGCCAACCTTTTTGGCAGGTGCTCGTGTATGCACAGGTGAGCTGTCGCATATCGCACCTCTTTCTTTTCTGGAGCATCTTTTTCCCTCTTTACTTTTTCGCACGGAAGTACAAAGTTCATGCCTTTCCTTGCTCGCTTGAACGCTGGTTTTTGTTTTCTGCCTTGAGGTCTTAAAGATCTGCATGCAGGGCGTTTTTCTCCTGGCAGAAGTAACAGCGCTTGCCGTAGCTGCACTTTTCAATTCCGTGGACGCATGCGCGAATCTGTCACACATGGGGCCAAAATTTTGAACATTTCTTAAGTTTAGCTCAGACAGATGCGAAGACGATTGCGACAGTAGAGTGCAGTTTTGCTTCTACGTGATCGTGCGAGTGCAGAACGTGCAAGGCGTGTGATGAGTTAGCATTTCTCACGTGCTGTCAGTAACGAACGCATACACGTAAGACCTGACAGCGCGCCTGGTATCAGGGCCAGACTAATGCTCTTGTCATACCAGCTGACCAGCTACTTCGCTCGGATCGAAGAGCCGCTCTTATATCCCCCCCGCGGTATCAGAGGCTATATGTGTGTGGCCCGCGGCGCACTCTGCCAAGGGTGTGAGAGCAGTCCCCAAACGCCCATACATTATTCACCATCCCGCTAGAGTCTTGTGGGAATAGTGGCTGTCTCTCCTTGCCCTTGTATTAGCCTTTCCTGGACTGTCAAGCGTGAGAGATAGTAATATGTGCTTGGATTCGGGAATAAAAAAGGGAAAACTTAGACGTGAAAGATATTAACAATGTTTCCTCCTCATCTAAAACGCTTGCAACGTGTGAGGAATGGGCGCTCTCTTCACGCCTTTTAGCAGACACGGATGGTTGCCTCAAATAGCAGCTTAATTCACTGGCAGCCAATTCTTGTGATATGAAGCCATGTTTCGAAACAGAAAAGCTGTTCATCTTTATTGAGAGTTGCTCTAAAAGGGGGTTCGTAATGACATTTTTATCAGGATTTCTTGAAACCAAATAATGACAAGGCAGTCTCTGTCCTGAATCTGAAATGGGGATTTACCTGACGTTGTAGTGGTGATCTGCATAATAATTTTGGTTGTCTAGGGTTCTTTAACCGGCACAGGCAACTGCAACAATGCAGCTCTGTAAGGGAAAGTGATTTCAATTGGAAGTATTAAGTGGAAAGGCCAGCAATTCACTTCGCAGAATATATGTCCGTCTACGACATGTGTGCACTCCCCCTCAAGTGCCTTTAGCGAGGAAATTAAACGTATTCCATACCTAAACTCAAAGTGAAATCACCGACTCCGGGACAAACTTTCATAAAGGAAGAAGTTTACTACAGATTGATGGAAATGGTGAATTACGTCTTTCCTCAGCAAGAATATATCTTACAGGAGTATGTAATTCCACATTTCATCTGCAGTATAGCTGTCGTCATTGTCTCTTGAGCCCGCAAGTCCGAGTCAATTTCATCAAATGGGCGGCAAAGTGAAGAAGAAGGATGTGACTAAGTCAGGAACAACGTCCTTGTCAAGAGCAATCGCTATAGCCGCCTGCGGAATTCAAATTTTAGTTTTAAATATTATGCGAACGTAGTGCCTATAAAGATCAGTGGAAAACCATATGCCACTTCCATTTTTCACTAAAACGAAATGCTATCAAATGAAACTAAAAGAAAAGGTACTGAAGACGAAATCACCTTACGCAGCTAAGTTGCCCTGATTAGAACTACACGTTGAAATACACGACAGACACTTATGCTCCACCTTCAAGGGCATGACGAGATAGCGTTAATGGTTTCCGTCTGTGGCTCCCCTTATAGGTTCTCCTTCGCGTATTTGTAGTTTCTTCTCGCTTAAATACCAACCCCTCAGCTTCTGCCAAAAGTACCTCACAAAACTAAAATATGATGGTGGGCTGGTTGGTGAATCATTGATGTAAAGCCGAGAACGCCAAAAACAACGTACTCAAGCAGAAAAACAAGCGTTCATTGTGTCGAGTTATTTTCTCTTGTGTTCTTCCTGTTTAAGCTGCTTTCTTTCAAAGAATCTCAAAAATTGTTATTAAAACAGTCGTAAGCTACCACGTAATCCGGATACCAGACGTACACAGGGAGCACACCTACATTAGTCCGCCGATGGCCTAATGGTGGCCGAAATTGGCAGCAAGGCCAGTCCTACATTGGCATTTTGGACTACCCGACGTAGAAAAAAGTGTGCTTTAACGAAACCATATGAATGTACCTGCATTGTCCAGAAATAGCGTGTTTGACATGGCACCTATGCAAAAGCCTTATTCCTGTCACACCTTCTCACCTCAAATTAGCATCCTGAGTCGGCAGCTCCTACCAACTTACGATAGCGTGTGTGTTCTGTTACCTCACAGAACCCGCCAAACGATCAGTATGTCACCTCTAAACTATGCCGCCTGCCAGAGCCGTGCGCGTGAGTTTTCCCCACGGTGTCGACAACCACGGATTTTGTACAGAATGGGGTCCCTAATGCTATCGCGTTAAGATAGAACGGTCGAACTATGTTTCCCTTAATAGCAGTCTGCTTTTGTGACATGCATATTGTCATATCGCCAATTTCCCTATTTGTTGGCTTACTAAAACGAACAGTCGAATGGGCGAAAGGGGCGCCTTCTTTGAAGGGGACTTGTGGCAGGCGCTATCATCATCATCATCATCATCATCATCATCATCATCATCATCATCATCATCATCATCATCATCATCATCATCATCATCATCCTCATCATCATCAGCCTGATTATACCCACTGCAGGGCGAAGGCCTCTCCCAAATTTCTCCACTTAACCCGGTTCTGTGCTAGCTGCATCCGCTTGACCCCTGCGAACTTCTTAATCTCATCCACCCACCTAACTTTCTGCCGCCCCCTGCTACGCTTTCCTTCGCTTGGAATTCAGTTTGTTACCTTCAGCGACCATCGGTTATCCTCTCTTCGTACTACATGTCCTGCCCATGTCCATTTCTTCTTCTTAATTTCTAATAGAATGTCGGTAACTTAAGTTATTTCTCTGACCCACTCTGCACGCTTTCTATCTCTTAATGTTACCCCTACCATTTTTCGTTCCATAGCCCTCTGGGCTGTCCTCAACTTAAGTAGGACTCTCTTGGTTAGCCTCCACGTTTCAGCCCCATAGGTGAGTACAGGCAAGATGCAACTGTTGTATACTTTCCTCTTGAGCGATACCGGTAAACTGCTAGTCATAATCTGCGAGTGCTTGCCAGATGCGCTCCATCCCAATCTTATTCTTCTTGTTATTTCCTTTTCATGGTCCGGATCTGCGGTTACTACCTGTCCTAAGTAGACATATTCGCCTACTACTTCCAGTATTTCGCTACCTAATGTAAACTGCTGTTCCTTCCCGAGGCTGTTGAACATTACCTTAGTCTTCTGCATATTGATTTTCAAGCCTACCTTCCTACTTTTTCTGTCTAGGTCATCAATCATTATTTGCAGTTCATCTCCCGAGTTGCTTAGCAAGGCAATGTCATCAGAAAATCGCAGATTACTGAGGTATTCTTCATCTACCCTTATCCCTAACTGCTCCCATTCCAAGTCTCTGAATACTTCCTCTAAACAAGCTGTGAATAGTACTGGGGAGATTGTGTCTCCTTCCCTAACACCTTTCTGTATGGGAATTTTGTTACTTTCTTTATGCAGAACTATGGTTGCTGTGCAGCCACTATATATATCTTCCAGCACTTTCACGTACGGCTCGTCTACCCCCTGATTTCGCAATTCCTGTATCACCGCCGAGGTTTCAACTGAGTCAAGTGCTTTTTCATAATCAATGAATGCTATGTATAAGGGCTGGTTTATTCCGAGCATTTTTCTATCACCTGATTTATGGTATGGATATGATCGATAGTAGAGTACCGTTTCCGAAACTCTGCTTGATTCTTTGCTTGATTGCAGTCTAAGGTTGTCCAGATTCTATTAGCGATTACCTTAGTAAATACCTTATACGAAGCAGACAGTAAGCTGATTGGTCTGTAATTTTTAAGGTCCTTAGAGTCCCCTTTCTTGTGAATGAGGATAATGTTTGCATTCTTCCATGGTTCCGGTACCGTCGATGACACCAGACACTGCGTATACAGGGTGGCCAGTTTTTCTAGCACGATATCCCCCCCGTTCTTCAGCAAATCTGTAGTCATCTGATCCTCTTCAGCTGATTTCCCCCTTTTCATAGTTTCTAGTGCTTTCTTGGCCTCGTCCTTCGTCACTGGTGGAACGTCTGACTGTTTTTCCCTACCGCCAATCTAATTACGGTCCTGACTCTATTGCCTACTGTAGAGATCTGTATAGAACTCCTCGGCTACTTTGACTATCTTGTCCATATTAGTGATGACGTTGCCCGCCTTGTCCCTTATCGCATACATCTGGTTTTTGCCTATGCCCAATTTCTTCTTTACCGCTTTAAGGCTTCCCTCGTTCTATAGCATGCTGAATTTTCTCCATTTTGTACTTCCTTATATTGGCTACCTTGCGCTTATTGATTAGCTTTGATATCTCGGCCAATTCGATCTGGTCTGTTGGATTGGAAGCTTTCATACTCTGGCGTTTCTTAATCAAATCTTTCGTCTTCTTGACAGCTTACCGGTATCCTCTCTAACTATCCTACCGCCTACTTCTACCGCGCACTCAGTAATGATATCTCTGAAATTGTTGTTCCTTGCCTCTAGGGTAATGTCGCCATCCTCAGTTAGAGCTGAATACCTATTCTGTAGCGAAATCCTGAACTCTTCTGCCCTCCCCCTCACCGCTAATTCGTTGATGAGTTTCTTTCTTACTAATTTGTTGCGTTCCTTCTTCAGATTTAGGCTAATTCGGGACCTCACCATCCTGTGGTTACTGCATCGCACTTTCCCAGTTACCTCTACATCTTGCATAATGGCGGGGGTTGAACACATTATGAAGTCGATTTCATTTTTAATCTCTCCGTTAGGACTTTTCCATGTCCATTTCCGGTTCTTCCGTTTGCTGAAGAAGGTATTCATGATTCGTAAGTTATTGCGCTCTGCAAACTCAACTAGTAACTCCCCCCTGCTATTCCTAGCACCAATGCCATAGTCACCTACTGCCTTGTCTCCTGCTTGCTTTTTCCCTACCTTGGCATTGAAGTCGCCCATTAGTACAGTATACTGCGTCTTTACTTTTCGCATTGCCGATTCTACATCTTCATAGAAGCTTTCAACTGCCTGATCATCATAACTACATGTAGGTGCATAGGCCTGTACAACCTTCAGTTTATACCGCTTATTAAGCCTAAATACGATGCCTGCAACCCTCTCATTAATACTATAGAATTCATCTATATTACCCGCTATATACTTATTGACAAGGAAACCTACTTCTAGTTGTCGCCTCTCTGGTAAACCTCGATAACACAGTACATGCCCATCCTTCAGTACAGTATATGCCTCATTCGGCCTCCTAACCTCACTAAGCCCTATGACATCCTATTTCATGCCCTCTAGTTCCTCTAACAGCACTGCTAAACTAGCTTCACTAGCTAGGGTTCTAGCATTAGACGTTTCCAGGGTCAGTTTCCAATGGCGGCCTGTCCAGCGGAGCCAGGCATTCTTAGCACCCCCTGCTGCGTCACAGGTCTGACCGCCGCCGTGGTCAGTTGTTCCGCAGCCGCCGGTGACTGAGGGCCGGGGTTTTATGGAGCTTATCATAGGAGGTTGCGGCCAATTACTGCACCAGGGTGGCCAACTCCTGTTCTGGTGAGGGAGTGCGTTGCCGGAGGTGTTCACCGGCATCAGGCCGCACCCCAAACCTGTTTATGCAATTCCATCGACACGCGGATTTTTTTTTTCATCCGGTGGAGAATTGCGCGGCACCGGGATTTGAACCCCGGTCCTCTTGCATGCGAGGCGGATGTTCTACTGCTACGCCACCGCTGCACCTAACCTATCATATTCGCCGCTATCATATTCGGCACTTATTTTGACATCATATGCCTTAATCGAACTGTCGAACAAATTGGTGTTGTTGAGTACCCACTTTTCATTACGTATAAGATCGCACATATAAATTTGGTCACGTTTTAAACTGGAACTTCAATCCTTACGTCACTACCCAATCTTCATATCGTTTCATGCTAAAATCTACCGCAAATTTGCGTACTTTTCCTTTTAGAAATCTGAACCCTAAGCCCTCAAGGAGAGTGACTGTGCCTGCGTCGACATCTTGATGTAACTGCCGCATTCTGCAAAGCATGTTGAAGGTCTCTACACATTTACCACACACTGCACATATGCCAGCTTAGTAAAATTCAATTTTCAGCGTGGCGCTTGAAAGCTCTTTGACCTCGCTTGATAGAGTTGGAGGCTTCCCGTTGAGCTACCATAGATTGACTCCTCCCTGACCTGCCCTTTTCATCTGACAAAAAGGTTTAAAGGCTGTCTTCATTTTCATTTAATTATTACATTTTATACACTAAGCTCTTTACTTGTCGGCGCTGGTTTCTTTTATCTATCGTTACAGGTTAGATTTCCAATATTTCTGTGCCACTGCGAGTAAACGTTATTTCCCCAGAGTTCTTTAAACGCATTAACTGGTAACATGTTATCATCCAGTTTTTAAATGATCTTTTTTTCGTAACATTTCTCGCTATCGAACCCTCAGCTTCTAACTATGCTCAGCGCATGTCTTCTTTACTGCCTAGTTTGTGATCTTGTTTTACTCACGCGCCGCTTCTAACAGCTGTATAGTTTATTTCTAGCCTCGACTGAATTGCTCCCGTTGTACACAAACCCAAGCTACAATCTGTTACCATTAATTCTTTACAAATAAATCTGGCACCGCATGCTTGTTTTCTCTCTTGAGGACATGTGTACTATTTATTATCCCTCCCTTTAGTCGCCCTCTTGCCTCTGTTGACTTCGGTGTTTTTCCCCACGTATCAGTGCCTCATTTACAACAACCACAAAATACTTCTTTGTCGCCAACCTGGCTATCTCTTGGCTTTGTGTTGTAGGTACTTCGTTACAGGAATGGTTAAATGTTACCAAACCGCAATTATTCTCACTGAAAGTAAACCTAAAATGTCTTCTCCGTAGGAATTGTTTGGCGTCTGCGTCTGCGAACATCCTCGATTATCCTGTATTAGTAAAATATTACCAGAGTCTTTCAATACTCTCTTGAAACTCCCGCTGAAGTTTGGTTCGGGTACAAAAGCAGCCGGGAAGGACGCCACCGCCGATCAGGGGGCAGCGAGCGGTCGGCTTCCTCGGCGTCGTACGTTGCGGTGCGGTTGCGTCCTAAACTCTTGCTGCCGCGTCCGTGCTGTAATTTACCATTTTAAAGCGAGGCCTTTAATGGTTCATACTCGTAGCCATGACCCTGTTTGTTAGACCACGAGATGTGCCACAATTTTCAGGAGATTCCGCGGGATACCGCGAGATTAGAATGCCATTACCTGGTGAAGTCATCGGCGATGACGCCCGCAATTGCGAAACGCACATCATAATTTTCCTTGTCTGCCGTGAGGCAGATAGTTAAAAAGAAGTAAATAAATCCTGTCTTTACCGGTAATCGTACCTTCATCCCTTGGAACCCAAGCCGAGGGCTTAAACCAAACGCACCACACCGGGGATCGTGAAGTGAACATTATATTTCTTCTTTTCTACGTTGAGGATAATAGAACCGATGACAATGACGCTGCAGTTAGTTATAATAGAAATCATGGTATTAGCAATGATAATTACGTTGCATTTAGTTGATAATGATAATGTCAGCAAAGATGATGCACCTTGTGCACCAGCAACGCTTAGGCTTTCGCATTTCAGCAGTGTAGATTCCACAGCGCTCTCAGAATTGTTCAGTAGTGCATCCGCGGCATATCTGTTATCGTAGTCATCCTGACGCTATGGAGAGGGCACTGCAAGCAGAGCCACAGTATGCTCCATGCCCTTGGTCGTTAGTGTGCTGCGTAGAGAGTCGTAATGATTATAATGGCAGACCAGAACATTGCCGAGGGCGTGTTGAGCTCATTAACCTACAACACGCGAGTGGTCGCGGGGCAGCGCACGGTAAGGCGATGACAGTGTTAGTGGACAGTCTAATAAGATTATTACGACATTTGGGTTGCTCTTCTGGCTTGATCGTGTGGTAGCCCGGCCTGAACACAGGTTTAAAAGTACCTCGCTTCATAATCCAGCAAGCTGAGCGCTAGCCAGCGTGGGATATTATTAGTGTCTATTTTATGCATTTCCAAGCATTTAAGACTGTAGCTTAGGACTGCTCTATATTGTTGCACTGGTCTGCTCATTCAGGCGCTGACCTTAAGGAAGCACAGTGCACGCGATCTCGCTCGTGATAGTTGCACAGCGGAGACCGCTTTCATTTCGACTTTAGAGTTCATTATTGCGCATTTTGGCATGCATAGATTTGCTGGCATGATCCATTATTTTGAAGTGAAAATACTACGGCATGATGCAGCTAATGTATCTGACAGCGATTGAAAAACATCGTTTAGAATTTTGATGTGCTTAGGTACGCTTTACAGCATTGTACCGCGGTTATTTGCCCTAGCAATATGAGTTATCTCCAGCTTATACACTGCAGCCCTCGATGGAATACATGCATAAATTTAATAAAGCGACTGCCTTATAGAACATTATAAATATATTCACATCCTATCCCTCTGCGTCAACAGCAGCTCTAAAGTGAGGAAAATATAGCATTATTTCCCAAAGGAAATACTCTATTGGGCTGACTAGCGCCCACAAGGAAACCCACATTCGGCAACATCGATAGCAACAAAGCCTTGGAAAACGTCGAACTGAATGCCTGCCAGACTCGGCGGCGCTCAATTTAAAGTTGGCACGGCATCATTCTGACAAAATGCAACTACAACAATCTGGACCATTGTGGAAGCAGTGATGAGTTGCTTCGATCGATAAAGATAATTCTGGAATCTGGCCGTATCTCGCGTCGCAATATGATGAAGCTTCGTTACGCGGATATTGAGCGTGGAGAAACTGTGCGACATACCATGGCATTGCTAAGGCGAAATCCTTTATAGCCTCATGGTGGTCGTCAGCAAAAATGACTCGCTTTTGCGGCGGCTTTGTTTGGTCGAGACGAGATGACGTCATAGAAATCTCGACCAATCACAGAGCACCATCACAGTATGAGCGAATGCGTGCCTTATATTGCCGTATGCCAATCAACGATTATTGACTAATTTGTCTAGGTAATTAATAATTAATCATTAGAGGGTAGAATACATCATATTTCATTTCTTAATTACTGAACACTGATTACTAATTACTACTTGATGATTACTAATTATTACTAATTACTAAACAAGGACAGTTGCTTAATGAGCTAATTAATTACTGATTACTGCTGCGAATCCGGGACTACAGTATCTTGGAATGCTTGCCTTATAAGGTCAAATGCCAATCAAACCTAAATTATTATTTTTTGACTAAATAATAAATTATTACTTAGTACTAATTCCAAAATAATGATTATTCATTTAAATAAATAATGTCTATTTAGGTAATTACTAATTGATTACAAATCAATTAATAATTACTATTTAGTGACAGCTGCGTAAGCAATTAGTTAATAATCAATGCCGCCTTATACGGCGATATGGAAAGCAATAAGCAATTCCTAATTATTGAATAACTAATAACAGCTAATTAAATGACTCAAATAAATAATAATTGCTAATTAGGAACAATTGCGTAATTAAAAAATAATTATTCATTGATTCCGCCTAAAACGGCCGTATGGCTATCTCTAACCATTACTCAGTCAGTCAGTCAGTCAGTCAGTTCAGTCGTTCAGTCGTGTCCGACTCTTCGTGACCCTATGGACCATGTCACGCCACGCTTTCCGGTCTCTCACTATCTTCCTAACATCGCATAACTTCATCTGCAGTGCCTCGAGGATCCTGTCCCTTCTCCGGCGACCCTCAACCTTTCCCAACATCAAAACTTTCTCCAGTGACTCCTCTCTTCTCATCAGATGACCAAAGTAGCTGAGCTTTAACTTTAGAATTTGACCCTCCAATGAGCAGTCAGGGTTAATTATAACTATTATAATGTCTAATTGATCAATTACTAATTATTGACTGAATATTTAAATTAGTAATCAATGACCGTTGCGTAATTAAATAATTAAATACTAATTAATTCCGCGCACCTGGTAAAATCGCGTAGCAGAATGCCGCACTCAGGCTTTCGCCTTTCATCGCTTTAGTCCCCAAAGTGTCCTACAATTTTTATTACAAAAGGCAGAAAGAAAAATCGCAACATATCCTACCGCAGAACAATTTCTCGCCTAGGCCTGTTATATAAGATCTACGGTAACAGCCCACTCCTTAAGATCCGGCCATCCGGCTACATACTTCAGGCCGCATCTGTCATCCCTAAAAAGCAGGTATTCCTTCCCCTGAAACTAAACTTTTTTTATCTATTCGTTTCAAGCACCTCTCGTGCTTGACACGTCGTTGAAGCCACCTTCCCAGGGAAGCAGTCGACATTGCGGAATTTAATATCTTTAAGGTTGGGCATGCATTCTCAATTTATATATACTTGCCAATTTTACTTGTACCTTCTTTCCGGTTGCCATTTTTCTTAAGAAAGTTCTTTTATTACCGCCCCAAGTATAATATTCTGTTTGATGTGATTTGTGATGCAGTGGGGGTGGGGGTAATTGCTCCTACTCCCCTTTGTAATTCCATTTGGTCTCAAGCGTATATAAATAAATAAATAAATAAATAAATATATATATATATATATATATATATATATATATATATATATATATATATATATATAGAACGTCGATGTTATCGCCTCCGCTGGGTGGAAATTTAGCATGCGCAGTCGCTGTCTCAAAGCGTTGATTTTTATCCGTGTGATATAACGTACGCGACATCTTAGAGAGGATAAAATAGGCGCCACGTTGAAGATGGCAGAGGACGTTGTATTATTCTCATTCTTAGTTGCACTTCTTAGCTGCATTATTACTCTTCAATATTGTGGAAACCTTTCTTCAAGCACACGACTTTGCCACTCACTACAAATTTAGTGTACCAGACGGTATCCATGGTGCCCAAATATTCCTCAGAAATACACACATTTGGGGAGTCAGATAAGAGGTCCCCAACTTTTTTTCGGTGGATGGTGCGTCCTTGGTCATGTCGTAGTTTGGCATCAGACGGAAAACAAGAAAGCTTTCGTCGTTGCTCGCAGAGCCGCAGCGGCGGCCCATCGCACAACCAACTGACGGCATCTTTCACAGAACACAATATATTTAATAGAACAAGCGACTTCGCATAATTCCACAGTGGACCAATTACAGGACCGCGAAACGAAAACTCTATAACCGCGTCCCGTAATAAAAAAAAAAAAAGCTTTCCGCGCAGTTAGACGACCATTAATTCCGTCACCCGTAAAAATTTGCCCTTCGATTGAGACTATTGCCGCGTGCGACCACTATTGGCAGCATGCCAAATTCTCCCATTGCGTGATTTTGTGATGTACATTTTGTGATGTACGTCGACGCAGCGAGGTACAAAGGCAGAGAGGCAGCCGCAGTCACGAACTCACGAGGCAAGCTCATATACGGAACAAGTATACGAACCAAATGCATCCACCCAGCGGAAGAGGTGGCATAGCCATAGCAATCTCGGAAGCAAACCGAAGACAATACAGTTATTGGATAGTCTCGGACTCGCAAGCCGCCTGTCGAGCGTTCCAAAACAACAGGATTTATCGCATAGCAAACAAGTTCTTAGCCGGCCGGCCAAAAGAAACAGACCCAAGTAGGCAACACACGATTTTTTGGCTCCCCAACGCTGGGGTGGAGGGTAACATTAGAGTAGATGCCGTCGTCCGAGGTTTCACTAGTCGGACGGCGGAGCCATCGATGGAGCCTTTCACAACGCCAGAAACATACGGGGAAACAATACGAGCGTGTAGGGAAATACATAGAAAGTACGCACTTTCACATGACACACTAAGCCGAGAACAAGCCACTACACTTAGGCGCCTACAAACAAACACCTATCTAAACAGAGCCCTTTGTGTTTAACCAAAGGAAAAAACAACGCTAAATATTAGACAGAACACACAGAAAGACGAACGGGACAGGCGCTGTGTGTTCGTCTTTCTGTGTGTTCTGTCTAATATTTAGCGCTGTTTTTTCCTTTGGTTGAACACAATGTCAGACCAACTAGCCCAGCAAGAGATACTGTAAACAGAGCCCTGTACCACAAGATATGGCCAACACAATACAAAAGCGAATGTGTCTGGTGCGGAGACACTGCTACGCTATACCACACAACATGGGTATGTAGGGCAAGCCCCATAATGCCTAAAATAGATAGCCGTAGTCCTGAGCAGTGGGAGGACCTTCTAGCCGAACTCGGACGCACAGCACCAGCTCATGCTGGTGCAGCGGGCCAGAGCCGCTGCTGAGGCCAACGGACTCCTGGACAGAGGACTGCCTACTACTGCTCTTTCTTAACCCACTACCCTTATACCCCAATTTTTCCCCAATACAATTTATCAATCAAGCAATCAATCAATCCCCCTGAGTGACAAAGTTTCACGACCACAAAGCTTTACTGAAGAAGTCCGATATGTCCCACGTTTAGTTTATACCACATATTAAAAGCTTTATTGATGTTCGCAACCTTTCTTGACTAATCGCCTAAATTACTGTTTTGAATATTCTCCGTATTATTCATTTAAGCCTTGAACATCCGAGGGGATAATATGAAACCATGCCTCGGTTCTTCCTATAGCTTGACTGCTGTCGCATTGCTTATAACGTTTCCCGAAGTGTTGAATTTGTTTCAGAATATTTTCTTTAGCAATTTTATGGGCTCATGACCGATACCTTCCTATCTGAATAAGGTATTCTCCGATAGCTCCCTGTTTAATTCGTCATATGCACGACGTATCTCGAGAGAGGCAAAATTCTGGGGCCTGTTCTTCATCCTAGCTATTTATGGACATTGAGCAGCAAGAACAGCCTATCAAATAGCACCCATAGCTTCTGAACTCGCTCTGCGTTTTCGCTAGTATTTTATTTCTCACTGCCCAGGGCTGCATTTCCAAATTCACTCATTTTCCATTGCCAGCCTGTATATAGCAGTAGGTATCTTAACCGGTTTCAATCACGGACATATTTGGCCATATGTGGCTCCTAGACATCACCAGCGCCACCCTGATCCTTAGTGACAGAACTCCAGCATTATGGCGAGTGTCGCATGTAGGGTGGTCGAACGGTGTGTGTGTGCCAGCTTTTAGCAAGACCTTTTGGGGTACCTATGGCATGAATACAGTGAGAAGCAAGACTCTTTTTAAATCAGTTACCAGAGAAAAGAACGAAGATGAAGGGCTCATTGTAACAGGCGTTTTAAGGAAGCCAACAGTGAACGAATTCAAGAAATGCATAGTTGGCGATTCGTCTTTTTTTTTTTTGTGCTGTTGATTGAAGTCATTTGGTCTTCGATACCTTCCTGTTTCAATTTGGTTTAAAGGATTTTTTCCGGTCAGCAGTGCCACTTCGGGGTATAACGATGACTTTACCATGTTGGCATAAAAAGTTGCTTCGAGTTCGACTGGGCTCCTCGACATTTTTTTTTTTTTTGCGTTAGCATTTCATAGGAACGTGGTCCGATGTGTGATTGTAATGAGATGGTTTCCTAATTATATGCTGACTCCAGAAATTCAGTAAAATAGAGAAATTATTTATTCACTTCCAGAGAGGCTTGGCAGCTATTTTGGCAGTGCTTCGTTAAAAAGGCAGGTGGGCCGAAGTACTTGGGACAGTGGGACCCTGAAAGATTAGTATAAAGCGTGGACGTGTTTCCAACTCTGGCGACTACATTTGGAGGGAGATTTGTTTGCAGTTGTCTGCGCAGGTTGAATTTCATCATCATCAGCAGCAGGCTTTCTACTTTATTCTAGATATGGACGATATCGACGATGATTCCAACGGCGTCACTTCCCCGACTGAGTAATAGATGAGTGTTCCGTTGGAGGGTACCTTTCCTGGTTTAATGACAACCACACTTTACGAATGCAGTGATGCGCTTACTTTCTTCTTTCGAAACTTGGGCCAGCGTGTCCCAGGTTCCTAAATTTCGAGAAAGCTTAACCCAATAGGGATCGTCAGTTGGCTTCAACTGAAAGTGGTTGATTGCAGAGTAAGACGTCCATGTCTCGTGATTGTGCCCTAGCAACACCATCGCCGACTTCGAAGCTCACGGAGCAATTGCGTGTTAGACATTAGGGACGCACACCTTGAGCGCTGCGGCCACACATCGTGACAAGGTGAGTTCTATACCTGAGCAGGTATGTAGAGCGCAGCAAATTAATCTTTTTTTTTTTCTAGGAGGCCAAATCCCTTCTCATGCGCAGCAGCCTTGCTCTGTGTCAGCGAAAGGAGTGGAGCTGGTGTAGTCATCGATTATAAGTCGCAAGTCAGCGGCTGCTGGCGCAGCTCTTAGGTACAGCACATTACCGACTGCGCTATGCGTCTTTTTTGCACTACCAAGCTGCATCGCGGCGCCTGCTATTGAAGTGCGTAGCTAAATTGGTACCACGTCACTTCCACGAGTTTGAGTGAAGTCTCGTTTTCTATTTCGCCGTAGTGATTGTGTTCCTCGGAAAAGCGTCTACATTTTCCGACACAAAAGAACGTAGCTTAGACGCAGTCTTCAGTGAAATATATTCGTGGTCTCTTCAGAGTGCAACTTTTCAAAGATGCCGCGATACGTTTTGAAACGAGAGCTAGACAAACACTGAGATCAGGGGCAAGGCTCAGCACCGCAAGTGAACAGCAATATCTCGTTGTCGCTGCCCGAAATGTGCTCGATGTGTGGCAGCTATAAATTTGCAGAGGACTATCAATGTACAGCGAGAGGATGAGGCTGGCTTCGCCACTTGGAAAGACAGATGTTACAATAGCGCGCACTTTGTCAGCGCGGAATTTTGTATTTTATGTGTGTGGCGGGGTGCAAGTGAAGCATCCAGACGACGGAGTTCTCACACGGAAAATTAATCACCGACAAGAAATTTCAATGGCTTGCTGTACCGCTGTGTGGCCCATGGCGTCTTTAGCAGAGGGAAGAGTGCTTTCTGAATATTTTTTGTGTGAGTTGATATGGAGTGTCGCCTCCTTATAAAGCTGTGTCAGTAATGCCTTCAGCCAACCTTGTTGGTGAAGTTAACGTACTACAACGCAAATCACAGACTGATATTCGCAAAATTATTACTGCTCGAAGCCCTGGCAAAAGTTACCTGCTTTCCTTATAGGCTTTGACTTCTTCACTTGCACTCAAGGAAGGTTGTTACAGCTATAGCTGTTCCGGCAGTCAGGCCTCTATCAGTTTTCTGAAGAGGGTATGGTCCGAATGAGAAAGCTTTCTCCGACGCCGCACATCAAAATCTCGTTTTTCTTCGCTCATCTTGTGGTCACGGAGGCCATAGAGGCCTGCCTTTTGTTTAATGCCCACCACTGGAGACTTTTTTGGGAGCTAGATGCGCTTCCGTTGCACGAGAACGTCTTTCGCTTTGCCGGCATTTGTTTTGAAGGCCTTGAGCTGGCCTTTCTGCACTTGCTCCTCGTGCTAACTGGTAAGGATTGCCGCTTTCGTGCCGTGTTTCTTGGAGACTGCCAGTACTTAAAATTCCTGATATGATTCCATGTATTAAAGGCTGCCATACTGGAAAATTCATCAAAGCCAGCTTCTGAAATCTTCGCCCTGAATGGCCCATAACAGGATGCACTAGCGGATACTGCATTCGTTTTGCTGTCATAGAAAGTATAGGGCTCTTCAGATATATTGGCAATGTATTTTCGGATTTGGAAGGCCGTTATGATGCCCCGTTCTCCTTCTGTGAGGGCATTTTTTTCCTTGCAATGGGGCAGTTATTATGTAGTACGTGTCGTTAAGCGAACGACTTTGAGTAGCCTGTAGCTTAGCTTGCAGTGTATTTCATAGAACGATTAATGACACAGACCGACAGATGGATGAACACGCAGACAGATATATAAGGGTGTGTTCAGATAAGAAACGTAATCGAAGTCCATGGCAATTTTTTGTTTACAATATTGTTTTGTGTAGTGAAATTATGTCTGGACACAAAGGAATGAACCTTACTTTCACAAGATATGTCGTAGTTTTGTGGGAAAAAAATCTTACAGTACCAGAAGTGAAAAAAGCTGTTCGTGCAGTTTAAAAAAGTTCCATGTTTGGAGTCCTGCTTCTTGCGCAGTAAAACTATGTTGTCTTTAAGCTTGAGGAGAATTGTTAGTGCTATTTTACTTTTTGTCGCAGCTGGATTTGTAAAAAATCGCAAACATTGCTCCAGAAGCGACGCGCTGCGAAAAAATTCAAAGTTCAATCCTACATTCCGGCACCAGAAGAGCAGCTTGGACTTGTTGGTTGTTCATCTTTAGGTAAACGTGCAAAGACATAGACGGAACACAAAAGCAAGAGCACACAACAAGCACTCGTTGTGTGTTCTTGCTCTTGTGCTTCGTCTATCTTTTTGCGCTGTTACCTGAAGATTCCGGCACGAAGCATTAATTTGTTTTCACTAAATCTTTGTCTTTGTTACTCAGGTTTTGTCCTAAATTTCAGGCAGAATATGAGGCTCTAGATTGTGTGTTCTCCACAACGCATCAAGTCCGGAAAAATGTCTAAAACGCCAAAAAGGGAAAAATTGATTCCGGTTAAAAAAAGAAACACCATCTTAGATTTTTAATAAACTCCATCCCCGAAAATTCTCAGTACCTCAAAAACATTATAGACTAAAATGTGTTGCATTATATTGTTCAAGGTTATAATATTGCAGGATGGGGGTTTATTAGAGATACGGGAGATCTAGAAGCCCGTCCGGAACAGTCCGCGTACGAGCAGGTCCAGAGCACACAGCGATAGCGATGCCACTGGCTACAGCGCATGGAAGCTGCTTCTTCGTCTTCGAATGTACATCTTCCTCTTTACAACCCCCGGGGAGAAGAGGAGCCATCCTGGCGACATACGGCGTAGACAAAATGGTAGGGTCGTAATATTGTTTAGCTCTCTGGACGTGGACAGTTTCGCGGCCGCGTCGACGGAGATTAGGTGAGGGCGTCAGCGGTTACACAATGTGATTGACTGGAGAGATGCGCTCCAGGACACGGTAGGGGCTGTGATACCTGGAAATAAATTTCGAAAATAGTCCGAGAGTCCCTGATAGAATCCAGAGCCACACAAGACTGCCAGAAGAGAACTGCGGTGTCGTCTGATGGTTGTCGCGGCGGGATTTCTGATGGGTTTCAGTTGTGAGAGACCGGGCAATTTGGCGGCACTCATCTGCATATCGGGCAGCGTCAGAAGCAGCGGTATACTCAGATGCGTCTGGTTGGTACGGAAGAATGGTACTTAGTGGAGCAGGGGGTTGACGGCAGTAAAGAAGATTGGAGAGAAACCGGTAGCTGACCTTGTAGCAGTGTTGTATACGTACGCCACATATAGAAGGAAGAGATCCCAGTCAGAGTGGTTGGAGAAGACGTACTTAAAAAGCAGGTCACCAAGAGTACGGTTGAAGCGTTCGGTGAGTCCGTTAGTCTGCGGATGATAGGCGGTAGAGGTTCGATGAAGTATGTGGCATTGTTCAGTAGAGTTTTAACTACGACAAATAAAAAGATGCATCCTCTGTCACTGAGGAGTTCACGAGGTGCACCGTGGCGTAGGACGAATCGCTGCAAAATGAATGGGGCTACGTCTGACGCTGTGGAAGATGGAGGGTAGCGGTTTCTGCATATCTCGTCAGGTGATCAACTGCAACGATTGCCCAACGGTTTCTGGCGGCAGTGTACGGGAGCGGGCCGTGTAAATCAATACCGACGCGATCAAAAGGACGTAATGGACAATGTAACGGCTGAAACTCACCAGCAGAAAGATGACTATAGGGGACTTGCGACGTTGACAGACTAGGCATGAGCAAACGTATTTGAGGACAAAGTTGTACATGCCCCTCCAGTAGTATCGCAAGCGTAAGGCGATGGTATGTCTTGAACACTCCCGCATGGCCGCATTGTGGGTCAGCGTGAAAGCAGTCGCAGACTTGCGAGCGTAGGTGGCGGGGAATGACTATCAACCATTTGCGGCCATCAACACTGTAGTGGCGGCGATAAAGAAAGTTGTCACGAATGGCGAAGTGCGATGCTTGGCGGCGAAGCGCACACAATGCAGAAGCAGCCGATAGATCTGAGAGGAGCTCGACAAGAGAAGCGACCCAGGGGTCCCTCTGCTGCTCAGAGGACATGTCACTGATGTGAAGTGATGTTGCCGAGGCATGAAAGGTGGAAAGGCTGGCGAAGTCAGTTCGAAGGGGCAGCGAGAAAGGGCATCGGTGTCTTGATGCTGGCGGCCAGAGCGGTAGACTACGTTTACATCTAATTCCTGTAGACGAAGAGCCCACCTAGCAAGACGGCCGGGTGGGTCTTTCAAGGAGGAAAGCCAGCACAGCGCATGTGGTCGGTCACAACTTCAAAGGGGCGGCCATAAATGTAAGGGTGGAATTTGAACAGAGCCCAAACTATTGCCAAACATTGTTTTTCAGTAAGGAACAGTTGCAGTAAGGAACAGACGTTGGTATTGACGAGCGTGGAGCGCCGGGATGGGCTCCTGAAAGGTGTTTGGACCTCCATGACTAGATGCATGAGCGTGATATCGTCACGTGGTGGTGACAAGGCCGTAGACACTAAAAGAAGACACAGGCTTTATTGTACTGAAATTAACTCTTTATTGGGCTTACATGCGCCCGCAAAAGAACTAAGCAACTCGGGGGCGGTGATAGCAACAAACGTGCTCGTCAATCGTCGAACAAAAAATGCCTGTCGCACGCATCAACGCTCAATTTAAAGACGGTTCAGAACTATCTAGATAATTTCGCGAACTGTCACTAGCACAACCTGGAACATTGTAGACGCATACGCGAGTGATCGAAATCTTCGAGACAGATCTCGGCGCATCTTGTGCGACAAAGAAACTGATAAAGGTGCGTCTCGCGACATCGAGCATTAACAGACAAAGAATACAGAATTGATACACGTGCCAGAATCAGTCATAAAGCCCCATGCCGGCGGCTGCTAAAAAACAACAAATACAGTTTTGAAGGTTTCGCAGCAATATAGTGGCCAGCTTAGGGCGATCTTGGAGGCCTCGCGTTTAAGTGGTTTAGCATTTTGTCGCCCTAGCTGATGTTGACATAAGGGACGGAGCAGGTGATGGGTTTCGAAGAGCCGTACTAGGTTTGCCTTTTTGAGCCCGTTTTTGTTTCTCGTGATTCGATCCACAGCGCCTAATTGTCAGTGACCCAATTTTTGAGGTGACAGTTCCGTAATCCGTCTCTGCTCTCTTTCTGAACATAGAGGCCCAGCCGGAGGAGTGTCCTCGTCGCTGGTAGGCCAGCTGCGAAACCTCCTCAGTGAGGCTTGTAGCGATCATTATTTTAAACAGACACAATGCAAAATGAAGGGTATACTCTCATAATATGAGGGAATTTTGCGACAGTTAAATACACAGCGGTTTGGGGCGGATCCTTACACCACTGCAGTATAAGCCTGGCTGGAAGACTATACTCCGCAATCACTAAAAAATTCTTACTGGCGTCGGAACATTGAAATCAGAAAGCAGAAATTTTGCTGAAATTTCGAAGAAAAGAAAAAGAGACGTTTTGGAGCAAATTTCCTCCTTCCTCATCTTTCCCGAACTCTACGTGGGTTAAAATCGGAGCAATAATGGTACTGCAGCCATTGATAGTGTTCTCTGCCTATCATTACAACCCCATCGGAATCCAACACGGCAATTTTTATTTACGATATAGGTTTTGGCGCAGCCTGTTTTCTCCGGAAAGACCCTCTTTAACAGGTACCACCAGACAATGCTTGAGCCGTAACTGCAATACGTGATTGTGCTGAGCAAATGGCTTGGTGTTTCCGCGATTTTCACAGTTCTTTGTAAGAAAATTTCGAGAAAAGAAACAAAACAACAGACTGGGTCTAATAAAAAAATGTGCTTACTTAATTGTATTTGTTACTTGTTTTCGAAGCTTAAGGCAAGCATTCCATACCGCAAGTTCAAAGCAATAAATATGTACTTCGGACACAATTTTGAGGCCGAGTAGTAGCGTCTAATCTGAAATCTCCGCTCTAGAGATTAGTAGGGTGTTTCCACGTAAGATCGAACAAAGTATGGTCGGTCGACCTTTAATATTTCTTTCAAAATTTTATACATTGTAACCTGATAACTGGAAAGAAGAGAGCTGCAATTGGTTTTGCTTGCAAAATAGTTTTTCTGGGCACAGCGAATTAATAACGACAACGAGGTTGACTGCCGCGCTTAGCTTCTCTGCTATTTTGGCCAGCTTTGGTTATTAATTACACAAAATATGATAACGCTAAGTAGCTGAACATTGTCTGACTAAATATATGCATGATTTATTTGTATTCAGTTAATTTTCGCTTTTCTGGGTGACATAGATGTTTTTATAAAATCTCCCAAAATCGACCCAAGAAACGAAATTTTACCTTCTTTGCAGACCTAATTATTTCAAAACACTTGTGCGGCAGAGGAGCAGTAATTCGACACTACGTTTTCACCATTATTGTCTATTAAACGGCTAAAGCAAATATTTATATATAACGTTTCGTTAGAGATACGATTGTACTAAATTGAAGAAAACAGCGAACAATGAAAACTTCTGAAGACAATGGAAAAAAATCCCTTTTATATTTTTTAAACTTCGTGCATCTATTCTTCTCTACCTCAGCTTTCAAAATCGTTAACATGTTGCATAAGTTTGTTTCACTAGTATTTACGGCCACTTCAATAAGGCCCTTGTTCAAGGCACAGCGCATCACGCAGAATTGAAGATTCTACGGCCTTTATGAATCGCTCCGCGTTTTTTAAATTTTGGCATAATATTGTAACAAGAGAAAATATATTTACAAAAGAGGAATAAAGATATATACAATGAGAGACAGCCAAAAAGCCCGGAAATGAGTGCCCCCCATTCACCGCACTTCTTTCTCTTCACCTGCCACACACGAGTGCGCTACTTCGTCCTCATCGTTCTCTACCCTTAGCAATATTGCATCTAGTCATTTTTTGTCTCCACGTTTAAACTTAGCTGTGGCAGACACAACAGTGAATGATTCAAAATCAATTTTGTTCGTGGAGAGTTTCTGATGCGCTAGGGCATCGGGCAGCACACCGATGTTTTCCGCAATCACCTTCACCACAACAATGAAACTTTGTGAGGTTAATTAAAAAACAACTTGAATTTTTATATTTCTTAAATTTAGTCTAGGTATTCTTCATTACGCCAGCTTTCAATATTATTAAAAACATACTGCATAATATTCTTGTAATACTAGTTATGACCAGCCCAATGATACCCTTACACAAGAATTTGAAATTATTCTAGATCCGACTTCCTGCCCGCTAAGCGTAGTAAATGCAAACAGGATTGGATTTCAGGTTCTTAAAAGATGCCCAGCAGTACAGAAAGGATGTCGTCGGAATTTAGGGCGTTAATTTGTAGATGATATGGTTCACCAGAGCTGCCATGGGTGGGGGGGCATGCTCACCCCAGACGTCCCTTTTAAGAGGTGGCGCAATAAGAGCTCGTTTTCGCGTCTTCAGACCGACAGAGTTTGAAACATCAGTACCTCTCGGGTAGCTGTTCAACACATATGCACTGGTGCTTCACTGTTCTTTCCGCCCTTTGTCGCAACGCAACCAGACACCAATAACACGGGGGTGAAGGAAGCGACAGGAGAGCACTGCCGGTGAACGCCCGCTTCACTAGCGAGGGTGGCAGCCGCTGCCGCATGAGAACGTGATGCGCCAGATGCGATCGGCAGAAAGCATGAAAGTGGCACTCCAGTGGCACTCCGGTGGCAAAGCAAGGTATCGAATGGCAAAAAAATTACAAAAACAAAGCTATAGGTAACCGTATGTTCGCAACTATCTCAGATGACGGCATCCAGATGGGCGGAACTGGGTCTTTTGCCGCGCGTTCGATCTGTTGTTCACACTTCCTGCCAGCACGCATAGCCGGGACTGCATGAAAGAAACTGTGTATACAGGAATGAAAATAATATGCGCTGTCCAATCATTCGAATAAACGAATGCAACCCAGAAACACTGTTTTAATGAGGCAGTTCTCCATGCCTTTCACAATTTTTTTACTTCACTAAAGATTATTTGAAATACGTTCCTTGCTCATTGCACTTTTTTGTCTCTCAGTGTAAACCGCCTTATGGTGAAGGGGATTGCGAAAAACGTCTGTGTGCTGCCCGATGCCGCAACGCATCAGGAACTCTATACGTACAAACCTGACTCCGTACCATTCACTGTTGTGTCTGTCACGGCAAATTTTCAACGTCAAGACAAAAATTGACCAGATGCAATAATGTTACGGGTGGTGAACCATGAGGACGAAGTGGCGCGCTAGTTTGTTGAAGGCGAATAGAAGTGCGTCGAACGCTGGTCCCTCACTGCCTTTCTGCTTTGCTGTCTCTCTATGTATATATCTTAATTCCCGTTTTGCAAATATATTTCTATCTGTTACGATATCATGTAAAAATTTAAAAATTGTGGGTGATTCACAAATGCCGTAAAATCTTCAAATCTGCGTGGTGTCTATGTCTTGCACAAGGGCCTTATTGAAGTGGCCGTAATTACTAGCAAAAAAAAAAAAATATGCAACCTGTTTTTAATGATTTTGAAAGGTGATGTAGATAAGATAGATGGACAAAGTTTACAAAATATCAAAAATGTTTTTTAACAGTCCTAAAAACTTTTTAATGTCCGATGTTTAGTTGAATAAAATTTTAATTCCTCTGCCGAGTTTCAGAAATTTTATAAAAACATCTACATTACCCAGGAAATCGAAATTTAACTGAATACAGATGAAAACATGCATATATTTAGTCAGACGATTTTCAGCTACCTAACAATAACATATTTTGTGTAATTCATAACCAAAGGAGACCAAAACAGCATAGAAGATAAGCACAGCAGTCCACCTCTTCGTCATTATCAATTCCCTGTGCCTCAAAAAAAATTTTGATAGCAAAACTAATAGGAGACCTCTTCTTTCCAGTGATTAGTCAATATATAAAATTTTGAAATATATATAAAGGGTCGACCGACCATCATTTGTTCTATCGTACGTGGAAACACCCAGTAAAGGTTAGAAAGAAACTTAGAGATTCACTTCATCGCGTTTCTCGTCGAGAATGCGGCATTGGCTCGCTGTCGGCACTTAAACACAGTGAGATAAAAAAAAATGATTTAGAAACATACATTTTGGCTTTCTCCTCCCCTACAAAGACAGCTTGCTCTGGGAAAGTTTTTTTTTTTTTAGTCGATATTTATTGCCTCAGGGCATCAGTAGGTTATGAGATGAAGGATGAATAAATGATTAAATGAATGGAAAAAGGTTGGCTGATTTTATGAAGTCCAGAAGTGAGCGATGATGAGGTCCCTGCGTCCAAGTGACGTATGAGGCAGGATTGGTTGCTGAAAGGCCAGCTATTCTCAGGTGCCGGATTCGTGTTAGCTTGAGTGCTGGGCAGTCCCACAGCAAGTGGTGGATGTCTGCCTCGACATCTTCGTTGTTACAGATCGGGCATCCTGGGCGAGGATATAAGTGTTGGAAGTATGACCACGTCCTAGTTACAGCTGGTGTAAGGGCAACACCGACCCGGATCCTCCTAAGCGCAACCTCCTCTGCACGGGTGAGACCGCGGGGAAGGGATATCGCACACGGAGGGATAAGTGCACGTGTGCGGCGCCGGAGGTGCTCCTTTCTTGACAAAAGGAGGGTAGCGTCGTCGACTTCGAGAAGCCGTGTGATTGATGCGTCTTGGTTCACAAGGCGGGTTGCAAAATCAGCTTGACTTTGGGAAGGCAGCAGATCCCGTGGGACCCACTCAATGCGTATTGATTGTGGGATGCGCGCCGCAAGCTGGTGGATGTCCTGGCAAATTTTTGGGCAGCGGCTGACACGTCGGAGCAGACGTACTGCTTGAAGTGCGTCAGTGCGGATGACAATGTGGGCTGTAGGGAGCATGGTTATAGAAGTCACGGAGCAGAGTGCCTCCTGAACTGCCACAAGCTCAGCGCAGAAAGATGTAAGTGGTTCCGAAAGCTGAAACGTAGTTGTCTGATTCAGGCTAGGTCTCCGTGGACAGTGGATTGCCGTTTTGGCTTCACAGCCTTGCAGACTTCCATCTACGTAAACTACTATGGAATCTTGAGGCAGGTTAGTATCTTGCTCTTCAAATCTCTGGCGTAGCAACGATGCAGAGTTGGCGGACGTCGGTCTGCGGATATCAGTTGGCTTGTTGTCTCCTAACTGTATAAATTTCCAGGGAGGGAGAACTGGCGCAGGTGGCTGAAGAATAATGTGTGACGTTAAATACGCCCTCAGTGCTTGCGTGGAATGTGACAAAGTGGCCTTGAGTCTGCGAGCATCTCGGCGCTGCTGCACCAGTTCATCGATGGTGTTGAGCTGCGCATTCTCCTGTAACGCTACGACCGGTGTGATTCGTGGAAGGCATGTTATGGTCCTCATAGCTTCTCGATTTACGGCTTCAAGGCGATCCCATTGTGCCCTTGTAAGATGTTGGAACTGGGCCTGATAAACAATACGGGGCTGCAGAACCGCCCTCACTAACTGGCGTGCAACAGACGAGCCAGCGCTACCCGTTTTAGGGGCAATTCTTCTTATTAAACTTATAGTTTGAAGTGCTTGCTTTTTTGCCTGAGAGAGCCAAGCAGTCGCTGATCCTGATTGGTGAATTGTTAAGCCCAGAATTTTCAGGCTCGAACTTTCTTGTATTGGGTTGCCTGATAGAGAGAGACGAATTGGATTTGAGGCAAGTTTACGGCGTCCCCAGCGGTTGGCGACTGACATGTATGAAGTTTTACACACAGAAAGTTGAAGGCCAATGGAGGATGCGTAATCAGAGGTTACGTCTAATGCTGACTGAAGGGCGGCCTCTTGAGTGAGAAGATCATGGTGAGTGCTCCATACCGTGATATCATCTGCGTACTGCAAAAACTTGATTTCAGGGATATCATGTAAGCGCCACGCCAATGGTATGAAAGTAATATTGAATAACGTCGGAGACAATACTGATCCCTGGGGCACGCCACGTAGTGAAACGAATGAACCAACAGTGTCACCGCTGAGGCGTATTGCAAATTTTCTTCCGTCCAAAAATGATTCGACAAAAGTGCGTACTCTCGGAGGGAGATGAAGCATGTCAATGGCATTCAGGATTGCAGCATGACTGATGTTGTCATATGCCTTTTCAGTATCCATTGCTAATATGGTACGTACATTGCGGCTGCGGGTAGATGACAGAACTGCTGATGCCAAGACAGCCAACCCATCCTCTGTACCTATGTATGGACGAAATCCAAATTGAGCAGGGTGATAAAAACCGTGCTTTTCAAGCCACCAAGAAAGTCGTGTGGCTAGCATTTTCTCTGCGAGCTTGCAAAGCATTGATGTTAAAGAGGTTGTTCTTAAGTTGGCGAGGTCCGTTGGAGGCTTCCCAGGTTTGGGAATAGGGATCACGACAGCGGTTTTCCAGCTCTCGGGTACGACACCATCAAGCCACACTTTGTTTATGGTGTCTAGTAGTTGAGGAAGTGCAGCAGTACTGAGGTTCTTGTAAACCTCATACTGAATTTTGTCCAGGCCGGGCGCTGTTTTCCGTTTCGCATCGTCAATTGCAGCCAGCAGCTCGCACATCGAAAAGGGGCTCGCAATTCCATCTGCGTCGGCAGCAGATGGTAGTTTCCATGCGTCTGCAGGGATACCTGCCAAATTAAGGTTTACAGCTGAAGGAGGCAGTATATCGTATTTTGGGAAAAATTTTCGAGCAGCTTCTTTGGCGAAATCACCCGGCGACAGATTAGCCGCAAAGCATGCTGTTGCTGCTGCGTCAGTAGAGCGACGACCATGTTCCATTGCACGAAACGTTCGCCATAGTGAGGCATTCGATGATTTATCAGAAAATTGTTCACACCATGCATGCCACTGGCGTCGCGAGAGATCGCGTTCATATCTCCGAGCCTTCGCGGTAAGATAATTCAGTCGTGTACGTGCCTGCCCCGAAGTAGGGTCTCGTGTAGCAGCCAGCTCAGCTTGACGGCGGGCTGCCCACAGGTTAAGCAGGCCGAGATCTGGTGCCGGTCGACCTACATCAATCCAGGTAGTAGTCGTAGCGCTGTTTAGTGCTCTCTGTATACGGTCAACAAGGAGTGACGGCGAATCTGAAGACATACTGTCGAGACATGAGCGAAAGCTGTCCCAGTTTATCACAGAACATTTGCGGCGTAAAGGGCGGAAACGGGAGTGATGGAGACCGATGAGGATAGGGTGGTGATCACTTCCCCAGCAGTCCGGCTCCATGTGCCATGAGGGAGTTCCTGCGCCCAACCACCACGTCAAGTCTGGAGCATAGGCAGCACTACGTATGTGACGCACAGGCCGTGTTGCTGTCCCAGGGTGATTAAGCAGAACAAACAGGGCGTCAGTGAAGGCGTCCCGCACACGCCTACCACGAGGACTTGCAGTCGGATACCGCCAATCTGGGTGAGGGGCGTTAAAATCGCCTCCGACTAAAATTGGACACCCGGGGTATTGCCGACGAACACTTAATAACCAGCCAAGATTAATATGGGAAGAGGCGCCTCCAGCTGGTCGAACGTAATAAGAAACAAGAACAACGGTTCCTTTCAGAAATTTCGCAGCAACTGCTACTACCTCTTGGTATGATGTGCACCAGTTTTCGAGAGAAAGGCGTACAAGAGGAATACGCGTTTCAACATATACAGCCGCCTTTCCCGGGGGAGAAGCAGTCTGCACGCGACGGTCGGTCATTGAAGGAGACACGTAGCCGCTGAAGCCAGGAATAGATGGCAAGGCGTTGGTTTCCTGAAGTAACATAGCCCACACCCGAAGCTTGTTAAATCGCAGTCGGTTCCTGAGCTCGGCCACCTTCGTGGAAATGCCTCTACAGTTCCATTGTAGTACACCAGGACGACCGGATTTCGCCATTTTTGTGTGCTAGTCCAAGCGCTGTAGTATCACAGATGTCAGGTTGGACAACTGGTTGACCATATAGCGGAGCAGCGATGTTGCAGAGTTATCATTGGGCGTTATGGTACTCTGGGAAGAGGCAGCAAATGGCCCTGTTGCGCGGGATGAAGGCGGTTGTGTTGGGCAATTACTAGATTTGGCGGTTACTTCTGCAGCTCGCCGACGTCGAGCAAGCATTTCGCGGTGTTGTCGGAGCTTAGAGACCTCTGCTAATAGACGATTGATTTGCTCATCCACTACAGCCATATCGTCGTCTGGTAGATCAGTACACTGCTGTATTGGCTGTTGTCGACGGTGTTTCTTGAGCACCGTATCATTAGACTTTGTCTTAGCTGGAGGTGCATTCGAAGCGGGCCCGCTCGTCATCATTCCACCGAAGAGCTGCAAAGCGATTGGATGTCTGCACCGGTGTCATGTCCTCTATTGGCCAACGCTTAGTGTTCCAAAGACGAGCCTTCTGCGTTGCCTTTTGCTTTGTCGGACAACTGGGAGATGTTACCTCGTGGTCGTCCGATTTGCAGAGGCCGCATCGGTACGTAACTTTTCCTTCAGACGCACCTTCATCGGCAGTAGCAAAGGGGCAAGATTTGCGCATGTGCCCTGCCCGAAAACAGTTATAACAGTAAACCACACTCGGTTTATACGGCCGTGGCCTTAATATGCAGCCGTAGTAGTACAGACAGGCTGGGAGTGTCGGAGGGCCTTGCAAGGTGATCATGCAGGAGCGCCCCTTTCCTATGTGTCGGGCCTGTATAACTCGGTGCGTTGGGCAGTACAGCTCACGTTGAAGCGTGGTTTGATCTTCGTTTATGCCGACGTTGTAAACGACGCAACGCTGCAAGTCGGAGCCTTCAACTAGATACACTTGCACAGGCACTGAGATCTCACTTGTGACTGAAATATAACTAAGCGTTTGGACACGTTCCACCGCAGTAAGTGTCGGGAGCCACACAGCTATAGTGTTTGACTTCTTCCTTGCCGTGAAGCCCCGAAAACCTCTGGTTCCGAGACACGCGTCCAAGTTGGCCTGGATGATTCTGTTTGGTATATCGGTGAGGCTTTTGTTGGCTAGAGATTTAATCGCCACTTTATAAGATGACGATCCCGGTGTAGGTGCAACCTGGTTTTCGATAGTTAAACAGGAGCGCTTTCCTTGATAGCCACCACTTGCCGAGGACGAATTCGGTTGATTATCTTCCGAAGGACGCTTGTGAGGGGCACGGGTGCTCGTTGATACGGATGGTGGAGCCGATAGGTCCATTGAAGAGCTTGTCTCCTCAGGTCGCACTGTTGGATGTGCATCTCGTCGTGTTAGCTGAGTGGCCATAGCCGTGCTCCGCCCAGAGAACAGTTCACTTACGGGCTGTTGTCCATTTTTTCCCGGCTGAGACTTAAGTCCGGGGAGATCGCCACCGTTTTCAGGCGTTTATAAAGCCATATAATCGAGGAAAATCGCACCGTATTAAAGAATAATGCTTAATTCCGCGTATAAGGTGCCATGCATACCTCGGACGAGCAAGCACCAGACGGCGTGCAGATGAACGGATACTTTTAGTGTCCACTTGAAAATGGGTTGGTTAACAATGTTAACAACGTTAACCACTGGTTAACAATGGTTGGTTAAAATGTTAACGCTGACTGAATTCATACTGTGGACCTGAAGATTTACTCAGGGAAAATAAATATTGACGGTGTATGCAACTGCAAGCCTGACGTCAACGCATGGCCGACACTGGATTGCAGGGGTTCGGGATAGGCCGCCAGAATACAGTGCATGGCCGTTTGCACTTTTATGCCTTGCGAATAGCAACGTTTTTCAGCACGGGAAGATGTTTGCGCGGCCGCGCGTATTTAGAACGGACCCGCGGCGCTTACTCAGCAGAGAGCGACCGAAGAAACCACAGCGCAGTGGGCAGCTCAGTTATTCCCAGAATTCGAAGCAGTCGTCGGAGAGGGTGGAAAACAGGAAGCGAAAGGTACAGAACCGAGCAGCCATCGGAGACTAGCGCCGAGAAGCAGCAGAGTCAAGACCCTGGTTAAAAGTCAACAGACAGGCAGAACGAAGAACGACACACATACACACTCATGACAGTGAGGGCGGGGAAGATTTGCGCACGTGTGCAGAACGGAGGGCAAACACGCACCCGAGATTTTGTAGTCAGCCATGCACCACATTCCCCTGGCCTGGTGCTGTCAGGAAAGGAGCTCCAAAAGGAGGCCGGAAAGGTCGGAGTTAAAGAGGGAGTTAGGGACAGAGGAGATAAGACGGGAGGCTGTGATCAGGCGTCAGCGAAGGACACTTCCCCGCGGCGTCTACAAAGTGAGCGCAGAGCGAACCGAAGAAAAAGGTGAAAAGTGGACTGAAATGGAGAGAACGAGGCGCGTGATTGCGGAGGGGCAGTGCACAACTTTGGAAACAAAAGGCCGTGCGGCGCTGTGGGTTCATTAAGTGGAGAGAGGGGAGCTCGCAGGCTTTGCAATGCAGCGCACGCGCCTGGGGGACTTCGTTTGCCATGCGCGAAGCGCGCCTAGGGAAATAAGGCAGGGTCATGCATCTCAAAGAGGTTGACGGCCGCAGACTGTGTTCTGCTTTTGCGCCCGCTGAATGTTGCTATTCTTCCTTTTGCAGTAAACAAGTTCTCACTCGAGACTCCATTAAAGGAAGAGTACTTTGGTGGCTTTGAAAGGACCAAGCCTTTCCTATAACAGCTACGGTGCCGTGAAAGTAGAAGGATGGCTCCAGTGAAGTGTTTGACGGAACCTTCACGTATGCGGTAGTATTCAGAGCATTGAGTTGGATAACGAATGGTTACAGCACACGGAAAAGTGACGCATGACACGCCAATTCTCTTCAAGGAGTCTCATCAAGTGAGTAGACCTACAGCCGGAATCAATATGTAGGTTATCACAGAAGCCATTCGCATCCCAATTTTCTGCAATAGGGACAAGTAGACTGTATGATCTTAGCTCCTTTTGGTTCGGCTAAACGGCGCGTCACGTTTACTGAAGCCTGAACGGTCGTCACTATAGAATATATTCATTTGTTTGTTTCTTTAAACTGGAAATCTACCGCCACCGTTTTGTGAACGCATGCATTGTTTCACTTGACCCTTTGTTGTCCGCTTTTGCTCGACTAATATATGTGTGGGATATTACTCAATGCACTCTTGTGCGACAAACTGGATTAAATGAATTGATGTCTCTTTAACTCTTTCCTTAAAACCATTAACTGTCTACTCATTTCATACTTACCAGGGGAAAGGAGCTTCACAGAGCTCAACATTATTATGCTTCTTTGTCGTCAGGTTAGGGATTTTTTGATCTCATAAAATTCCACTTGCATTATCCCCTGTGCTATGCTATATTTAAATAACACCGATGGCGCATTGGTATGTCGACGTCGCTATGTACTGAAAAATAAGGCAGTTGCATACATTTTTGGGAACTTCCCAAGCCATCGATGATGGACGCAGGGCGGCTGGTAAACGTTGTTCGTAATAAAGAAACACTAATCACCGATATTTCCAGCAGTTCGTGAGCTGCAAGAACGGGAAAGAGGTCAAGCAAGCGAATCTTGCTGAAAACACTGACGTATATAATCGATATGATCCGCCAAATGGTGTGTGAAAGAATGGTCCTGCATCAAGACCCTATACAGTCTGCCAAAGCATTGCTTAACGACGCTGGCGCTCTTTGAATGCAGTACGTGCAATCTAGGGCATTAAAACAAAAATGCGCGCCGACCGCTAACTCTGTTGCTTTCACCGCGTGCACTGTGCTTTTTGTATGTATTTGCGCACTGCAGCGTCGCGATTTATCCCCTAAATTGCGCCTTTAGGATCCGCCAAACTTCTGCGCATTTCCGCGAAGCAAGCCTAATGAAAGGAGATAGACATTTTGATTGCGCCTACTTTGCAGAGCAGACGACGAGTCACATTCACCGCGATATACGTGCCTCTGAAGGAACGACAACATCATGTACGATTTGCACAGCGAGGCAAATCCTCTCTATATATATATTATAACGAAATATTTTTAAAATATTCAAATATACTCTCAAAACTGTGAAATAAAGCGGCACATTTGTTGCCATTCATCAGCAGCGCATGCATACTATGTGGTTTTATTTATTTTCCTATGATCTTAGTAAAACAAACTGTATGAAGACGAACAATAACCATACGGAGCGAAATAGGTGCTGCTCTACGAGCACAAATGTTAATATATTGAAAAGTAATTTTTGGAACATGCTCGCTCCGTGCGCTGCACAGAACATAACTCGCTCGCTGCAGATTCGTGGCGCAGATGAAATTCAATCTGAGCGAAACCAGGTGCTGTGTCCTTATGTATTTCATTTCTTGCACAATACTGTGGAGGAAATTTGTTGTTCCGTGTGAATGGTGTCTAGCCACAGGCACACTGCTGTGCCACGCGTCCGTCACGATTTTGTAATCGGCCAATTTGCGGAAATCTGTGAATCGCTATCGCAACAAAGGGTGATTCCCAACCAAGAGACGTCCTTCCTCGACACCCTCTCGGGCATTGAAGAAATTAAACCAGGTGTAGCCTAGAACACATTAGCGATTGCGAGTCGAAAACGTGACATGCTCAATTTCAGTTGCTTTCAGAGCACAAAAACAGCAGAGAGAGACTAGGAAACCGGCCAAAACCGGTCAAGTGCGATCAGCGAGACGCTGACAATCCTCCGGGCCCTTCGTTCTAGGCATGATATTAATTAAACCATTGTACCATTGGGACAACTCTCTCTAAGCCATCTTCATGAATAGGTGACATTTCTGATTTTGCCCGGAAAGAGGAACATGGCTCGTTTCCTTCCCACAGTGAATGTGAGACGTCTGGAAAATAAATCCTTTTCGTCGGGATTAAGCCCTGCTAAGAAGCTGATAGGGCAATCGGTATAGCAGTTTCGCACGTTGGTAATTTGGTCCTTTAGGGTTTCGTGTATTGTTGTAGTGCCCCCCTACATCCCACTACTTTCTACCTCCGTTCTGGTCAGACATCAACGCTTCTCTCAACACAAAAATACCACCGCGTAACTCGTTCTCCACATGTGCACACGAAGCTGCGCAGCAAGCGTCTGCTCTGGCGGCACCAGCCACGACGTTTAAGGCTCCAATATAGTCCGACGTAACGCATGCACGCGCGCACGCCGGCTTCCGTGACATTAGAGAGTTTTAGTACTGCGTAGTGAGCGCTACGTACGCACAGTCCACGTACTTTGCGGAACGCTGCGGCATGGTCGCGTACATGCCACAGATTAGACTTTTAGTCGGGCGGAAGCTCATACGTACGCAGGAGTCCGGAAACTAACGCAGCAAGCCCAGTGGCCTGTGTAGTGTCATCTCGCAGCCAACCAAAAACTGAATTTTCCAGCGCAGGAACTCCTGCTTCTTTGTTTCTTCGACAGGCGAGAGATGGAACCCATGCTGAAAAGGGTACTGCTTTGGTTCATCGTTGTTGCAGAGGATGAGGATATAATGAATAACTTTGACCGCATTGGGACACTACCCCCTGCAAACGTAGTAGAAAGCAAAAATTAACGATACAACCCCGTGCAAAATTTAAATCCGAAGAAGCAAACCGTTTTTCCGAGAGAAACGATGTCATGTCAAAGCAGTTTTCTGAGCTCACAGTGCGCCTGTGATATCATCATTCAGTGCAAATAACTATGAACCTCGGAGAACACACTGCGAAGTTATACGAACTCTCATTAGAGAGACGGAGTATATTTAAAATGCCACGAAACGATGCCGTAAAAGTAGGGAGCATGGTCCATGGAAACGTGTGTAAAGAAAACTTACCAAAATAATTTTCTGGTTTATGCCAGCGCCAATGAACACGGCAGATAGTGAAAAGTTAGCAAATTATTTGAAGAAAAAGTATAACAAAATATGCTACGGCTTTTTTGGAGCCAAACAATATTTAACGCGCCTCGATAAGCCTGCGTTGTAAAGACACGCCTAAAATCTAGCTGTCCGCTTTTCCAAGAGCTTCAACGTTTCCTCTTAAATGCGGCCGCTGAAATGATACAAGCTTTTCAGGTGAAGGTAATCATCACTCGGCACGGAAAACGAACCGTGCACAGCAGCAGACGACCAACAGTCCGTCTGCTCACACGAGTGTCGTTCGCGGTCGCCGGCGTCGTCTGCGATCGAATAGAGCGTCGGCTGCGCCACCGTCTGCTACAATGGGCCGTTCCCTTCCGACGTTGAAAAATGCTTTTTGAATGTAGTTTTGTCTGTGGGCTGCTTATTTGAATGACAGGTATTAGGAAAATTTAGTACATACGGCAGCTGTATGCGAGAAGCTTCCGCGATTGGGAGAAGCACCCAGTGCATAGCGAGCGTGCACGTATGTGCGGCTTCAGAACACATATTTTGGCGGTGTTTATAAATAGATTTCCGCGGAATGACTTAGTACACTTTGTTACACATTTGTTCAAAGCACTCGCCAACTATTAATGATAGGCAGCTTCCATTGGTACTGTACTAAAAGAGGAAGATACTCCGGTAAGTTGTGTTTACATGTTTTCAAAGGTCCCTACCAACTCTTACTCCTGTAAGTCTCGCAGCGTTATTTATATACCCCTCCTTTGAAATGGCATTTAATATTTTCACAGTCTGTTCTAGAATGTTTGTACTTGCTCTAGACAAAAATAAAACATCATAGGTGCTCCGTGAAGATATAAAACGGCTTTCAAATCGTTCGCTTCCACAGCTTCTTATGGGTGGTAAGCCTATACATTTCAACCCCAGTCTGCGGCGGGGTCGCGAGCGCCCCATTTATCTGTAAACACGGCGTTTGTCTATAGTGTAAAGCCGACAGGAAACTTGGTACTTACTGCTTCAGGTTTCAGCGATCCTGGCGACGAAATACACTTGCTAGAAGTTGGAGCGTTCGCGCAGTGCATTCATAGAAAGCAAATTATGCGTCGCATAAGGCACAAGTTTAAATTCGCGCCCTCTACTGCGGAGCAACAAATGAAATAGAAGTTTTCACTTCTCGCGAAAAGCCAAATCGTCTGCGATAAAAAGAAAGAAAAAACGGCGTGTTTGCTGTTTATCATGCGCGGCCATATAGCCAAACGTGTCTGTCGAGCTTTCTCATACACGAGAGCAAAACGCAGACGGTTCAGCGAACGCACGCAGAGGTAGGAACTTCTGCGTACGCGAGCAACGTATACGCAGTACGCAAGAATCGTGCTGCGTATGACGCATGCGCAGTAATCAACACGCAGGCAGCCTACGTACGCAGTACTAAAACTCTCTATTACGTCAGCGAAAAAGCGAGGTCTGTAGTCCAACGTCATGGCGTGATGGACGTAGCGAACGCGATCTCGCGCGGCCCAACGTCACCGACGCGCAAATAGAATCTCGTCTAATATCTCGCCGACCGCGCTGGCCCGATATCACCGAGATTTTAACAAGGCCTTTGCATCACCTTCTCTCCCATCAGCGAACGTCATGACAAGCGGATGAGCGATAAAGGATTAGCCACTGAATCTTCGCGTACAGGCTTGGGTAAAAGGGCGAGATGGCATCATATGACTCGACACAGATTCGCGCTCGCACTTTCATTTGCTGGTACTTTATCGCCATCCGCCTGTCGTGACGTAGGCTGCTGGGGAGCGCAGGCCTTGCCAAGATCTCAGTGGCGACGGCCGGCCGCGCCGGCCCCGCATCCCAACAATCCTCACGCGCAGTGAAGATGACGGCTTGCTATATAGACAGCATGTAGACAGCGACCGCGCGCGCGTTCAGTCACTCTTGCGGAAAAACTGCTAGAAGGCATTCGAGGGCAGCCCTGCGTCTATGATACCAAGCGGATCGACTACAGAGACGTTGAGAGGAAAAAAATGCCTGGGATGCAATCTGTCAGCAGTGCGGCCAGGCTAAATCTGCAGTACATTCAGTTCAAGAATACCAGAAACTGCGGAACTGACTTCGCATAGAGTTGTGACCGGTACACGCCGGTATCGAAGGCCGTACTCGATTTGGCCCCACGGAACGTCAGCGGCTCAACAACCAGTGAATTCTCGAAATTGATGGAATTCTACAGGAACTGCGGCCGACCGAGAAAGGGATCCTGATTACTGTATAAGCTCTAACTCTTCTGTAATCGTACAGATGCTTAAATTATGATCAGTTTTCAGTAAAAGACGCACGTACACAATCATCGCTCTGTCCGTCGTCGACGCGGGCAGGCCGTTTCTGGGCTGGACGTCTCCACAGCTGGCTGTAAATGCTCTGTGCCATTATAACATTCGCAAAATTTTGAACATTCGCAGTAAGCACATCGCATCATTGCCTTGATCGCAACAGTAATTAGTGTCTGGATAGGAAACCAGTTCCTCCCTGCATGTGCCCTGTCGTCTGCTCGAAAATGCACACCGAAAAAGTACCAGACCTTGAGGGCGTCTTGTGCGCATGCGCGCCGCAGCGCCGTGCACGCCCGCCGCGCCAGACTCTAGAAGCGGCAGTTTTTTGACGCGCCCGTCGTAGCCGACGTACCGTGGTCGACGTCGCCGGCTCTGGCAGACGCGTCGAAAACGTGGGACTATATTGGGGCCTTTATGATTCGCCAGCATGCGAGAAATTCGGCACCATCGTCACGCAACCAAATTTGAGCTTGGGTTCTCTATATGTCTCGTCCACGCTGTGCGAAATGCCACGAGCTTGTGTCGAAAACGAAGTGGAGGGCACAACAATGTGAAGGTAAAAGAAGCTGGGTGGATGCACCGCGCTGTGCGCCCACCTGCGTCATGGCACTTTTGCTTCAGTATAAGCTCTCTGCTTGCTGATTCAGCAATACCTTATACATCATCTATTCTACGGACTGAAATCTCACAGTTGTGAAGAAGCGGTCAGGAGAGACAGTCGTGGCCATTTTTGAGCAGCTCTGGACAACCCGTCTTCTTTACGTACTCACTGTTAGCACCCCAATACGACCTAGAAAAGGGCTGAAAATCAATAACCGTAGTCATGCACTTCCCTTTGTGATCATGGTATACCATCAACAGGGACAACGACTGAAGAGCATGTTCATTCTGTGTAGTCAGGAGTATGTGGAGCCACCGAAGATGATGTGCCTAGCGTTTTTATACAAATAGCGCAGCGTCAGGTTCTTGCAAGGAACATGGATGGCGATTATCGGCACAAACCATTTTTTAGTCTTGGTTCAATTACGTATGCAGATACACCCTACGTCTGCTGTACCCTATCATGATACCATTTTGGTTCGTTAGGAGCAAAACATAGGATGATAAATGTTTGCATATTGCATCATCATTGTGCTTCGCTTGGTGAAAAATGCCTTCTCAGCTCCTGAAATTTCGGTTGAAGGAAATAAAAGTAAGAGATCACAGCGATAAATATTCCTCGGGTGTTTGATCTGCTTTGGGGATAGCATTCTTGTAGTACGTGAGGAAGAACGTGCTTATGGAACGTTGTACGGGATTTGTGATCAGTGATAACCGCTAATAGTTTGCAGTCTCAATGTCAGTGTTGAACCGACGGTTACTTGTACCTTCGGAGACATTTTGAGTTTTATAGGCAGAGGAAGAGTTAAGGGCTGAAAAATATTGACATTCTAACATCTTTGTGAAGAAATCTTCGTTCACAGCAAGAACTAAGTAGTGGGTGGTGGAGAAAACGTTTTAATGCTCAGAGAGAGAGAGTTTGCCAGGGAGTCTGAAGGCCCCGCAACATGCTCGGTGTCCCTAGTCCGGGACACCGAACGACGAGGCGCCGTCTCTCATCCGCTTTACTAGAGCCCTTTGGTCCTCCAGTGAGTAGTTGAGAAGGGCAGCCTACCATGCCTCGCGGGTAGAGGTGGGGGAAGAGGAAAGCTGAGGATTCTGAGCACATGTCGACATCATGTGATAGGCATCACAGATATCTCCACAGTTCGGGCAACGCCCATCGATTTTGGGATCAAAGGGTACGGCAGGACAGAGAACAGTGCGAGCGCCGCAGAATTCGCTGCTTTGCCTTATTTAGCCGCTTGGCAAGCACCGGGTTGAGACGGTGGCTGTCCCAGTGTTGCTTTACGACTTCTCGGAAACGCAAAATCGGTTGGTGAGCCTCTGAGCCAGGATAGCTAAAGTGAGAAGCCCCGTGTGTAAGCGCTCGGGCTCATTGCCTTATGGACCCTGGTGACCTGGTGGCTCCTGACCACCAGGGTCTACGACGCAATGAGGTGGCAGCAACAATGACAAGGACGACATAAAATGGTATATTTGCTTGCGCAATATACCATCAAGAAGATGGTTTGGTTTTTGCAGTTAACTTCCTAAAGCAACTCAATCTATGAGAGCTGTAGTGAAGACCTCAAAAAAGTTCAAGCACCTGGGATTCTTTAACGTGCCCTGACATCACACAGTACAGTGGCGCCTTGCTTTTCGCCTCCATCGAAAAGTGGCAGTTAAGGCGGGGTTTCGACCCCACTTCCTTGGGTACAGCACTTGAGCGCCCTAACAACTGTGCCACCCCGACGGGGCTGCGAAAAAGTGGCAGCACATTTAGGCAAGTTACGCTCCCTGCCGCCGCTAGAGGCGCATCAGACATGCTCCTCTTAAAGCCCCTTGATCACTACCTAGGAACGCAAGCTCCTGCCTGACCGCTCCCTTCAGTGGCGCCGACTGGTGCACTCCTGGAGTTCGTTTATTATTTATTTACACATACTGTTGTCTCGCACAGCGAGACATTACAGGAGTGGGTGCATACGCAAACGGTAGCCAACTATGAGAGGATGTCAGGAAGACGAGGATGAGAACGACGAAGTGTCGTTGCACTGCTCCAGCTTGCTTGTGAGCTTAGACTGGCTGTGTTCTTGTGTTGTTCACTGTGCAGCTCAAGAAACGTTAAATTTCCTGTTAAAGCACTCAGTAAAGCCCCTTTCAAAAGAGTTATCACAATATAGCAAAAAGTATGCAAAGGAAAGCAAAGAAAATAAATACAGCCACACTGAATATAAAAGAGTTTGTTAACAAAGTTCGAAAAAAAAAACACTATCACATATGGTTTTGTAGTTGACTGACAAAAATGTCATGAGGCAATGCACGAAAGGAACCATGCAGTGAATTCCACATTTCTATAGTGCGCGAAAAAAGCACACAAAAAAAAACAAGGTATTTATAAGCATCAATTCATGCCTGTAATGGAACTAAGTTGAGCGGGCTACTCACTTGCGTGTGTGGCGCACAAGGATTGGAGAACTCACTTGGTGCTTGTATAGATAAACTGCCTTGCGCAATCTTGTTGAAGAGAATGATGCAGTCATGCATACGTCTGTCAGTAAGAGGGGGGGGGGGGAGCGATAAGGTTGCGGCATGTGTCGAGGGCGAGAAGTTGAGGTCATAATGGCGATAAATAGAACTGATTGTTTCTTTTTTGAATCGACTCAAGCTGTTTTATACCGCAAAGATAATAGGGTGACCAAACGGCAAATGCACCTTGATGAAGTGGTCTAAAAAAGGATTTATACGCTGTAATCTTGCACTTTGCTGACGACATTGCCTTGCTAAGCAACTCGGGGGATGAACTGCAAATAATGATTGATGACATAGACAAGAAAAGTAGAAAGGTAGGCTTGAAAATCAATATGCAGAAGACTAAGATAATGTTCAACAGCCTCGGGAAGGAACAGCAGTTTACATTAGGTAGCGAAGTACTGGAAGTAGTCGGCGATTATGTCTACTTAGGATAGGTAGTAACCGCAGATCCGGACCATGAAAAGGAAATAACAAGAAGAATAAGATTGGGATGGAGCGCATTTGGCAAGCACTCGGAGATTATGACTAGCAGCTTACCGGTATCGCTCAAGAGGAAAGTAGACAACAGTTGCATCTTACCTGTACTCACCTATGGGGCTGAAACGTTAAACCAGAAAGGTACACACTGAGTGTGTACCTTTCTTTGTTGATACTAATATATTGTTTCTTCATAAAGACCAGACTACTCGAGAAATCGCCGAGGCTTTCCATATTAACCGAAAGCAAAATGTTTGTGTTAGTAAAACGTCCGTCGCATTGACAGAAAAAGAGATGACTATGCTGCACAATCGATGATGCGTCGGCAGTTTTCACCACGTGCGTTTGATGGGGGGAGTTTTACATGTCTTGATATATATTTTTATAAATTTTGACTATGTGCATGTGGGTAAAACAAGTGTGTGTGTGTATATATATATGCTCCTCCGTTCTTCGATTAAATCAGTTGTCAGTTCTGCGCCGTCGTTGTCCACTTCTCCTCTTTGTCTCGTCTTTTTGCGCACGTATTTTACTGTACTCTGGCAGAGTTGAGCGCATCGCCAGCGCTTTCACGCCTCGAGTATAATACGAGAGCATACAGTGTCGTTTTGCTTGGCGTCCTACACGAAGCCAAGAACGGCGACTAATATTTCAAAAAGATTTTGTTGCTCCATTGGGCAAGCAATACTTCATTTACAAGTAGGAAAATTAAGGTTAGACCATGCCCATAAAAAGTGCAAACCGTGCTACACAGTTCCATATTATTTAAACGTAT
>NC_139350.1:135163301-135185801 GCF_055883805.1 Amblyomma maculatum
GGCGCAAGCAAACCACAAAAGCAATATTGTTTTTTAAAGGAAGATGTGTTCATTCAACTCAAAAAAAGAAGTTTGAAGCAACTTGCAAGATTCTACTTGATTCGAATAAAGCACAGAAGGTGGGACAACGTATGTCCCACTGCACGGATAGGGGTATACAGTAGGGTGGGACAACGCATGTCCCGCTGAGCATGAGATGCTGTCATTTGTTGGAAGGTTTCGTTCAAAAAGCGTTCATTTGCCTGAATGGAAAGGCGAGAAACACTGGACACATAATGGCACATTGCAACCGGCACAGAGGAACTTTGTGCACATCTCCGAGCGCTTTGTGGAGCACCAGCGGCACCTCCTCCTTGTTCCAGATGCTTTTGGGAAGTGATCCTTGTTGGCTTGCATAACGATTTGTCTCTTCAACTATCATCTGCCATACTTCTTCATCAAAATACAAGGTGAATGCATCACACGCTCTGCTTTGCGGATTCAAGTTTACAGAAAATGTCGGGAGCTTTTCATTGATATCAGGAATGTCTGTCGGCAATCCTGCAATCCACCTTGTTGATTGAAGTTCTTCATTTTCATCTTATGCAGGATCATTATTGATGCCTTTATCAAGCACTTTCTTCCCTTGTTTTTTCTTTTTTCGACATGTTTTACGGATTTTAGGCGCTAGCTCGTCAATGCTATCACTTTCTGATGTTTCGATCGGCACAAGGGCTGATGAGGACGGCACATTGAATTCGTCGCTTGAGGAATCACTGAAAGAATCACTACCGTAGTCATCCGGGAGGCTGAAGAATACTTCTAAAGCCTCTTCAGCAGTAAGGGTTTTCTTAGCTAAGGTAGAAATGAATAGATTGGGTTTTTTCAAGCAAATACAGGTACTAGGGAGTAAATGTGAAGCAAACAATAACACGTGCTATATCAGATTTTCATATATAAGTCATGGTTCGCTGTATGCAAACCGAAATGCTTGTAATGACACAATCTAGACACATACATAACCACGGGGAATGGAAAATAAGTCTTACCAGCCATTTGGGAAGGATCATACGGAAGTCCGAAAATCACCGAGAAAGAAACTCCACACCTCGAAAAAAGCGGTACATTTGAGCGCCTGTTGGACTGTCTACGCCACCTTGTGTGGCGAATATAAACTAGGATATAGTTAACTGATCTATTCATAGATGGCACAAATAGTACTTGACGTTCCAGTTGACTTCAGATTTTCGCTACCATGTTTTTTCTAAACCCACCCAGGTGGGACACGGGTGTCCCTATGAGGTATAAAGGGTTAAGCAACTTGACAGTGTCTTGGGCCCTATCGACGGAGCGTTTGTCACGCTGCTTTGCGTGACTGCGTAATTGTGCACAATGTATCATCGAGCTGTGTAGTAGCAGGCTCGGATATATACGCAAAGAACTTACAACATAGGCCAGCGGGAGCAGCGGGAAACATCAACAATTTCACCGCTAAAGGAGGCCTGTGAATGGCCGCTACATCAAGTGACTAATTATACTTCGACACCTGATCCGAGCTGAACTAAATTGAAATGGCATTTAAAGCTAAAATTCCCATTGTGCTATGTAACGCCGGTCAACTGACGTGTAATTCAAATTCATACCGCTTGCACTGTTGTTGATTATGCTAGTAGAAAAGGGGCAGGAAACGAACAGCAGTGTCGTAGAAAGCGATTTCAGTTTGGAATGCTTCTCGCCGACCCTGAGCAAAACCGGAAGGAGAAGCAGAGAAGAACCTGAATGCGAACCGATCTTTCGTAGGTCACCCCCCGATGCCACATACTGCGCTGGCATTGGAGGAGCGCATGTATCAGCAATTCTCTTCATTCCCTATTCGCTAGATTCGTGGAGGAAACTTGAAAAGGCCAAAATTTAGCTTCAAAGTTTCTCCTGCGCTCAGAAAAAAAAAACCTTTCCGATGGTCACAGAAAACGAAGCGCGTTCTTGAAAATTAGTAGACATGCATCGACGCTTGAAATTCACCTACGCTGAGCCAGTAATACATGATCGCATTTTTTCTGCCACGTTATAAGTTGTAAGTAGCTAGCGCCACATGATGTCTATAACTCCCGGAACGGCGGAGAAGGCAAGAGGACGGCGCATGTATGTGGAGGGTGTGGGAAAGTGACGCGCAAGACAGAGGGACACATAAGACCGCGGTCGGCGGAACAGCCTTGTTGGAGGATGGGTGGTCACGGAGCTGCGGCTGATCGCGTGCCGCCTGGCCTACGAACCGGTGTACCAGGCCTGGGAGGGACCACGGAGCTCCTGCGGATCGCGACCCACCTGTCCTATGACCCAAGTAACCAGACCTGGGTGTGGCCGACTCCTGTCGTGCTCCTGGAGAACGTAGCCAGCACGCACGTTAGGCGTCGTGTTGGGTGCACTGGACAGACCTACCTGGAAATCGGGCGTCTTTGCCGCGTGACGGCAACCTGAGATCTCACGCCTCAGCCGAACGTCTACTGCCGCCAAGTCACCTACTCACTTGGCCCAACCGCCTGTGGACACCGAGCGTTCCGTGCACTCCGAGTCCACGCAACTGGCAGCCTCCGCATGGACTTCCTTCTGCTAGCGTCCCGTGACTGTTATTAGTTCGTATTCGGTTTGGTTTGGTTTGCTTTTGGGGTTTAACGTCCCAAATCGACTCAGGCTATGAGAGACGTCGCAGTGGAGGACTCGGGAAATTTTGACCCACCTGGGGTTCTTTAACCTGTACTGACATCGCACAGCACACGGGCGCCTAGCTTCTCGCCCCCTCGGTGGGGAAGCCTTAAAAGTATTTGGTCGGCTCTCACTTGAAGATTCAATTAAATATGAGAAGGCTAAGCTTGATTTACTGCATAGATTGCGATTTAGTGCTAGTGGTTATCGCGAGATATTATTTTAAAGTAAGCCCCAGGATGGCGAAACAGTGTAGCCATCACTGCCAGGATTTTCAGCTTATTTGACCGCTGGGTTGAAATGCGGGGACAGGAGAGCATTTGTGAATGTTCGTGACTTGCTGGGAGCCGAGCCGTTCATAAATAACTGTCACTCCCGTTCTTCCTGTGTCTTTACATGAACGGGATTGCAAGACGGTTGACAAACAAACGGAGGCAGCCGATCACTTCCTCGAGGCACAGCGGCAGAATAATTTGTTCATTTTCAAGGAGAAGTCAGAGCCAGTTCAACTGAGACACAAAACCTATGCTCCTCGCTCACAGTCCAAGGTTCGATGCTTTATTTGCGAGAAGACTGGGCACACAGCCGCAGATTGCCGAATGAAGCCAAATCAACCTTACTGTACATTCCGCCGTAGGTCAGAACATGATGGACAGTCATGCATGCGTAAGAGTTCAGGCGATCGTGCGGAGTCTGCCTGTTGCCTGACTCCTCGGAGTTCTTCTCCGAACAAACCTCCAGGGATAAAGCCACCTGGAAGAGGTGGTCCACATTTCAACCACTGTGCAATGCCCGCGATGCACGGTGAGGTGTTCAGACAGCCAGTTTCCTTGTTGCGTGACACCGGCAGCAAGATCATTGTTGTGTGCCAGGCATTCATACTGCGAATGCGTTCACGGGGAAAAGGCCAATGTTTTCCTTAACGGATGGAACTAACATTGAAGTTTCAGAGGCGGAGGGGGTGATCTCGTGAACATACTTTTCGGGCAAGGTCATTGCACGATGCCTACACATTCAACTTTACGATGTCATAATTGAAATAGTTCCGGGTGCAAACACTCCATTTGTAGTTTATTCACCAGTTTCTATGGAGCAGGTGATTTCCCTTGCCACGGCAAGATTCGTAAATATTCCTTCCCATAGTGTAGTGGCAAGCGTTTCGGAGAGCCGTAAAAATCTCGCTTACAGTGCGCCCAATGCGTCACTTTCGGTGTTACGCCTTGAGCAGGAAAAGGATACCACCTTAGAGAGGTGTCGGAGAAAGAAAAATATCTGTTGGCAAGAGGCAGACCGCCCATACGTTTTATCTTGAGGACGGGGTTCTTTTCTGGTCGTACCAAATGTGTCCTACCGAGTAGTTAAACAGGTAGGGGTACCAATTAAAGTGCTTGCGTTCCAGGTTCCTCATTCTGGATCATGAGAGTTCGCCATCAGGGGATAAGGGGATCCGGAGAACTAGACCTAAGGTGCTCAGTGTTCTATTGGCCCGGGACACAGGCGGACGGTACAAGTTTCTTCAGGCCATCGACACGCGCCAACGTGCTGTGCAGAAAGGAATGCCGGTCTCAGTAGCGAGCGAAGTGTATTGTTGCATGAGTTTTCGGGCACTGATATCAGCAAGACAGGGATGATGGCTGCTTCTCGTGAGGGTCCCAGTGAGACAGCCAAGGCATGCAGCACTGTTGTAAGGCAGAGGGATTGCATTCAAGGCTACAGCGGTCACTGTCTTAAACCCAAGTAGGTACCTTCTTGTTTTAATCGATACCGTGCCAATGTGTACGGCTCTTTTAGAAGTAATAAGACCAAGACGAGCAATGAGTCATCACAGCGAGGTTAGAAGCCTTTCCGCAGGTGACTTTGCATTCGAAGTCAAGGAAAGCGCATGAACTGCAGGGCCGTCTGCATGACGCATTCGGTGTGCATGGCTCGTTCACGACGAGCAATCATACAGTCAAAGACCCATGTATGTTTCCCATCGTGTGCAGGAATGTTTGCTCTCTGTAAAATTGATACAGTGTGTGCGAGTTCTGTTGAGATTGAGGTCGTGAGTTTCTGTCTGGTGGTTTCGTGGGGTGAATTAAACAGGGTTTAGAGTGTTGGTGCCGTTGATTACTCTATGCAAGAGTGCATGATTGCAAAGTCGGAGTACTGAACAGTTAAGCAGATCGGAAGCATTCGGCTAACTGTGTGTTCATGCTCGGCGTTCGTTAATTGCTTTTTTCTTGTATTTTAATGTTCGTATGACCGGCGGGTTTTCAGAAAGTTATGTGTATATGACGCGGACTTTGGAAGCATTCTGTTGTACTGATGTGTTTTGTATGGAACTTCTGTGGACACATTGGGTTGAACGCTGGTCACCGTCATAGGATCTGTGATGCGTCTAATAATCAAAAACATCATGTTCCACGCTCCTTGGGTACAATTTTTTCGACCCTAGAAAAACTTTCGAAGAGGCGGCAATTGTAACGAGCTGGCGCCACGTGGTGTCTACAACTCCCGGCACGACGGAGAAGAAAAGAGGACGACACATGCATGTGGAGCGTATGGGAAAGTGACACGCAAGAAAGAGTGATACGTAGGACCGAGGTCGGCGGAACAGCGTTGCTGGAGGACGGGTGGTCACGGAGCTGCGGCTGATCGCGTCCCGCCTGGCCTACGACCCGGGATACCAGACCTGGGAGTGGCCACACAGCTCCTGCGGATCACGTCCCACCTCTCCTATGACCCGGGTGACCAGACCTGGCTGTGGCCGACTCCTGTTGTGCTCCTGGAGCACGTAGCTAGCACGCACGCACGATTGCACGCACGTGGAGCACGCACGATTGAAGCCGTGCTGGGTGCGGTTGACAGATGCACCTGGAAATCGGGCGTATCGGTCGCGTGACGGCAACTTGCCATCTCACGAGCATCTGCTAGCGTCTCCCTCCGCCAAGCCACCTGCTGACTTGACCAAGCATCTGTGGACACCGGGCGTTCCGTGCACTCCGAGTCCACGCAACCGGAAGCGTCTGCATGTACTTCATTCTGCCAGCGTGCGGTGACTTAATAGTTCGTATTCATCTTCATTTTGTCTGTTAAGCTCAATATTTTTTATTTTTATTGTTTTTTGTCTAGTCTAATGTGTTTGTATAAAAAGGTATGTCAGTAGTTTCACCGGTCTGGTCATGTGTTTGTTTATTCCGACTAAATCAGAGCTTTTATTGGTGGGTTTTAAAAAAAACTCCACACGCACACTAAGTTTCTTCTTCAGGGAAGCGAACGAAGGTTCCGACGTGCCAAGCTTGTACATCACGAGACGCATGATTAAGGTGCACCATATTGGCTGTTTCGCAGTTTTAATTCTCTCAAACTCTTATCCCAATGGGGCTGCAGAAGCCAGATGACAGCGACTGGACGCAGTGCATGCTAGCGGCCTTATACTGGCGTGTGACGTAGGAACGTTCGTTGAGCAACGTAAAACCGAAACTGCGTGGCAGAAGATATGCGATCCAAAGTTAGTTACTAAGCGTTGGCGAATTACTCGTGATCATACATGATTACAAACCCCATATTTTAATGATCATAGAAATGAAGTTAGGAAGTTCTGATGTTTGTACCTCTTACAAAATGGTATCGTAACCAGGTTCTGGTGCATTCTCCTCGCCCAGTGTCCATGCACAGCCCTATCGAGGACAGCGCTCCTTGAGATGCGCGTGAAGTAAGTCTTCTGTGTCATAGAAGCTTCTTTTTTGATTGGTTCAGTCAGCGCTTAAAGCCAGCATACAAAAATACTCTATACTGTTCTCCGAAAATTATAGCTAGGTGCAAAAAACCTTCAGTCCTCAGCTGTTCTGCACGATCTATGGCTTCTGAGGTGGTACCTTGTCCTTGAGTAAATGATGTAAAAGCTAGCTTGTGGTCTTTACTAATAATAAGCTTTAGAGAACGGAAAAATACATCAGAATAGGTCAAGTGACTCTCAGCAGGCCTCAATTCAAGCTGGCTTCATAGAGCTAGAGTACTGCATCTTTCCTACAACTTCGTTATATTTAGCTGGAAAACTTACTACACGTGCACTCAACAGCAAAAATTTCAACATAACTGGAATATATTGTCACGTGGTGGCTGGACAACTTACTACACGTGCACCCAACAGAAAAAATTTGAACATCAATGCAATATATTGTCGCGTGGTGGCTGGAAAACTTACTACGCATGCACTCTACAGCAAAACTTTGAACATAACTGGCATATATTGCCACATGGTGGCTGCAAAGCTTACTACACGTGCACTCAACAGCCACAATTTGAACATAACTTGAATATATTGTCACGTGGTGGCTGGAAATCTTACTACACGTGCACTCAACAGCAAACATTTGAACATCACTGGAATATATTGTCACGTGGTGGCTGGAAAGCTTACTACACGTGTACTCAACAGCAAAAATTTGAACATCACTGGAATATATTGTCAAGTGGTGGCTGGAAAGCTTACTACACGTGCACTCAACAGCAAAAATTTGAACATAACTGGCATATATTGTCACGTGGTGGCTGGAAAGCTTACTACACGTGCACGCAACAGCAAAAATTTGAACATAACTTGAATATATTGTCACGTGGTTGCTGGGAAGCTTACTACACGTGCACTCAACAGCAAAAATTTGAACATAACTGGAATATATTGTCACGTGGTGGTGAGAAGTCCGATGACAAGAAATGAGCCTGGGAGTGCACAGAAGAAACTCTTTATTGGGCTGACTTGAGCCAGCAAAAGAACTATATGCAATCGGCGGTGGCTTAGCAACAATAATGCTCGGGGATCGTCGAAAAAAGAATGCCCGTCGCTTCCGTCAACGCTCAATTTAAAGGCTGCAAAGAAACATCGAGATAAAGCCGCAAACGGAGACTAGCTCAACCTGGAATATTGTTGAAACACACGCGAGTGGTCCGAGTCTTCGAGAAACATCTCGGCGCATCTTGGGCGACAACGAAAATGATACAGCATCGTCTCGGGACAAGCAATGAATAAACAAACAACAAAGAATCGATATGCGCGCTAGATCCACAGTGACAAGGCCGCTTGCGAGCGGCTGTTTGAAAAGAACAAACAAAGATTTGAATGATTCGCGGCAATATCCTCCTTGATGTGCCCCAGAAAAGGGGCGGGGGGAATGGTGCCTATTGAAGGTTTGCAATGTACAGAGCAAATGTCACTGAGTGTGCGTGCAGATAAAAAGTACACAGCCGAGCCGAATGAGATTGGTGACACAGTCGTGGCCGAAGTTGGGTAGCGATATTTTCCTCTTAGGCTGGTGTAAGAGTTGAGAGGGAAAACGTTAGAGTGTGTGGTAAATTGCCGGTATCTGTGGCGCTGCATAGGTTATATTTTTTTCCGGTGAGATGATGGGCAATTCAATACCTACCAGGATTTTTTTATCGTAAATAGACACGCTTTAAAGGCCGCTTTAAAAGAAATGCGTAGATTTAGGACAATTCAAGCATTCCATCTGGTTTGTATTTTTCACTACCCAGATTCGAAAGCAGTGTAATGTGTCACTTCCTCATTGTTTACATGGCAGTCGAAGCGGATTTATTTGCGGAGGATGATTTCCAATAGTATATAAGGGCCAGTTTCAACTGGTGAGCATGAACGGTGCAGAAATAAACGTAGCGGACATTGGTGGGGTGCTGTGCGTCCGTTTGCTCCGCCGCGATCAACCATTCAAGCTAAGCCAAGCATATGTGAGGGCGAACGGGAGACTCTTCTCAGGTACTCCTGTTAAAAATATTTGTGCAGCGCATCAGAATTGTAACATCATTATCATTATCTTCATCATCATCATATCATCCTCATCATATACAGCCGGACTATACCCACTGCAAGGTTAAGGCCTATCTTCCATTTTCCTCCAATAAACTCGGTCCTGTGCTAGCGGCATTCATTTGACCCTTGCGAATTTCTTAATCTCATCACCTGACTTTCTGCTGCCCCCTGCTACGCTTACCTTCCTTTAGAATCCAGTTGGTTACTGTCAGAGACCATCGGTTATTCTCTCTTCGAACTAAATGTCCTACCGATGCCCATTTCTTGTTAATTTCGACTAGAATGTCAGTAACTTGAGTTATTTCTCTGGCACACTCTGCCCGCTCCCTATCTCTTAACCTTATATCTACCATTTTCCATTCCATGGCCCGCTGCGATGAAGTTGTCTTGTTAAGTAACTAGGGGGCCAACTGCAACTAATGATAAACGAGCTATATAGGAGAAGTAGAAAGACAGGCCTTAACACTAATGTGCAGAAAACTAACGTTATAGTGAACAGCCTGGGAAAGAACAGCAGTTTAAAATAGGCAGCGAAGTGTTGGAAGCGGCGGGCGAATATGTCTACTTCGGACAAGTAGTGACCGCAGATCCGGACCACAAAAGGAAATAACTAGAAGAATAAGATTGCAATTAAGCGCATTTCAAGGTACTCAAACATTATGACTAGCAGCTTACCGGTATCGCTCAAGAGGAAAGTGTATAACAGTTGCATTCTACCGGTACTGATCTATGGGGCTGAAACATGGAGGTTAATGAAAAGGTTCTACTTAAGAATCGTAACATTCGTCATAAAAAACACCAACAAAATCCCAATGTACGGCCTGGTGCAAGGGTGACGAATATAGGCTTCAGATTCTGGAAACTCGTAGAATTGCACCACGGCACAGTTTTAGGTCAGCCGCAACTAGAGGGCCCAGTCGCGTGTGAGAGATGTCTGAACCATACCGTGCTGATTTATGCCCAGGTCAGCTAGTTCTTAGTTTTTCTTCTTTGCACCTTTCATCGTGCAACACACTGCTGAGGCTGCTTTCATGCAACGTTCGACGTTTTCCTGCCAAACCACAATGTTGATCTCTGCCGTAAGCTTTCTGCCAGCGGCGTGACTCATCCAACGTTACTTTGGTTTGTAAGTGTAACTACTTTAACATGAATTTTAACTGTGAAAAGCTTCAGTGCACCTTCATAAGCATTGCTCAGTATAGAAATAGTGTTTACTGCTGGCATTTTCAAAATTTGAAGTTCAATATCTCTTTCGCCTTTCTTGTTCGCGCAGCGAGAAATTCGTCTTCACGCGCGAATTGGCAGCTTTTACATGTCCTGCCGCTGCGCCTACGGACTCCGGAAATAAAAAACGAATTAAAAAGAGGAGACATGTCCTTGACACAAGTAAATGACGGTCGTGTTCATGTTGTCCAGAGTAGCTAGCGGGTATTTCCGTGAATGAACTGACGAAGTCGATTGTGCATTCGGTGCGCAACCACCGCTTGGCAACAGTTCATCAGCCTCACTGCTGCAGTCAGCATTCACGTTTTCTTCTCAACCAAAACTCGAAATTTTCCTCCCCGGATGCCGAAGAGTAGCCCACAACACCTGTCTTTACTGAAATGAAATGTCGATGCATGTACTGAGAAAGAAACAACATTTTTCACGTATTTTCGGAATGAGTCAGCTAAGCAATGATGAACTAGCAAAAGTATAACGGCTCGGAGAATCCAGCTGGTAATCTTAGTGTCCATCGCGCATAATGGTTAGTGACTCCAGCTTACACTATATGCTAGCTATCAAGCGGCGTTTACCACTCGTCTACTTCGATTCATTGGCTGTTTTCAGTGTCTCAATGAAAGTTTTTCCTGCTCTGACTGAACAAAAAAAAATTGTCTGAGGGAACTTAAGGAGCCTACGGGCTGATAATGCGATAGCATTGATTTTTCATCGCATGATGCGCTAAAGATCCACAGCAAACTATTGTTGTGTGGGTGCTTTATATCGTTTGCATGCTTAAGATCAATACAAGCTGGCCACCATGCTGCTGCAGTTTGGGCAGCATAGCTGAATGCGACCTTTGATACCGGTCTTTCTTATACGGCTCGTGCACATGCATGTGGAACACTTGAACATTTTTAAGCATTTAAATCTGAGGGCTCAGCGCCCTTTTAGGGCTCCCGTTTTGCGGTCAGTCTACACCACGTGAAACCAAACCACGGGATCTGTCGATGTTTGTTTTTTGTTTGTTAGCACTGCACGGCTACTCTGTGCGAAAGAACAATTAGTATTAACTGGTTTTGGTGGGCAAATAGTAACTGTTCTTTTTTTTGCGTTCTGATGTTATTTCTTGCGGCTGGTGACGTCATAGACTTTCGGAGCAGGCCGATTTTTGTGGGTTACTGTGACGTTGCGTTCTTGTAACATTCGTTAATAACGGAATTTTTCCCGCATGTATTAAAGAATAACAACATTTTTTTCTGTTTATGTAGGATTACATATACGGCCCATTCGTGATGTGCTCAGAGACCAAACTGTGGTGCAAATCGCTACCGTGCACCAACGGACGTAAACAGCGTACCTTCTTTGGCTTGGTAACGCAAGACTATTCCACGAACATTCTTAGTTCTGTGGCTTTATTGTCAAGATTTTTATTTCGTAAATACGGCAATATTTTGATTATTATTGCTGCTGCTGCAAACAAAAAAAGAAAAAAAAAACAAGAAGAAGTCTCTTGACTTTCTGCACACGAACAAAGCGCCACTTCATAGAGATGTTGAGGTGGAGGCAGTCATTGACATCACCATCATTTAATTACATCAAGCTCCCATCTCGCAAGCTTCCCATTACCGTAGCCTTGGGATACGGGGACACAGTTGTGTCGTGTCTTCCTTTAAAACAACTTCCATCCATTTTCCTAGGCCTCGTCCACTGCGGGGCTTGTTCATGGCACCTTTTGTTTTTAGTACCTTAATAGACTCCTTCAGGACTGCATTAGGCACAAAAGAGATAATTTAATCGGAATGAGCAATGCGAGAAAGTTTGAGTTCAGGGCGACTGAATACGAACAAACATGAGTTCCACACATATGGAGCAATGACCGGGGAATTGAAGTGTTAATTGATCCCGACCGCAATTTACGTTTGCAGCTAATATTTTTCCATTTTTCATTGCACGCTGGAGTTATCGGTTTGTATTTCGTTTCATGCGAATACACACAAACCTCGTTGACGTGCTTTTTCTTCGCGCAGCAAGTCGCATGATTACGAAGCAATATTTTCTTATAGTTCGTTATATAACGAATTGCAGAAGAGTGGTTCCTTTGGCCAATTTATGCGCAGATAAAAAAAAGCAAAAAAGGAACACGTTCATGGATAAAATAGTGCACATGGGAGACATTCGAGACCTAGACGGATGACCAAACCTACAGCATGAATGTGGAGAAGCGTGGCAACGTGCGCAGATGGCGAATATCCCTGGCAGAATCATCTGCGTAGTTCTCACTTTGCTAACGCTCTTCTTTCAGCTATTGTCTTTCTTTTTTGGTTAGGGAAGGGGAATGAAACGGTCCTGCAACAAACCCACACTAGCCATTTCGTTTTCAGTATTTGCTTGCTATTGCTATTCAGTATTTGCAAAGTGCCCAAAACTGCCGTACCACCCCGACGAGGCAATATGTAATTACTTCGCATATTCTTTCCATTCGATGACCGCGCAAAACATGCTGGAAACGCGGTACATATCGTTTCTCTGGACCGTTCGTCACCTTACGAGCGTTATTTTACGCCGGCACTCTCTCATCCACCAGCAGTTTCGTATGCACCCACTGAGCGATGCCGAGCAGTGAGCCTAGCTCTCTGAGAGGGCGCTCGTAGCTTCTCTCAGCGGCGACGAAGTTTACCCGCTGAGAGCTGTGCTTAGAGTCTACACTGTCTTTGAAATGGACATGCATTTGCTGCCCAACTCGTGTTGAGATGTGTCGCTGCCGGGAAGGTTTTGTGAATAATACCGTTACTCCATCGCATTAATGCAATGCTTATGGCTGAGAGGTATGCACATTTGTGTACCAACATAGCAGAGCTATCTTTTAAAAGTCCTTTCGTCGTTACCCAGCCCCAACTATATACACAAAGGAAGACATGCGAAAACAGACCCTTTATATCACGTGCCACATGAAGTGAGCACAAGTAGAGCGTGACTTCGCTGGGAGCTCTGTATGTCTTGATAGCATGTGGCACCATATTTACTCTAAATCCTTTGTAAAGTCCCGCCGCGGCTCTACTTTACCCTTAATAGACATGTCTTACGAAATAATGAAAGCAAGTACTCTTTCAGAGCTCTTAATTTCAGTCTCCTAAAATTACGTCATCGCGTTCATTTCTACCAGTCTTTCAATTCAACTGGCACAATTCATTTTCGTCATTTGTTTAGTAACCTATGGTGAACATATTAAATTAAGACTCAGCTGCGCTTCGGGAAGCAACACTGCATTAGGCTGTCATTCTACGGGGTACGAGAAAGCGTGCTAGCGGGATACAACCCAGGTGGCAGTCGACAAGAAAAGGAGAGCAAGGTTGTAGGGTGAAACGAACTGCGTTGTAATTGGGTTTCGGGGTCAACCAGCGGAGGTGTGTTTTTTGTTCGCCGGGAAGCTCCTCGACGTGGGAAGATGGAGACAGGCTCTAGCCTGGTCCCGGTTCTGGGGACCTCCTCTCCGCGGCGTGCCGTTACCATGACGACGAAATACCCACGGGCCGCCGGAGCTTGCTCGGACATCGCTGACATTGCTCGGCTGCAACGTCCTTGGCGCCACGCTCCATTCGGACGACGCTGCACCAGACACGCGTCGGGCCTCTGCAGTCGGAGCTTCGTGCTAAAGGCGCCCGTGAATGGGCTGTCCAAGCTTTTAGTGAATGAGCAGCATACCGTGGAAACGATAAGAAAAGCCATGCACTGAGTTCTATTGACTTGCAATGTTCGGGGTTGTGGGCACTGTCTATTAGTCCCCATTTATGTTTCCGGTTCAGTGCTGTTGTAGACAGCCCAACTCGAGAATTTTTCTGGTAGCCACGAGTGTGCTGCAAACAAACGGGTAACTGGTGGCAGCCAAAACGACAAAATTCCAACTTTCAGAGTGCAGAAATCTAAATCAGAAGCCCAAATATTTCTAGCCCTATTGTGAAGGCGCCCTTATTTTCACTTGTTTAGTATACGCCCTAATTAGGAAAATATGAATAGCACAATTATAAATGTATTCATAAACATTTCAGAACCTTTCCAGAAATTTCACCTTCGGTTCTGATGCCGGTGAGGTACGTTCAGGTGCCAGTGAGGAATTCAGTCCTATGGACATTACCGCTGATGGCATTACTTTATTGATAACTAATCTAAAAATAAGCATTCCATTTGATGTCGATAAAATTATCGCAAAATCTTTTAAACATACCATGGTGGATTCAAGTTGAATACTGAGCAGCATTTTTTAACAGTCATTTTCCACGGGTGATATACCACACGAATAGAAAATTTGAAAAGTCATTCCGACTTTCATATCTGGGGACAGAACTGACGTTGCTAACAACCACCCGGTATCGCTGACATGTATATCATGCAAACTTCTCGAGCACATCATTGCATCTAACACGGCACTACATCTAAAAATAATGGCTTCGTTTCTCAAAAAACGTGGTTCAAGAAGGGGCTATCTTATGAACACAACTACTCGAATTACTAACGAGCTGCTTTTGGTATGTACGAAAGTTTCCATATCGATTTTGTCGACATTGTCGTCTAATAGCAAAACTATCATATTTGCACCTTGATTAACTAACAACTTCTTGGAAACGAAATTCTTTATCATCCCGTATACAGTTCACTTCTGTTGATAATTATTTATCCTCCTTAAATGATGCGACGCGTAGCGCACACCGAGGTAGAGTAATTAGCCCATTATTGTTCTCAATCTACACAATTTACCTACCGCTAAACATTAATTCGATCATCAGACTGTTCTCCAATAATTGATTATTTACCGCAAAATCCGCTAAGTTAACGACGAGATTGCTCTTCAGGAAAATCTAGACCGCATTAATAGTTGGTGCTCATCATGGAAAATGCACCTCAACACTGATAAGTGTAAATAAATGATGTTTAGTAGTAAACAATGCAATTTTCAATTTACATATTCGCTTAAACTTTTCCAGCCACCTTCGCCTCATTATATAAGTACCTAGGCGCTCATTTGTTGCCTAATTGTACACGGATAATTCACATTAAATATTATTGCGAAAGCTAACAGTAGGTTATGCTATTTTAAACGTAACATCGGAAGTGCGCCTTCTTCCGCTCAGCTTTTCGCTTATCAAACATTTGTTCGCCCTCAACGTGAGTAGCATCTTCCGTTTGGTCACCCCATCAAGGATGCTTAATTAATTCTCTAGAGAGCGCGCGAAATCAAGCCGCTTGTTTCACTGCTCGAGTCTACAGCCATAAGTCCAGCATGGCTAGCAATAAGAGATGCTGTCACTCCCGTCCTTAAAATCCCGCACTCCAATCGCACTTATTTGCCCCTTCCACAAAATAATTTACAGTGATCATTTCACCCCACCTCTTACCCAAGCACGTCGCAGGCACGTCACATCGACTACTCAATCACCTCAGTTTCAGTCGCCTTTCGGGAAAAACCACGGCCTTCAACTCATAATCTCTACCACGTGAAGCTACCTACTGAAATGGTCTTCCAGATAACATTGTTGATAAACCTGGCCCTATTGCTTTCAAAGAAAAAAAATTCTGCACTACGTACTTTGTTCTAGAGTTTTTTCTTAATTCTTCTGCCATTTTTCAGTTTATTTATTACTGTATAATGATGTTCCGTTGATATAACGATGTTTTTTTCCTTTTTTACCAGAGTTTCTTTGTATCCTCCCTCACATAATATTCTGGTTGGAGCCCGTGAAATACCTGAATAAATAAAAGAATAAAAAAATAAGCACTTCGGTTCCCTCTCAAGCTCCGACAGGTGTAACGCGTGGACAAGTTGTCACTCGATCTCGGCCAAAGTGCTTTTTATTCCATCGTCGAGGGATTTAAATGAGCATTATTCGGTAAAGCTGATTTCGGGGAAGATACGGCATATCGCGAACAGGCTGTGCACGAACACAGCTAAACTAGCGTTTCCCCTCATGCTCAAAACAGCAGTGCCGGCAGTACACTGTGCTCGCCATGTCTCCATTGCAGTGAAAAGCTTTGCCAGAGGAAAGGGTTCCTTATAACCGCGCGAATACGGCACTCACTTAGGAGACATCTGCGACGAGTTCCCTTTTCTCTTTGTGCAGCGCGCTACCTCGGGGCACAGAAGGCAAACACGTCGCCTTTCTAGCGCAAGGAAGATCGCCTCGGAGGTACAAAAACAGAAGCGGTCGTATACTGGGCAGCCGGAAAGCGTGATAGGGACGCAAACACGGGAAGCAGCGAGTGCATACAGACCTTCTCATCCGACAGAACATGTCTCCGCGTGCTGAAGGGCCCTGTTTGTGCAGCGTGCCACATTTATGCGCCTGGGGGATCACAGTCGGGCGCCACGTGCTCGATCGGACTGGCACTTGCCATTTCGGAGCGCTCAACGTGGACTCTCTGGCGATTAGGCCGAGCGTAATATTCACCCCCTCTGCACAGCACCTCGACGCCTTCCGTAACTACGGTGCTTTGCGCCAACAGAGACATGCTCCGCACTGCTGTATTGCTGGCTCAGATAACAGGACACTATAGAAAGCGAAATTTTCCTTGCGGGTGCGTTGTTGTCCCTTGGGATTTCATTCCAGGTATTCAGTACGGCAACCTTCAAACGTACGATGTTCAGTTAGCCCTGATTTGAAGTTTACCTATCACTACGAATAATCGTTTAGAAAAGGAAAGGACACGATTAGAAAGTATATTGAGGTTTCGTACCTGAATGCAGAGATGTGTATTCATTTGGCATGATCCGAGCCTGAACGAATTATTGTTCACACACCGGCCGCGGCGGCCGCTTTTCGATGGAGGCGAAAAGGCAGGTGGCCGTGTGCTATTGAGGTGTCAGTGCACGTTAGAGAACCCCAAGTAGCAGAGATTTCCAGAGTACTTCCCTGCCGCGTCTGTCATAGCCTGAGTCGCTTTGTGACGTTAAACCCCATAAACCAAACGAAACTGATTGTGGACACGAGCTTCTTTCTTAAGCCCCTCTCTATAGCCTCTCTTCTGCAGCAAGTTTTGCTTTTACATTTCAGGTAGCTTTCAAGCTTCATGGTCTGGCTTTGATCTATTCAAAAATATAACATAACACACAAGAAACACCCAGACCAGCAGCGCAACGAAGGCAAACACGAAGAGAAAAACACAACACAGGCACACATTACCAACTGTAATACTAAACAGAACCCGAAATTCCTCTTTCACACCCAAACACAACTTCCTCCTCTACACCCAAGTACATCACACTCGCATACCACTTCTATCTCAAGCAGACATGTCTGGCCAACAACAAATGTTAGCAACCCCCACATCCAACTCGCCCCACAACCTGTTATTCAGACGAAACACCCTAGCGTATTTATAGTGGCTTCGTAAAACATCAGCTGGAGTAGCGAAGAAAAGCAACCTTTTTCAAATTACTTTTCTTTGCATGTCTAAAACTAGCGTATGATCTCGATGGCTAGAAAATATCATAGATTGCCCACAATATTGCCGTGAACCATAGAAAGCTCTATTTGTCGTGCCAGCCCGCGGCTTTATAACTGTGATTGTAGCGCACAGAACCATCTTGCCCCTGCTCTTTGTTACGAGACGCGGCTTTATCATTTTCTTGGAAGCGTGAGATGCGCTGAGATTTTTCCCGAGCATGGCTGGTCTGGAGCGCGGGCGTCCATTTGTATACGGCCTGGACAATAACAATTTTAAGCCCGCAAAGCGACACCGTCTGGAGCGGCGGCTCCAGATGGTGCCGCTTTGCGGGCTGATTGTCAAGCGTCGTTGGCGCAGGTAGTGCCCGTGGTCAGTCGCATTTCAGCTGTGTCGCGGGTGCATCGCGAGCGTGTTGGTAGCGTTTTTGATGGTCTGTGTTCTCCAAATGGATCGAGGCGGTTTCACGCTATTGTTTCACTGACACTCGTCACATGCTTGGATGCCTTAATTTTTGCGTCGTGAAAATGATTGCGCGTTGGATATATTTCTGCAATTCCACACGGAGACGCTGTGCTGGCACCTTATTCCTGTGTTTCCCGCTGGCTTGACCTTGCGAAAACAGTGGCTGGCAGCCCTATCCCGAAAAGACTTCGTCGTCAACGGCAACTCTCCTTCATTGGTCATGTGCAGTCGCCATTTCAAACCAGAAGACTACAAGAAAGACGCCAAGTTAAGGAAGCTTAAGGAAGTTCCGGTACGAACCTCTAAAACGGGGGCTACTTCTACCTAAGGAAGCAAAATGGCGGCGTCTAAATCCGTCTGTAGAATTAGTTGTTTCTGGAACAGAGGACAGAGACAGTGCAAGCACGAAAGATGTGGCCGAGAAATCGACATTGGCCACAATTGGACTTGATTTCTCGTACGGTGTAGCAAAGTTATCTCATCAACTCCAGGTGCTTGCCAACAGGATCTTGCAGTTTGTTTTGGATGGGCTCCTTGCGACATACAGGATACCCTGCGGCTACTACTTTACGGTGACAGTTGAGTGGTCGGGACTTGATTGAGGGGTAAAAAAAAAGACGAGACGTGGAGAACTGTGGCTTTATTATTCAAAGGATAGTCATTGACAACTACAGCTCCTCATTATGCTTAAGTTGTTTGGAGGCGGACAGCTCAGCGAGGCAGTTTCACATCCAAGTGATCAGGAATGAACACTGTTCTTTACTACCCATCCGTGTAACTTGATTAAAAGCGTCGGGTCCAAATTTCTAGAGAAAGAGATGTCCGATTCTCGAAGATAAGTGGGATGTAAGTGCAACAACTCTTTGCGATACAAAAAACGAAAATTGCTAGACCAGTACGAAACCTGAGAAGAAGACGTCTATCCTATTAACACTGAAAAAAAAAAAAATGTTCAGCTTGCTTTGCACGTGTTTTCTCCCCAAGTGACAAGCGACATGAAAGCTCACATGTGCGACAAGTCAGGAACACCAGCAAGGCTCGCATTTAGGGGCTGTGAAGGAACCCTCAAAATCACGACAACAATGAGAGGCTGGTTCGACATTCTTAACTGCGACTTCCATGGCAAAGGATACAATGCACCCATATTGGCAATGGCTGATGAGAGATTCCGCTGGTCTTGAGTTGACTTTGTAAACTACCTAAAGGAAGTAAAATAAGCGCCCCAGTGGGCAGTGATGGACTTCCTCACACCTGACATGTACCAGGCATTAGTCTTTACTATGGAGTCAACTGTCTCATTTGTACTGCACCTTCTGAGCCCTTACGAAAGCTATGTTTTTTACACGCAAACTGAACAGCGATCCTCTCGAAGCATTCATTATTCGGCAAGTGGAGCTCAATGTCAGGAGGAAATAATATGCTGGACGCAAGCGCTGCCACATTCTCTCTTGACATCATCACCTCGGCAAAGTTTGCAAAATTAACAGCATCCGCGGAATATAGCGAAGCGACAAAACGCTGCTGCAAAAAGTAAAAAAAAAAAACAAGCTGAAGATGAAAGCTGTCTGCTGAAAAAGTTGATGGAAAATCTTTTCTCCTTCTAGAAACTTCAAGCAGAGATTTTGTATCATTAACGTAACAGGCATAATCACCGAATTACATGACTTTTATTGCATAAGTACGAAGGGAGAGGGGGAGACAGGTAAAGTGGATGGGCAATTATATAGCGGATGTTTCTAAGCATTACATTTGGCTATGCGTATTCTTGCCATTTTTAAGGTTCGCTGCACCTCACTATTGACGACATCGGCTACTTGTGCCTGACTGGCTTTATTGCTCGTGTAGTAGCAGGTGAAGAATGCCCTCATTACGCAGCATTAATGGTTGCAAGCGAAACATCCCCTACCACGTCTCAACAGCAAGTTAGCCCAACAGTACCCGCTGCCCAGTTCATTGCACCTGCTTGTGACGAAGGAGTTCTTGGAATCTGCTGGTAATGTTCTGCCAAACCACACTAGCGAAGCTAACGGCTGCAATTTTGCCTCACTCTTTGGGGTCTCCCATCCTTGACTGCCAAAACATTACAGACCATAACCACAAATTTTCCATGGAAAGTCTCATAACTAACAAGTTTTAATGGCCTTGCTTGTAAGCGCATTGAAGATATTAACCAACCTCAACGACAAGGGACTGGCAGTCGGAACGGTAGACCGCAAATAGCCACAGCTGTGGCGCTTGCGCCGTCTCATGTAACTGTTGTTTTGGGTGCCCTTTTGTCTTTGTAGTCGGGGGACCATCCTTTTTCTTTCAGAATAAATGCCTTGTTCAAACATTTTGCCTGTCGCGTTTAGATGGTTTTTTTTTTTCACGTGCACGCGAAACTATGAAAACGCCAACTGCTGTGAATTCAGAAACATGCATGCAGAGCACATAAATGGTGCCGTGGCCGGGTCTAAATACTTACGGAAATGCTAACGTTGCATTCTCATGCATATGTCGTCATCATATTGCCACGTGCCTAGCGCCGCGCGACAGCCGTGTTTGGTGCCGACGACGACGAAGCGGTGTTTGGCACGAGCGGCGCGCTGGTGCTGGACTCTGTGACTCTGTGATCGGAACTACAAGCTGACCTTATTCTCGGATCCTCGGCTACGTGTACCTTCACGGCTCCCTGTGACTTCAGTCGTGACAATAGCTTAATTCACCTAAAGAAAGCCTCATGAATTTCTATGCGCAAACTTATGTTAAATGGCTAGCAGCAACATGCCCCCTCAAGGTTTTCAGCGGTGGGCAAAGCCAGATCTGTGTAATCTGTGTTGGCTAACAGCGCCCCACCCAAGACGGCGGACGGCGCGGGCGAACATCCCTTTTTCCAGGCCGTATAAACAGACGCGCGCTCTAGACCGGCCGTGTCCCGAGTAATCGCAGCAAAGAACGACTGTTTCCATATCGTTTCAGACGCTTCCAGGTTGCTTTGCCCGGTCATCTAGATGATTCCTCGCACACTTAAAATTAATCACTGACGAATGCCGCTAGCATTCTCTGTTGGAAGACGAGCGAGCACGTTTGCTGCTGTAGCCGCCGGGTTGCTTAGTTATTTTGCGCGCGCAAGTCATCCGAATAAAGAGTTCATTCCTGTGCTATAACTATCTGTTCGTTTGTCATCTACGGCACTGTCACCACCACGTGACAATATCAAACAGTGCTTCTGAATGTGTAAAGTTGCGACATGTTTCCGCTGCAAATGTGTTGAAGGACTGCTTTTGCAACTCCGTGAAGGTACCAGCAGGAAATTGCCTCTTTTATTAAAAGCTAAGGCACCATTTCAAATAATTACTTTTTGCAGTAATTCAGCGCTATCAGCACTTCTTACGCAAGGCTCCCCCATTGATTGTTACTTGACACTGACGTGGCAGGAGTGCAAGAAGCTGTCAAAGAACAGCTTCTCTGTGTTTACCTTCCATTGCCCGACTGAACGAATTTCTCTTTTCCACTGGCTCTGTCCCTCGGATGACGTGCACAGCCTTTATGAAGATTTTCAAGCAAAATATGCTCAGCAGATCGCCTTGACCACTCCGTACTCATTTCTCACAAGCGTAGAACATTGCTTCGGTTTGCTGTTCTGTTTAAGCACTTATCTAAGGATCGTATTCTTGCTTTCATATGGTGCATATCCTTTCTAACAATTCACTGATAAATCGCTTTAACCCATTATGTATTCCATGAGAGGAGATTCAGTTTTGTTTTTTAACGTTCCGGCCTCTATGACTTAGCGTGGAAAGGTGATAACCAGCCTATGTAAGGGGCCTTGGTGACATGCATTAAGTAATTATAATATTTGCCCACGTCAAAAACTTAAATTCATCTAAAAGAGCTGTTTTGCATCAGGCACATATCCACAAGATCTGTTCACTGGCCTATACCATCCTAGAAGCCATTTTTTTCATAGATGCGCAGGTTCTGAGCTTGATTCCGGCTGTGTGGCTAAGAGAATGACGCGTGACATAAGTACATAGGGCAACTTCATATCTTGGTAAAATAGAAAACTCTCCGCGAAATACCGGCCCTCACGGAACAGTTTACTTCGCTCGCGGGAACAACTTCGTTCTCAATAAGTGAGTTTTTTGGCCTGGTCTGTCCCAATAAAGTTAAGAAGAAACGAAATCTGTATTCCCTCAAAACTCGCAAAGCGGCGAATCGATTATTCTGAAAAGCTCTGAAAGCTAGTGATTGTGCTTGATCGTATAGTGGCGGCTATTCTTCATTTGAGCAATGGAGGCGAACCTATCGCCTGCACACCTCCATCGATAACAAACATTTCCAGTGATATATGTTGCCGCAAAATACTTTAGTTGAAATTGGCTCGGAGTTAATAATGATTTAGAATAGACAGAAAACGAAAGAAATGAGAAGCTCCCATGAAAGGACCAAGATAAATAGCAATTAGAAGGAGTAGAAAATTTTCAGGATGGCCCTTAAGACTGTCGAAGAGCTGAAAATGCGAAAGGCTTTCTCATACTTATTTGCTGCTCTCTGCCGTATGAGAGTGCTGCGCTGTGGCATTCTGTGTCAACTTCGCTGAATGGCGAAACGCTTCTGTTTAACATATAGGATTACTATATAAGCCTTGCCAGAGTTGCGCGAAGGTGCCGCGTAAGCAACCAAGTTGTGCAGCGAAGCCATAAGTTGTCGTTGCAGACGTCGAGTTAGAGACTGGAAAGGCAGTCAAGAAGGGATTACTTCGGGTGTCCTAATCGAAATAAGCCACCGTCGCTACAGCTAGCACACAGCGCTGCACGCTGTCCCCACAACGAATGATGCAATGCAGCCTGAGTGCCCACCGGCTTGGCTTCACGGTAGTGCACGGTTACTTGGCGGGGAAAGAAAAGCGCGGAGCTGTGGCA